>NC_143016.1:52072333-52375666 GCF_055824585.1 Amblyomma mixtum | reverse complement strand
CAAAACATTCTGGGCGCCGAGCGAGCTATGAGAGGGAGAAGAAAGGATGCGACGCGTGGCGAGCCGTCTAATCTGGAGAAGAAAGGCGGCGAGGCCCGAGCGCTCGTCGCAAGGTTTTAAGTGGACGGTTTTTGTCCACCGGGCAACTTCCCTTTGACGTCACGTTGTTTACGCCAGAGGGACGCCTAATGCCTAAAAATGATGATTATCATCATCAGCACACTCATCTCCACTGCTGGTTATAGACCTATTTCGCTGACCTCCGATAACACGTGCTGTCCTGTGTCAGTTGTGATCACACTATATACCCGCGAACGTCCCATGTAATCACCTTTCTTTTTTTTCCTGCCACCCCTGTCACGTTTAGTTTCCCTTCGAATACATTCAGTTTCCCTAAGGGACCATAGCTTACCTGCTCTTCGCATGACACGCCTTGCCCATGTCCGCTTGCTCTTTATTTAAGCTAACTACAATTCTTTCGGTTTTCGTCTGTTCACTGTGAATGTCAGCATTATAAGAGCTGCTGTTGAAGGTCCTTTTATGTTAGTGTAATCCGCGGTGTTTTAAGCAGCCCCCGTCAGTGTACCACGCCAGAACTATATAGGGGAGGAGGAGGGGTCGGACACCCATCTTAGTGGAAAAACGCCAGAAAAATTTTCGATCGTTGGGACTCAAACTTTACAATTAGCTGAACTGCCGCTCGACGCATCCATAACTCCGTGAAGCTGCGTACGATCGACCCACGAATAGACGCGCCATGACCGTCGGCTAGCCTAGTTAAGTACAAAGGGACGCTGAGGACAATTCCATCCAGCTTTTGTTGTCAGTAAAATGGGATTATCTAGCTCCTTGTGGCTATGCTGACGTTTGTTTGGCAGCAAAAGACGCATTTGGGCCTAATAAAGTGATATTCTCTATCTCGCTCTCCGGGACTCAGGAATTTGGAGTTGAAAATGGTATGCCTTTTCCCGCCACCCGATTCAAGCGCGTGAAGTTGAGGCTGTTGCGGACTCCGTGATCGCTGACTGGAACTAGATGGCAGTGTAGTCTAGCCAAAGAGGTTCGCGAATAAAAAGGGAATGACGCCATCGCAGTTCGCTTGTGTTGACGACGACACCTGTATTTTATTGTCGGTTCTTTTTAGCTTACGTATAAAGGCTCCGTTTTGAGTGGGAGTAGCCTCTTTGCCGTTAGAACACGGTAGTCAATCTGCCAGACCACGCATCGACGGTGCACGAAGTGTCTCCTTGGGCATGCTCGGCGCGCTGCAAGTTTGACACGTGTCCGATCCCGCTGTGAGTGCTGTGCTGCCACGTCTGTCGACGGCCTTTTCAAATAATGCTGGCGTAATATTGTATTTTAAGTGAAACTTAAACGCTTGGAAGAATGTCTACGCCTCGCTTCTTGAAAGGGATATATAAGCAAATACATAATATATAAGCTGATATATAAGTTTCGAAATTCATAAAAACGCTTCGTGCGCCGTTTTTGCGCGGTGATGTTTGTTATATGTTTGCTGTAAACATGCATTTCTGCTGCTGTTGCTCCGAGGCCACGGCTTCGTCAAGGGTACGTGTATTGCCCATACAATAAATAAAGAAAGAAAGCAGGCAACTCTTATTTGTTTCCAATGTCCCCTTTAAGCCCAGCAAAGGACATGACCTCCGATTACTGTCATTACTTCATGCCAGCTGCGTCCACCTTGTTCCTATACAGATCTCTCCAGCTTACCATTCCATCTGACTCTCGGCACTCCTCGATTACTTTTTCCTGCTCCTAGCATCCGTGAGATGGTGGTGATAGGGGCAGCAGTCGAATTCACCATGACACTCCGACAGATCGCCGACTCACAGCTGTACGCACTGCGTGACCTGCATTTCTACTTTGTAATTTCAGCTAGATTAAGTTCAACTTCCGTTTATTCGCTCGCCTGTGCCGCTCTATTTCTGTAGCTGTTATACACCTTGTGCGCATGCGCGAGTGACGCACGTCACTCGCCAGACAGAGTGACGCAGACGCGGAAGGAGATTGCGCGATAAAAGCAGCGCACGGAACGGGAGTCCGCGACTTCTTGAGTTGCACGCGTGCTGGCCACATCGAGGGACACGACCGATTGTGAAACTCTTGTGTGAGTGTTTTTCGCCCTTCTTGCCGCCTCCGTTTTATGTTTATTTATTTGTTCGTATTTTCAGCCGTCGTGCTACAGCTTTACTTTGGCCTCGCGGTGCTGCGCTATGTCGCTTTTGTTTTCGTACACCGCAATAAATAAACGTGCGGTGAGCTTTTCATTGGAAGTTTTTTTAGACCGCGGTTTTCCATAAGCCTACATGTTGCGGACTCACTAGTCAGTGCCGTCAGAATGTACGACGGTGATAGACTTTCCTTTAAGGTGTATACTATGTGTAAGTTGTCATTCATATTATTGGAGGGACAGCCGAGTACAGTGCACCGCATTCTTATTTCTCTGCTAATTTCTTTCTTATGTGCACTCCCTAACGACTGGCAGTGTTTATCGCAAGCTGTTGTTCCTTGAACAAACTATTCAGTGATGCCTTGGATTCATTTAGGCCTAGTATTCACCAATTCAATTTTGGATTTAGGCCTAGTATTCACCTGCAGAAACATGTATGTTGGAGCCGGTAGGTGCGCATTTGTATATAGAGAAGAAAGCTAGCAGAAAAAGACTGCGCACACAAGAACGGCGCCCGGAGCTGAAATTATTTTATAAATTTCGAAAAAGCGCTCCCGCAGAGCACGACGCGCGCGCTCTAAACCATGTGCATAAACATGTCCAAAATTCTCGGGTAAAAAATTTGAATATTGGGAAATTGTAAGGTATGCTGCTGTGGAAATACTGATGATAATATTCCATCTTCCTATGTGTAGGAAAATCTTTCTTTTGAAGTTTTTCCATAGCTCGAACCGAGCAGATAAGAATGTCCTAGAAAACCAATAGGCAACGCTTAATTGTGACGATAGCAAAAAATTGCAATCCTGTCGATGCGATGAGGGGGGGGGGGGGGGGGGGGGGGTGTTATATTGATTTCTGTATTGAAATCGCACAATATATGAAAAAATTTTCTCGATAAACTCTTTACCGTTCGAAAATGGTTTTTCTCCATAATTCTTGGGTATGCAGAATACAGATTCCTTACCACCACCAAATCAACGATGTCATATAAATGTGTGAACAAGAGGCGACTGCCAGAAAACTAATACTGCAGTTAGCGTGTCTTGGCCTTTCACGATTCGCTCTTATTCATGTCCTGAGATGTTTACAAAGACGGCATCATTCACATGTCGGTAGTTGCTGACGTATCTTTCGCTAATTCGTAAAGGAGTTTGGCCAAAGTGTGAGAAAAACTAAGCGAAAAGTGCGATTTTCTGTTTCAGTGTTACATGATTGAAAGTGGCTTCGAGCTTGAACAGGTCACATATGGACTATCGCCGCAAAAGGAACGTGAGAACATAGAGATCCAAAACCAAACGAAGACGTCAGTGGTTCAATGACGTCAATTTTCGTAATACAACCAGCTCGTTTTTTGTCTTTATCTGCGCAGTGAAGTAACTTCTTGGACGAAACATTGAAGCTGTTTTGATGCGTGTATATCAGCGTGGTCTTCGAAATGCCGGTAATGAAAATAATTGAAACGTGGAGGAATTCTTATTTTTCCAGAGGAGAAACTTGTAGGGGAATAAAACAAAAACAATTAGTTTCAACTCGACAAAGGGTACAACGTCCCCGTCGTGGTCACAAATAAAACTGGGCTGAATCAAGGAACGAAGGCGCGATAAAGTGCGCACGACACAATATCTCATTTGTCTCATTCGTGTTGACTTATTCATGAACGACATAATTCCAGCTACACCGACAAGTCCCAAGCCAGAGACTATTGTAAGGGACTGCGTTTTAAAATTCAGTTCACGCCATGAAGCACACGCAGAACACCATTTCAGTAAAGGTAGACACCCTCGAACACTCTTATTTCTTTTATTTTGCACCGGCAAAAACTTGCACGTTTGAGAGTTGCTTCACATTAAAGCTGAATTATAGTGAAATGTAGGGCTTAACGTTCCGAAGCGGTGCGTGGGCTGCGAGGGACGCCGTGGTGTGGAGGACTCCGAATTAATTTAGACCATCTGGAGTTATTTCTTCAACGTGCACTGACATCGCAATGCACGCGGACATTGTTTCTTTTTTCCTTTTTTTTTTCGTTTTGCCTTCATCGAAATACGGACGCCGCGACTTCCATTACCAAGCACGCTTCGCGGGACAGTCACTTCGCCACAAAGCATCCGAGACTGCATCCAAGTAGCGCCAATCCCAAGAAACATGCGCCCGGCCCTGCAGCACGGTCGCTGTGCTTCTAGAGCGAGGGCACTCCAGCGATTGTATGGCTCCAACGATGGTGTAAGATACACGGATGCTGCCATGCACTCGAACCAGGCGACCGCCGTAAGTGTTGGCAACCACGAAATCAAGACGGAGCATGGCTACCTCGTCACTGAGCACTACCGACCCGACAGAAGCTGAAGAAGTCGCTATCGCCTTAGCAACCACCACAGGAAAAGAATATACGTAATCCGCCTCTCTGGCTCCCAAGCCGTTTTGCGCCGCTACCATGAGGGCAAGCTTACTTCCCCCGCTTTGAGGGCACTCATCAGCCTCAGGATCAAGGGCGTCCGCAGAATTTTTTGCAGGGGGGGGCCCCGTTGGTGCCCCGGGGGGGGGGGGGGGGGGGGGGGGGTATGTTCGTAACAAAAAGGCGCTATTTGCGGAGTAAATTTATTTATTTATATATAAATAAAAATTAAACAAAATGCACACATGAAAGAAAAATTACAAACAGCAAATTAAAGCGCGGCTAGGAGAGGTATATTGGAGTTTATCAACGAAGAAACAACTAAAATTAATAAAAAATGCAAAAAGATGCTATATCACTTCGTGGAGAAGAGTGCTCAGTCTTCCTGCATACGGGTTCTCGACTCACCCGGATTGATGACCAGCACACAGCACAATATGTTCGCAAACACGCAACTACAGTCACTCAGTCAGTCTTCCTTGAACAGCAACTGTAGGCGCCTCGGATTTTTCTGGGCGAATTGCGTAATTACACGTGTGATAAATTCACTTCTGTGCTTCATTACACGCTCTCGGTGCACACTCATCATACACATTGATTGGAAAAACTGTTGAACGCGTACGTTGAAAACAAAAGACTATATATACAACGAAAACTTATTTACAAGATAAATGCACGCTCGCAGCTTCATACACCTCGCTCCATCTTGCTTGCGCATCCGCACAGTCGAGCAACCCCACACACACTGCTCGCCGCTCGTCGTTTTCTCGTCCGCTGTCTTGGTTGTTCTCAGCTTCGCTGACAACCGGCCACTAAAAACACCCAAGCACAAACACAGAGGCGCGCACACGTGCGAGGGCTTACTTGCCGCAGTATCCCCGAATGCGCACTTTGGGGGTGAAAGGAACGCCGCGCAACTTCCGAGGGGAAGGGACACTCGCCACTCCGGTCGGAAAATTTGTTTTTGTGTTTTTATGGGGTTCAGAGCCCCAAAACGACTCAGGCTATGAGGGATGGAGTAGTACAGAGTTCCGGGTAATGTCGACCACCTGGGTCTCTTTACCATGCACTGACACGCACAGTACATGGGCGCTGTTGTGATTTGAGGCCCAGCCAGAGGTGACAGGCGAGCCAGGCAGGCGCCATCGGGCTGCGTTGACCAAAGGCGCTGGTTTTCACAGAAGACGCAAAGAACGCTGGTGTGGGGGCGCCTCGGGAGACTGCGTCGCCGTGAACAAAAGCAGCTAATCCCCTTTGCCGGAGATTCTGAAAGCGGCGCTTCTACCGAACTGCGCTACACGTGGATCGGAGGAGACAGCGAGCGGCGGCGGCGCCAACTCATCGCCCGCTTGCCCCTGAGCAGCCCGACAAAGCGGGGGTGGACACGGCTGATTTGTCCTTCCCTCCTTAAGAATTCATCGGTGACCGGCGTAACGACATAGGCGAAAACAAGATGCCCCGTGCACTGTCTGCCTCCGTGTCGCTATCTCTCTAGAGATCAAAGAAACAGACACCCATCTCAAGGCGGCTCGAAACACATGCTCGCCGGTGCCGCTGTATGTCTGGAACAGGTCGCCCTTCAGTAGAGCTAACGATGGCGTGGTTTGAAAACGGCGGAACGACGCACGCCCGGACGCGGCATTTCGCAGATGTGACCATGCGGGGCTGCTTTTACCCTTTTGACTGAGCGCACCACCGCCCCTGGTGTGCGGCCATCACTCACGGTTCGAGTGAGTGATTTTCCAGGGGGGTGCAACCGCCCCCCCTTGCCCCCCCCTCCGGACGCCCATGCTCAGGATCCCACTACCACAAGCCAAGCTTGTGCGGACTGCTGGCCATGAGCTTGTACCTGAAAATCGGCAAGCCCATGCCGTAGCCCGAGCCTGCGTACACTGGGTACCACATCATCCGAATCGCCTTCATTCCCAGACTGACTACGCCCACTGCAGGACAAAGGCCTCTCCCATATTTATTTAATTCATCCGGCCCTGTGCCAGCTGCGGCCGCCTTATCCCCACAAACGTCTCAATCTCATACGCCCACCTAATTTTCTGCCGCCCATTACTACGCTTGCCTTCTCTTGGAATCCAACCCGTTACTCTTGAAAACCAGCGGTTATCTTGGCTTCGCATTACATGTCCTAGCCATGCCCATTTCTTCCTCTTGATTTCGACTAGGATGTCTTTAACCCGCCTTTGTTTCCTCACTCACTCTGCTCTCTTTGTAACTTTTCTTTGTATAGCTCACTGCTGTATCCTATTTAAGCTGAACCCTTTTCGTTAGCCTCCCGGACATTTCTGCCCATAAGGGAGCAATGGTAAGACGCAGCTGTTATATACCAAACCATTTCCCCCATACCACAGCCCATCCCCAATCAATAATATGAAATTCTCGCCCAGCAACGAGGACAGAAGTTCTCTTCACCCCCGTGCACGTGTACGGCTTCGAGAAGTCAGTCGGAAGGGATTAGCATTCCTTTCATGCGCGCCCTTCGGGCCATTCAGTTATATCTCTCCCTTGCCGCTTGATACTACCAGGGAATGCTGTCTATGCTACTAAATTACTCAGTGCGGGAAAAAACTTGGCTCTCTCTGCAGTTTTGCCATAACAAGCTTCAACTGCACTGGCAAAGACAACTGCGTTTCCGGGAAAGTAATCACCGCTTGATTGAGGAAGCATTAGGCGCCTCCCATCGAAGTGGAGACTTGCTTGTTGAACCTCCCGGCCGCCAGGAAAAGAGACATGAAGGCGCGCTTTGACTAAGAATGCGAGGTGGGAAAACTGAGGGGTTTCTTCGTCGTCGAACGCCATGCACAGAAATGATGGTAAACATCTGAAGGCCCTTTATAGCTTCTGTAGCCCCTCTATAGGCAATATAAACTAAAAAAAAGGGGAGGGGTTGCTCTAAATATCTCTATAGCTTTTTTATAATGGGTGTACAATGTATGAAGCTATATCCACTACTGCCGCCTGGTGTCGCGCAGCGGCAGTTCCTAGGTTGCTGTGAGGTACCTATCAATGAGGGCTGGTTCGGCAAGCACTTGAATTCATTTGAGTTAAGATACTACAATGATCCTATCTTTCCCTCTGCAGCATACCGAACATATAGGCAGTCTGGTTTATGCAGGTTTAAGTGCTTTTATTAAACAATGCGGCGAAGCTCGGTTTATTTTATTTTCAGTGTTAGTTTCAGTTTATGGCCCAACAGTTGTATTAGGTCTGTGTCAAGAGGAGAGTTCCAATTATTATTGCTAAATTTTTGCGAAAAAATATAATTCTCGAAAACCCTACGGCCTGTTGTGGAAGCACTGTGATCTAATGGTAAGCCCAGAATTGCTCCACACATCCTCGTGTAAGGGCCCCTACTGGTAATAATCTATTGACGTTTATTTCGCTCCTATCTGAAGAGAGAAGAAATTTTGAGGGGAAACATGCAAGCCATACGAAACCACTGCCTGCCGCTTTAGTAGTGTAATCGCTATTTTCCTCGTGTACGCACCTCGAAAGGCTGGTGTTGGCCGCTTCCTTTGCGCATTTCAACACAACAACATTGTCGGAGGGCCTTATACTGGCCACGTATTCGGAAGTTTGGACATCTCCTTGGAGTTACGTCTTCGATTTGTACACGGCGCAGGTCTTGACTCTCGGCTATGGTCAAGCACGTTGGCGCCGTGTTTGTATATATTCTTGCTTCTCCAGTCCTCATTGTCGCCCGCAATAACCTTCCCCTGTCCTCCTCCTCCAGGCACAGAGTGGCAGGTCGGAGAATCAGTTCAGGCAACACCCTCTGGCCGACCGGAGAGGTCGGAGAGACCGGAGAGCCTTCCCTCGCAAATAAACGTCCCTACAGTCGTCAATCTCCCTCCCCTTCGCAACACGCACAAGCACTTCATCGCAAACGCGCACCCACCGCGGTGGCTCGGTGGCTAGGGCGCTCGGCTACTCAGCCGGAGTACCCGAGTTCAAGCCCGGCCGCGGCAGCCGCGTTTCGATAGAGGTGAAACGCAAAATGGCTCTGTGTGCGTTGGGCTCTGTGTGCTGGGTCAGTGCACGTTAAAGATCTCCATTCGGTCGAAATTCAAATTAATTCAATTCATTCTTAATTTTCCAGAGAACTGGACGGTCTCCAGAGCTCAAACTTGCAGCCAGTAACTTTACTGGGCCCTGGAGCCTTTTGCAAGGCAGCGGCAAGATGGTTGCGGAGTAGGGTAACAAAATAATTGCAACACTATGTAGAAAAAGGTACCCGGAAATAAAAGACCTCCGGAGCCCTCCGCTGCGGCACCTCTTTCCTTCCTTCTTTCATTATCTTTCATCCCTTCCCTCACGGCGTGGTTGAGGTGTCCACCGAGATGTGATACAGTTACTGCCTCAAAAAAAAATAAAAACACTAAACGCACAAATACAGCATAATTTCAAGCGTGCATCAGTCGTTCTTCTCTCCCTTTAGCTGCACAGGGGACAGGTGGCCGAAATGGGCACGTGCTTCAGCGCGGAGGCAGCAGCAGCAACGCTCGCGCAGTGCATCTCCGCCCGTTAGATCCTCACACCGATTAACTGCTCCTGGCGGATGCGACGAAGGACGGCGCAAGCCGTCCGTTCCTTGAGCGCGCGCGCGGACGCGTGCGTTTGGTTATTGCGCACGTTCCGGGTGCTGGGGCGCGCATTTGCATAGGCGCGGCGTCTATCCGTTTATGCTCGCCGGGGGAGGAGTGCTTGCGCCGTCGCTGCCGCCACCGATGGCTTCTCGCGAAGACCTGTTTCTGCCTTTCGGTGCCGCGGTGGGCCGCGCACGGTCCGGTTGCCGCGGCGATCCTTGCCAGAACGGAACGGATTCGGCCGGCCACCAAAAAGCGACGGCGGGGACGCCAGCGACGCTGGCTGGGAGTATGCAGGACGCTAGACTCGCCGCCGCCGGCTCGTAGTTCCCGAAGCGAAGGGGGAGAAGGCGCCCAGCGCTAACCGCGGGACTCCCAGCACCATCTCACTCCTTCTCTCCTTCTTTTGGTAGAAGTTGCCCAGTTCTCGGTTCCAGAGATGTGCAGCCTTTTGGGTCATGCAGGGCGGCTCGCTCTTCGTTGACAGCACGTTAATTTACGAATGAATCTTTGTGTAAAAAAGTAATTTTTTGTTCTACACTTCGCCTTTATATTCGCGCTGCTAATCTGTGTGCAGTGTCCTTGTAGCGTTTTCAACTAGTTATTCCGCGTGCATTGCCTACTACGAACTCTATTTCAGTGACAAACTTTGGGGTGTATTTGTGAAACGTTTTAGATTATTAAATGTTTTATATTATTAAACTCTGCACCTACGTTAGAAAGAGCGCCTCTTATGTGGAGCAGAGGGGTACGCAGAGCTACGTGCGTTTTGTTTTTGTTCTTTTGTAGCAGACCTCATAAAAGGTGGATGTACAGACGGGGACGAAATTCTCTAGACTGCATGCTCCGTAAACGAACCGGTATAGCTCTATTATTATCCGCCAGCTGTAGACCATGCTGTGAAGATAAAGATGGTAGCTTTGTTCTTTCATCGCCAAAAGTGTGGTCTCCAGCCAGTGGCTAATAATAGAGCTATCGACTTCGTTTACGGAGCACGTGGCCTACAGACTCTTGTCTCCAACTGTACGTATGTCCCAGCGACAGGCACATTCCGGCGAAAAGTAGTATGCGGACATTGGAACATGCATGCCCGCGCAGTCATGAATCAGGCTTCAATTTGACAGCTACTGCCACAATGCCTGTCGGTAATGCTGATCTTCTGTGTGTTCTGTTGTTCTCTGTGATGGTTCTCTACAAATCTATCCTTCAGCGTTCGTCACTGCACTCAATATCCCAATTGTTTATCCACCGCAAATGATGCGGACTTATGTCATCGTTATATAGCAAAGATGTCTTTAAATTAACGGGCGCCGCTGGAGGAACGACGAAGTTCCCGAAACGAAATTATCAAGTCGGGGAGGAATTAAAACATGCGCTGGCAGGAGGCGAGCACTGACTTTTACTGGCTTATTTACGCACAGTTGAAACACTATCTTCATAATTGGTTGCGTGTCTGAGCGCTTTGTTACAAAGCTTCAACTACTTTTATGTACTGTGCAGCTGACCCGCGGCGTATAACGCTCTAGAATCCTTACGTACAGTATGTGTCATACTTAGAGGGAACACGAGAAATGGTTAAACAAGCTTATCGCCGAGCAGGATATAAAAATTTTATTGTCGGCTTAGAGCTAGAATGGAGTATTTGCTAGCGGGTGGAATTCTTCGTACAGGATCCCATTGGAGGCTCTAGCGGCCTTGGTTCTATACGTTTCACCTCAAATCAGGAGCGCGGCTTCACGTTCTTTGCGCCTTTTTTTTTTTTTCACTTCTCAGTGAAACGTACGGTTCACGCCGTTAAAAGCCGGTTTAACCAGTTCTCTTGTTTCCTACAGTATGACACATACTGTACAGGTGCGAACAGTATAAAAGTGAGCATTTATTTCGCACTCAAGAACCTAACGTTATTTTATTTCTATTTCGAAGTTGGAAATGGAGCTAAAAGGTCATGTTTCTGGACAGACAGCCATAAGAAAAAAATCCTGAGGATTAAATGCTTTCTGTATGCCAGAAAATAGTTACCCTGCATATAGCTTCAACTTATGCGGAGGGCGAAGCATGAACGACCTAACTGTGTATTCCGCCGCTCCCAAAGCCGCTTCGACCAGAAAGGCAAAAAATGACGAAATCCTATGAGTTTAACTGCGCGTGCTTACATCCAGACCATTCTTAACCAAATATTATCGCTACATATCGCGCGTTCAGCCTGAAACAAGAACGTGTTTAGACTAGCGTTTTGCCCTCTGTATGTTTTCTCACGCGTGCCCGTCAGCTCCTGCTCTTTTACAGCGCTCATAGATCATCAACATCCACGGAAGCGTCGAACAAAACGCTCATTTCGAATCCTTTTACGCGCGCAGCTGGTCGTTCCTTCGAGCGCCAGCCAACGAACAAGGAATAAAGTCAGCCCGAAGCGAGGGAGTGTTGTTTGCTTCAGCGCGCAGTAAACAACGCTGCGCGGCCACCTCGTTCGATCCGAGGCGAGATAAGCCAAAGCCGAGAGACCCAGTTCAGCCCACGAGGTGGGCGCTTAAATCCAGTGTAATGCATCCGTACCTGCTCCTCTCGTTCATGTATGCATCCTTCCTTTTTGTTCTCGCGCGTCGACCTTGGACCAGTAGCCTACGCGATCCGACCTTCGCTACATACGCGACCCGGTTTAAGGTATCTTCACTGAGGTCTCGGATTTCAGCGCACGAGAATTAACAGCGGCGATTAGCATTTGCATGAAAACCTCGTGTTCAGAAGCTTTACAGGCGGCAGCCTTGAACATTGACCTCTTTCTTTGCCCTCCCTTTCTCTCTTTCTTTCTCGTTGTTTCGCAAGCATTTGCTATCACAGTGCCTGCAGAGAGACAGTTCTTGCGCATCGTTGCGCAAATCCTCCGGATTAGCTCAAAACAGTGCGCGCCGTAATAGTCGCCTCGGCGATGTAGCACGTGGAGTGCGACCTCGGTCGTAAGAAAGTGAAACTGGCGACAAGGTCGACAGCGCAACAACGGCAATGCGCTTCAGGTAATGCGCAATCCTGTTCTTTCATCGCCGATTTTATCGACGGTGAACGCCTCGTGCAAAGAAAGGGCCAATAACAGCGTTGCCTGCGATGAAGCAAGCAAACAGCATCCGCGCAACTTAGCCTAGAAACCCTTTTAATTAACTGCGCACGCGCCCATATCGAGGTCTGTGCGTACACGGGGAGGGGGTGCGAGGGCCGGCCGGCCGCCCGCACCCTTGTCCTTAACCTGGATCCCGAATATCTGCACGTTTTGAACCGCTCGTTGCGTTCAACGCGGAAATTCGAAGAGAAGTTTCCGCCGTCCGGTTGGTCGATCAGCCGCGTGTTGGAGACGGAACCAGCGGAATACGAAACACACAAGCAAAGCAGTGTTGTTCCGCTTCGCGTCTTCGGAGATCGTGACGATTATACGTCCCTGTTGCTGGCGGGGGCTGCGAAGAAGCAGCGACGGCTCAGCCGCAGAGAAGGACGCGTTTTCGTGTCACGCCGGTGCCAGCCTCGCTTCTCAAACAATTTACCAAAATACCCACCCCGGTGTGGCTTAGTTTAGCTTAGGGCCCAAATCGCAGGTTTGATCCCAGTCGCGGCAGTCGGAACTATGTTGGACGCGAAACGCAAAAGAAGCCCGTGTGCTGTGCGATCTCGGTGCACGCGCCCAATGGGGTCGAACTTTACCCTCAGCTCTGAACTACAGCCTTCCATAGTCCATGCGCATCTCTGAGACATTAAACATAACATAACGGATCATTTTACGAGAGCTATAGCGCCACCTGGTCAGGAGGTGAATTTAACCACAATGTAGTTCGCTCGTAATAACGATCCATGATTGACGCAGGCACCTTGTAAGCTTTGGCTACCGTGGTCAGCTATCGCGCACGCGCCTCCCACTAACAATCGGGTATTTTATGCGAACAGATTTGTTCATTCAGACCCTGAAATAATGGTTAACCAGCTCTAGTTTTGCACGATGTCTCCAGGTTTAAGTGCACCAGTGAATGTGCAACTCCATGCTATACTCTAAACCAAATGTGGGTAAAATTAGTCTAAGTGCCCCACTTCGTCCTCACGAGGACTTAGCCCGTGGGGGGGGGGAGGGGGGGGGGTCGCTAAACCTGGCTGTTACCTTTATTTTCTCAGGGCGTAACGGTTGCTTTTTAAAAGAGAGACCTGTTGCTGTTCATCGCTACGGAGCATCGTGCAACGACGACAGAACACAGCGCCTCGTTGTGTGTCCTCTCCTTTCTTGTCTGCTCCGTAGCAATGAATCCATACCAACTTGCCCAAATAGCCATTCTAGCACCTGTTTCTGTGGCTACGTAGCTAGTCTCCAATGGATAAACCCCTCTGGCACTGCTAGTCCTTTCCGGCCAAGAGTGAGCGACCGCGAATAAAAAGATTAAAAAAAAAACAGAGACGCTATAATCGTACATACGACCTGTTTGCATCAAGGACTAAGCCACAGCGAGGAAAGAAGAAAATGGATAATGCAAGTTTGCCTATACTGATGCAAAGTTGTTCCCATCGATGATCGAGCAGCTTCGGGACAAGATGACTTGCTTAGTTAAAAGCAACGCCTTCGGCTCCTAACCAGTTCCTGGTTATGGCTGCCGCATAAGAAAGCTGTCGCCGTCCAGGACCAGGGCCCAAGGCGAGCGCGGTAACTGAGCATACTGAGTGCGAGGCGTGACCGATGCCTCTGTACATTGCAGTAGCCGGTGCAAAACCTCGGATATTCCATTCTCAGTTTCCCCTCACAGCGCAATCATTTATGCGCGCTGAACGAGATGACATTTCGCTTTCTCCCCTCCAAACCGTGAGGCTGGAGCTGGCGCTGCCAGCCGCTGAGCGGAAGCCCGTTTGAGTCCGGCGTAGCGCCAAGCGTTAAATGTTGCCAAATTCGTTGCGCAACCACGGCCGGACAGCATGCAAAGCCCACAGGCGCTTGCATCGTGGTTGCGCCACATCTGCGCATATCCGCGGACATCTACGGCGCGGTGGCTTTCATATGCTGATGAGTGCGAACGCTGCTCCGAGCTTCAATATAATGCCAACACCAGACGCATGGCCTTCGCCGTGAACGCGGCACCCCGTTTGCAATACGGGCAGCTGCTGGGCGAGGAGGAAATAAAAAGGGTACAAAAAGTGCCGCACATAATGCGCGACTGAGTCCACACTTCTCGCGCTGAGTTTCTTTTTTAAATCTTTTGTTTTCGCTCTAGCGCGTCTTTTTTTTTTTTTTCGCGCGCTTCTGGCCCTTGAAACTGTGGGCTTGACGAGGGAAATCTGAGAAATCGCGCGTTTGCGCTGGCTGCGCGCGCTTCGACACCGTAAATCAAGCGACTGTCTCCATTTGCGTCTCACGCTGACCATCAGGAAGCCGTGGACGCAGCTGGCCCCCCAAGGTCACGGACAGTATAGTCGGTCGTGGCTCGTTACTCACGCTCGACAGCGGGAGGAAAACTGTGCGAAACTGGAGGACTTATAGGCGAAGAACTGACTTCAGTTGCACAGAATATATAGAGCTGCGCCGGAGCCCATATATTAGAGGGCACCACCGGCAGTGCCTTCTCATTGCCTTCACAATAAGAATGCAACTATACCGGAGACGATGAGGCCTATGCTTATGTTATTAGGTGCATACTGCTGTGATTAGGTACATGTCGTTGTGATTAGGCACATGCTGCTGTGATTTGGGCACATGCTGGTTAGGCACGTCATTAAGTCTAGACAGATCAGCCAACGTCAGCAGCCTAGTGTATCGCTGGTTGTACGTTTTACTTGAACTATTTTCTGCACCCTTCTCTTAATGCCTCATTCTCCCAAAACCCTTTCCCAAAGACAAGTACACGATGTTGGGGCTGGGGACGCAGGTTAAAATATCTGTTATTCGTTAATCATAAAATGAACAAGGGAGGGGAAAACCTCAGTTTGCTAGAGCCTAGCAAACTGAGCCTAGCTAGAGCCTAGCAAAAGGCTCTAGCAAACTGAGGTTTTCCCCTCCCTTGTTCATTTTGTGATCACCAAGGACCATCTACCGCACCCTCTCTCTACCATGTTATTCGTTAAGGAACTTCTCACTCTACTTTAACTTCCAGATGCAATTTTCTTCGAATATGGAAAGAGAACGGAAAGTACCGAAGAAGAGAGGAAAACGGCAATAAGGTAACGACACGGTAGCCAATAATTCGCCGACCAGGCACCTATCGTTCGTACGAAAAGATTCGGAAATGAGTGCTTAGAATCTGAAAGCGCGAGTTTCTTCCGCGTGCAGACAGGAAGAATTTTGCATTCTACACTTTTCTCTTGTTCGGTTCAATGGCTAACTAATCCGGGCTGCCTAGCTAATTCTACAAGTAACTTTGTTTCGAAATACGCAGTCATGCTATGCAGCTCTCTCGACATGTGCTGTCAAAGCGCTTGTGGAAAGCAGGCATTCGAATTGCCTTCTTTCACACTGCCACTGCATAACACTCCACGGGTTATCATACATATCTCCTCCAAAGGGACTCTCTTCAAAAGCACCCTTGGCTACGGCGGCAGCGCTGGGCAACACTTGGCGGACGACCAAGCGCCATCCACAGCTGGCGCTTGATCTCGATTGATTTCGCGAGTAAATTGACCGTGCCAGGCGTTAGCTTTCGTTGTCGGTCGGTTCCCGCTGGCTGAACTCTGTTTTTGTCATAGCACATCAAAAGCAGTAGAGGGGGTCGTCGAAATGGAACATCCGATTAGCAACGGCTATGTTCGTCGATGAGAATAGATAAGTCGCGGTGATATCACGATGCTCCCGTACGCTTCAAGTAAGCCCCTTATGCGCGAAATCAAGCGTATACGAGAATCTTCTCTCGTGCTAGGTAAAGTATATCCGTAATCTTGCAACGTGTCGCGCGCAGTTCGTTGCTGCAGCAACGGCAACAGCTGGCATCGCAGTTGGCAGAAGCAAAAGAAAGACAGACGAAGCGCACTTGTCTCTGCTGAAATGAGCAATTGAGCACATTATGAAAGACATCGGCTGAAATGCCTACACTCGATCGTCTTTAGGGGGATGGGAACAATTGGATTCTGTCGGGAGCTGCGCGGGAACGCGGCACGTGTTGCAACGAGGCAATTTAGTGTGTTATTCTTTGCACAATATGCAAGGAAGGTAGACCTAGTCGTAACGAAGAAGCGCGCATTACGGAGGATATTGATTTTGAAGAGGAAAAAAAGAAATAGATTTCGACAGCTCTACTTTCTCTTACTACGAGAAGCTCTGTTCATGGGACGGCACATCTAATAAGACATCTATATGAACGTTCCTATAACTCGCATACAAAATGTGACCAGCTACAGCGCGATTTCTGGACATATATTCGTCGCGGTAATGAACTGGGATACATATATATCGGTGTAATTGCTGCTAGTGTTCGATGCATAGCGCACCCGATTTATATGCTTTTTAATGCGCCTTAATAATCGCCCAGAAAAGTCTTAATCCACAGGCGCAGTCGGACGCCATTTTGTTGAATAGGTACAGTGAGGAGGTTCCGGAAAAACTGGCCCTGGAAGAAATGGCTCGGGAAGAAATTGACGAAAAGGTTCCAATGAACCTTTTAGACAAGGTTCGAACGAAATGGTGCCACTCATAGGTAACTAAGTTCACTAATACTGCAGAACGCGCGTTTGTGTGTCCGTGGTAATTAACCTTAACCAAGTTGAGACGCTCGCGCGTATACGCGGCACAACATTGTGCGTGGGAACTGTACGCCGAGCTTCCGTCGTGAGGAGAGAACAAAAAATAGGTCGAATTCACTACACGACCTTACGGAAGCACACATGTACTCGGTGGTAGGAGGCACGCTGCGGCAGGAACGGCGCAGTTGCAGCCAGACACGCACTGGAAACAGCTGCTGCTGGAAGTCGCGCCAGGGTCACAAACCCAGTCAGCCAGCCTGTCATCCGCGCTCGATGTAAACACCTGCCCGAACTCTAACAGGCGAGCTAGCGCTTAACCTTGGGCTTTCTAGTGCCGGTCACTATCGAGCGCTGGTTAATGTTAGGTTCTATACTGGCTTTTGCGGGGATCCTAAGGTGGCCGCGGCTGGCAAAGGACAGAATGGATTGGTGAGATATGGGAGAAGCATTTGTCCTGCAGAGTAACGTAGTTGGGCTGTTGCTGATGACGATGGTGGCCGTGATGATGATGATGATGATTACTATACTGGCTGCAATAGGAATGTTGGCAAGTCAGTCAGTCAGCAGCATGCCGTTCTTGAACCAACGCACACTTTTCTGGGCTGTGAATGCATAGTGATTCTGTTAATATTTCATAAAACGCTGATGCCTGCGTTTACCCAATGTGAATATTGTGTCAATATTGTATAATGTTCTTTCGTTTTCTCTTGTACCTGCTCATTATTGTATACTTGTTATCACGCTTTGCAACTGCCTTTTGTATTAAAAGCCTTGCTGTCAAGCTGCTGCCAAGCGAAAGGGGGCTGCGCCTTAGTCAAGCTGTCTCTCACAGCTTTTTCTGCGCCTCCGCTGTCTGTATCCTTACAAGGCAGAAATAAAGAATTTGAATTTGCTTTTTCTCGTTCCTGCGCACCTAACGAGAATAACTGAACAAATCGAAGAGGAAAAGAAAGATGAAAACAAACTCCGTAATACATTGAACGCGGCTAAGTTCGCTATCATGGCGTATCGTTGTACGTAATACGACTGCATAAGCGTTAAGCCGTTTTTTTCCCTGTGTATACCTCGTTGTTGAAGGTTTGGTTTCGTCACCATACATTTGTGGTGTTTGCTGTTACCGGTGTTGCGAGCAGGACATTGAAAGAAGGTCTTGTTACCCCCCCCCCCCCCCCCCACACACACACACATATTTATTCCCGGAATGAATGCACACTTTCTTTATTTGCTCATATTTTTTTTCACATCGTTCTGATTCTGAAAATAAGCTGTTTGTTTGGTTCCTGATTTCTCCTACTAAAATAATGATAAGAAAAATATATTTTTTTAGAGAAGGTTTCCCTAGTGCATGCAACAGTTATAAGGCGGCAGGTTCTGAAATGCGCAGTATTTGTTTTAACAGATGCACGGGAACAAAACATCAGACAAACAGACGTTGCTCCGTACTATAGGACAAACAAGGTTGCCATGCACGAGCACTGCCTAGCGCTTTGTCGTTTGAGTCCATTTCGGAATAAGCAACATATATCAGCTTGACTCTTGGAGACATATTTCATGTCTTCATCATTGCCACTGCCTGAAATGCTGCAAGAAACAACTCGTCTCCAGTTGCCATTATGTGTTGTGAAACAAAGTGACCCGTTTGAATTCGAACGAACTCTGGATGATTATCTCTGCCAATGTACGGTTTTATGCTGATGTATTGAATTTTTGTGAATATTTTTGTTTTCTTTGAACTTTGTTTTTTTTTTTCTTCATCACCCTCTCTTTCAGGACCCTCGTAGGAGGGTTGACAGTACTGCTGAATAAACAAACACGCCGCCAGCGGCATTATGCAAGCATCCTGCCATTTTTAAAATCATCTTCTTTTCCAAGCTAGACGCATGTCTAAGGCCAAAACATTTTTTTTCCTCGGCTTTTACGGGCATCTAGAGTTGACAACAGAACCCGACTGACGAGCCTACCTGGTCATTAGCAGTGAAAGCAAAGCAGCATTGGCCTCGATGATATTGACGATATTGGTACACGCGATGATATTGGCGATGTTGGTACGACGCCCAAGAGGGAGTTAAAGGGTCAGTAGGCGTTAGAGCCAAATTCGCTTCTTTTCGCAAGCACTGATGAAATATCGAAATATTTAAGTCGAATGAAAGAATGCAAAAACAGCTGTGAGCCAAGGCATCGTCACAAAAGCGCCCGGAAGAAAAAAAAATACCGAAATTCCACTGCGTATATTACCCCAGAAACTGATACCCGTGTTATGGCTACCAAGTCGCAGTAACATCCAGGCGGATGTTTCCTCGCGAACGCTTCGCACGTGTGATGGATCCATGCGGGTGCATCGTGTGCCGAGGTTATATCTGGCCGAGCCGTTGGCTCGCGGTCGTGGATTCAAAACACCTGAATTGAATGGGCATAGAATTAACAAAAATAAATCAAGTAAAGCAAAAACAGAAAGGTGAAAAGAAACGGCGCATGTTACTACAGTGACTCTGTTTGATCTTTCATTTTTTAGTGCTAAAGTGTAACACTTCAGTTACGGTTTATTTTTGGGTAGCCTCGCTCGCAGAAACGATTTTTTTGCGTCGCCTCCTACGCAGGTGCGGCGCGCATGTACGGCAGCTTGAGCCTATAGCAACGTGCGGAGGTTCCTTACTTATTTCGCTGCATTGAAGCCTGCTAAAGAGAGAGACCAATGAACGATTTATGGCCGGACGTACTGGACAAACTATCCCGTTAGAAAAAGCAACAAGTAAAGATTGGGAGGGTTTTGAACGAAGCTAAAACATAAGCGACCATAGAGTAAGACAAGCTATTGGGTTAGTGGGTATTGCATCGTTTTATTTTTTTTTTTATCAGCGCGTAGCAACACGAGGGCGAAACAGGGAGCTTGTGTGTAGCCGAGTTTTTTCATGTTTAGCCCTCGCGTTTCCACGCGCTGGTGAAAACACTGTGACCATATACCGATCTATGCATAGACTTGTAGGCGATAGAAATCGGTAACTATAGCTGGCTAAAATGACGAGAATCGGTCATCTGCGTCGCCAGTAATGTTTTGTTTTGTTTTGTTTTTACACAAGATTCATAGTAGAAGTAACTGATGGGGATAACGCAGGAAATGTGCAACGTTCAGGCATTATCTGAGATATCGTATCGAATAGTGTGTGTAGCGATGGGTGATTGTAATGTACTGACCTGCTTTTGCTGCTCAGTATGGGTGCATTCAATACTTAGCCTTTAATGTGAAAGCCTTAGATGGCGCATCGACACGAAAGCCCGACGTCGCCCCAAAAGTGCTGACATTACAAAACTCGTGACTGATCGAAACGGTGTGACGTCATCAAAGGCGGGAAAATACGAAATGTTAACTAGTAATAGTCAGTACTAGTACTTACAGCTGCACCAACCACAGAGGAATAAAACAGAATTCGAATAAAATTGTAACAGAAACAGAATGGAATTGGAATGAAACTGGAATGGAACTGGAATAGAATTGCAATGTTTTTGTGTTACTCACACGTGAGTACCTTAAACGGCGACTGTAGAGGTTTGAGAATTCGACGAACTCAAAAGAGTCGAATGTGTGAAACTCGCAGCAAAAGCATGCGAAGTCCTTTCGGTCTAGCATTTGAAATGGTGACGTAATTATCGTCGATTAAAATCACGACGGCCTTCAAGCTTCTCCGCAACGCACAGCGCCAAGTACGGGGAGCATGACAACAACATTACAGTATCGGTAGATTTCCAACACATAAACGCTTGCTTTCAAGGAAGAGAACCAATGTTAGCGAAGGCAAAGCCCGCCGAGCTTTGTTTTGCAGCCCCCTACGACTCACGGTAGGCTCTGGTTGACAGCAGCGAAAATTTGAAATCTTACCATCTGGTATGCCACACCGAGCTTTTCCATACTACTTTGATGCTGTGAGGAGAAGCCGTGAAATTTAATCGTGGATTGCTTCAAAATATTAAATGGTTACGAAAAAAATCTTCGCATGCTTTATCTACAGCCTATACAGATTTGAATTCGTGAACGTCGCGGAAATCTCAGAAAGTGGTGCAGTGGTCCTTTAAATGCCGCCTGTAATTGCAGTCTTTTACTCCAAAATTAGGCGGAAGTGATGAAGTTCTTTTTGATACTTTGGTCGCAAACATGTACTATCGCGCTCAATATGACTTGCAACCCGCGAGCGTGTGGCCGCAGCTTTTTCTGAAGCATGGTGGGGCCGACAAGCGGCGCGCCTTAAAGCTAAATGGAAAGGATTCTGTTATTCTGTTGTTCCATCAGCCAGGCGCATCCCCCGCGTCGTCTGCCCAATGAAATCTGTGCTCAGTAATTCTCACAGGCGCCGGCGCGTCTAGCCTCAAATCGTCAAAACCGTTCCAGTCATACTGTGATTGAAGCGCGATTTGGGCCACGTTTTTATCGGGCATGACAGGTGAAAGCAAAAGGAATGAAACAAAATCAACTGCGACATGCGCCTCGCATTTGTCACGCGAACGCCGGCGATGCGATAACGCCATGGTACTGGCAAGAACATACGGCACAGGGGTGAAGACTGAGTGGTGGAACAGCAAAATTCTTTCCTTTTCGTTTTCAAGCGCGTCGCTTGTCGGCTCCACCATGCTTCCGGGGAGCGCTCCGGCCACGCTGCTTGAGGTTGCAAGTCATATTGAGCGCGATGGTACATCGTAATTGTATGCGAAAATAGCACAATTGATCTTAAAATGGTCGTAGAAAGCCAACTTAGAAATGTCTTTCGCTTTTTCTCTTTAACTTTGCAGTACGAGGGAGGGATGGTAGTTAACACAAACAGCGGTAACGTCTGCTTTAATAACAATAGGGATCATTCGTTATCATGCCAGGTGTGTGGGTAACAGTAAGTGCAAAGTCAACAACTGTGCCAGATCGTGAAAAAGCGGGGCGCGGATAGCGACACTTACCCAAAAATAGCTTTTTTTCTTCGTTCACTATAGTTTATACTGACATCCATGCCGCTGCACAAATAACACGGCTAGGACGAAAGAACTCAATGTTCCCTTCAAGCATACTATAATTTATGGCGGGCTAGCGTCCCACCTCTGATGCCACTTTCGTTTCCTGTTACTGTGAAAACAAGCGTCGATTTATGCTCGTTCACTGAATGTTTTTTTTTTTTTTTGTGTAGGCCGAGCTTTGGCACATGGCGTATAAGTACCAAGTTTTATAAAATACGGCCTTTGAAGACTACTGAGACTGTTGACACATATCACGTGCGATGTAATTGTTTCATCAATGATATGTGATATGTGTCGTCGTGTTAAAGAACTTTTGAAAGGCCTGATGCCACGTGCTACTAGAAATGGCGAGATCCTGCCCCTTTCTCCCTCCCTCCTTCCCTCCCTCCCTCTCTCTCGCGCACGCACGCACGCACACACACGCACACGCGCGCGCGCGTATGTCACGCCACTGTTTCATTCTGGCCTGACTTCGATTTTACCACTCCACGACGTTAGTCATGTCGCTACAAGTATATTCCGACACGCGTCTTTCTTGACTGACCGTCGCGATCTGGTCGCTGTCGCTCAGTTATGCACGTGTGTAGTAGAACCGGTGCTGTTCCGGCGCTGTTTAAGCCGGTAGCGTTTCTTAGCTTCATGGAATAGGTATTTTTCTGGTGCATGCCCCCCACTGTCAACACTATGTGTAAGGAAAATTATTCATGCAACACCGCCGCTCAAGTCTTTGTTACTCTTCTGGTCACTTTTCCTGGTTTCGCACTAGCAGTTTGCTTAGCCTCATTATTACAACGAGGTTTTCACTCCAGAATTTGAGAACACATCATCGAACGCGCGAGGTTAAACCTCATGAGGTTCTAAAAGGCAGGACATCCGTCATACTCAGGAATAATTCGATAAGCGATAAAAGATGTTAAATGCCAGTAGAATCTAGCGACACATAGCAAACCTGACGCTTCAAGTTGCGTTTCCGGAGCTAACACGCTTACGCGGGCGGAAGTCAATGTAAACGTCCTCTTTTACAGAAACTTCCCGTTTCGACTTTTCCATGTTTCAAAATTCTTTAACATTAATGTAGGAGCTGCAGATGGCTTTATCAAAACAGGCGCGGAATTCTCGAAGCTGTTCGCGAGTTAAAAAATCTGACCATTTCGCTATTGAACGCCGGGCTATGACAACGGCCACTAGCCAGACACAATCTTTTCTAACGTGTGAGACGCTTTCACAGTTAGACCCGTGATTTACTTGTGCGAGCTGCATAACTTGCACACCAGTGACAACGAATTGTAAGAATAAACTCGTCATTTCTGGAAAAGGCTGTCGTCCGCGGCTTCCGCGGTTGCTCACCGCGTAAATGTGTTATCGCAGTATAAATTCAATACACATGGCCTCGCGGCGACCTCTGTACTGCCGCGCATGACCGCTCAGTTATCTGTCGTCGAACTTGGATGAACGGATGTAGGCGCACTTCCGCTATACCAGCGAAGTTTGTTGGAATCATAAAACTGCGCAGTTTTCGTGTGCGCGAATAGCACTCTGCTCATTGAATACGCCATGACCGACGACCAAGGCCCGAGTTCTGCAGCCTTCGCTTCTTCGTCGTACGCCCGTATAAGTATACATGCCGGTGGTGGCGGTGGTTTCGCTTGCGCTATTGAAGTTTCTGGCGGTTGTGAACTTGGCGAACTCTTGCCGGAGATCGTTTCTCCCAAGCATGGTGCTGACGTCGTGCCTCACTAATACCGTGCTACACAACGATACCTTGAGGTGGCGTGTGCCCACCTCAGGCGAAGTTAACGATGCCTTCTAACGTAAAAAAAAAAAAAAAAAGCCAGGTATAACGGTTTGCAGTTGGCCATCACTCATAAGCGATAGCTGACAAAAGCGATATTTGAGAGCGGCGATGGTCGACGGTACTACAAGCCAAAGTTCCGGCTATGCATGAATTGTCCGCGAGTACTGTCTACGCTGATGTGTCTGCCAAGCAGCTCTAGTAAGCTCCACAGACATTGCCCACGTTGCTCCGAGAGAGAGTGCAATAACCGGCACACTCGATTTCATGATGCACGACTAGAACGCACGACCTGTCGACGATGCACGAAGTGATGGAATAGGTACCTCAGAACCTGGTGGTAAAGCACCGCTACTAGTGTGTTTTTGCAGTCGCGCACCGTCACTATGCTCTTGTCAGTATTCAGCTTCCATGGCTGCAGCCTGATGTGTCTTCAGCTCTGCAACGCAACATGTCAACCAAACAGCTGTAGTTGCAACTTCCGGTGATTTAGATCGAGCTTATTGCGTAATCTGTGTACGGTCGTGTGAAACGCAAAGCTTTGTGCGCGTATGTCGTCATCATAAGGTGGAGCTTAATTTGCGCTAATAAGAGTTTTAAAAAACACACGCACACACATTCTGCTTGCAACATTTTTTTTCGATTTCACGTCGTTGAAACATCGGCCTTGTCGCTTCGCGTCGAGGGTCGTAAGGAAGCGCAGAAGATTTAGAGAATACCGAGAAGAAAACAAATGTCAGGTGATGTTTATGGAAAAGAAATCAATGCCTTCTTTAAAAAAAAAAAAAAACTGATAGTTTTCTTTTATTTTTGCATGTCACTTTATAAGTCGCTGCACAGAACGCCTGCAAATTATAGCCGACCAATTGCTCATAGAGCACAGACGGCTTCTGCAGACAACTGCAGAGTGTCTAAGCGTGTCACATATTGGCGGGAGGTCTTTTTTTAATTTGTTTTCACGAATAGGCGAAAAACTTACGCTCGAAAATCATAATTTTGCATTCGCTTGCAGCATTTTTCCTTGTGTCATATATTTTGAACTATCTCAGTCCGCTCACTTTCCGCCATTGCCCTCTCTGTGTGCGCAGGTCTTCTCCCGGTTCGAGCGCCGCCAGCGACGACGGCGCAGACTCGTGCGACGCCCCACATGCCATGGGAGCTTGCTCACAGCTCAAGCTAGTGCTATGGAAGAACATAGTGCTACGGCTACGGCAACCGGTGCGTACAAAGACGTCTATTCAATGTCTGACAGGGAAAAAAAGACAGTCAAGCTAACTTCAAATCCCGAGTGTGTGGCTACAAAACCGCAAGCTTGCAAATAACATCCTCTCCCATACCCCATATTTACGAGTGAAGTCTGTTCACACATGCGAAGTATTTTCGACCTGACGGATACAAGTGATCAGTTCGAGGTGCATTATAGCTTGTCACAAATCAGCACCAATCCCAAGGAAACAGCTGTTTATCCATTCATGACCAATCAGCGCATTATAGCACACCCACTAGATTAGTTAACGGTGCAGTTTAGCTTGTCATAAATCAGCACCAATCCCAAGCGAGCAGCTGCTTATCCATTCATGACCGCTGAGTGCATTATAGCACACCTACAAGACGAACTTCTCTGTGTACACGCGGGCTCTTCGATAAGCTACGGTCACTTCTTAAGCTGGTCTATGTCCGCGGGCATCTCGTACAGACCCCTTGGTTCCCCTCGAACAAAACGAACAGGGCATGCCGGAGCGCGTCGTAGACGTGTCGTTGACACGAAAGCAAAGAGGTGGTGTGGTGGTATTGCATAAACGTTTTAGTAAGTCTGCAGCCAGCGTTAGGTAAGCGTGTCTCGGCAAGATAACACCATTACCACGCGCAAAGTGACTGCTTATGTGCCGCCTCATAAATAAAGCCCGTGGCGAAGAGCTGCGTACTAAACAGCCTCATTGTTAATGACGGTCACGGTAGCTGTATACACGGCGCTCTTCGGTGCCTCATGCTCAGCTCTCCAGTGCGCATTAGGCGTGCGTAATGCTGTTTGGGAGCTGTACATTAGGCGAGAAAAACGACGGCAACGCAGTTGATGTAGAAACATGAGGTTGCTTAGCGGTTGCGAATGCATTCGATTAGATAAAGAAGGCGATTTGTCTAATCGTAAATGAAAAATCGGAGGTTCCCAATTTATGCGAGACTATTGATCGAGGAGAGACCATCGTCTACTTCGGAAAGTCTGATATGAAAAAGTGATATGTAAGGTATAGCTTCTCGGTGCCGCAAGAGAAAAATACGAAGAACCTTTTACGTAACCTTTGAGGATAATCTGTCGGATGGCGAAGGTGCCAAAGCCGAGCTCTTAAACAAATACAGCAGCAGACTTCCGTAGGGCGAACTCGAGCGGACCGGGAAAAAGTGCTCGCCTTGTTTGACGCCCGCTTTCATAAAAGGGCCACGACGAAGCGTGAACGAGGAGCTGTTTGCTATCGCTGTTTTTACAGTCGTTTCCTGGAGCCCGACCTTGTATATATAGTTGTCAGTCAACAGCGCTACCAGAGCACCTAAGCAAGCGGTGTAGTGGGAACGGGTAAAGCTGCAAACGAATATATTTTTACCTTTCGGTTCACTACACCTATCCTGCCAACTTAACACAACCTAACCGGTTACTTAACGACACACTGTCATATAATCGTAACGCACCAATTGGGAACTTTACAGGGCGGCATTTCAAAGTTCTTGACAATGGCAGGTAGTGCTTCTCAGCAGAAACGCGTCCTCTTCATCTGTCATGCACTCTGAATATTTGTCACTAATAACAGATGTAAAGCCCGTCACCTTTTGACACTGCGTCAGGCTGCACTGAGTCCAGCAGTCGGGTGCGACTCAAAGCGCATTTTGTACGCATGCCTGTATTATTAGTGCTATTTTTAATAGACATGATGCCACGACAGAAACGCCGGCCTCCGTTGCGAACCATGTGGCGGTTAAAAACACTGTTTAGTTTTTATTCGCATAACAGACACCCCATGTTGAAATTCTGTTGATTAATTTCGAACTCCTAGGAATTGTTATATACACAGAAATCTCAGCACACGGGTCGCTTTGCCCTCGGTGGTCGCAGCCGGGAGTCGAATTCAAGAATGCGATCGTGCGCGGGAGAAAAACGGCCTAGCTTCTGAGATGCCGCAGAGGGCTCGTTGTGGCGGTAAACGCATGCGTTCACGTCAGTGGAAATTGCACGTACTCATCCGAGATCAGTTGAACGCGACAACTTCGTATTAATGTATTAAAGCAGACATGTTCTTGGGTTCGGTTTGGAATTTTTAGCGTAACAAAATTGTTAGACGTACGCGGGGTTGTGAACCGTTTCACTAGGCACGCGCCTGTATTTTCTCCCTGATCCAGATGCTGTTGTAGCGTGGTCTCTAGATTGTCATTATTTTGTTTAATGAATGATTTGATCGAGCGAAGATTCACTTGCACACCGAAAGCGAATCAGTGGGGTTGATGAATTTTCTGATCAAACGAAATTTGTAAACGAAAACAATAATTAGCGGCTGCTAAGTTTATCTGAGCATTCATTATGTCTCCACCCGTTTAGTTTCTAAGTGCATTCCGCGATTCACCATCGACCATAATTTCGGAGAGATTGGTTTTAGCAATAAATTTACATGCGGAATTATATGGCCAACGTCCGAATGACGCTAGTAATACTCTGCCTCATAGCTTGCGGGCTGTACAGAGAAGCTAAACTGTAGAACCAACGACAAGC
The DNA here is from genome assembly GCF_055824585.1 of Amblyomma mixtum. Lineage (NCBI taxonomy): Eukaryota > Metazoa > Arthropoda > Arachnida > Ixodida > Ixodidae > Amblyomma > Amblyomma mixtum. The sequence goes on along the minus strand of NC_143016.1, from coordinate 52,348,258 downwards.
ATTCGGGAGTGGGTCTATCCGAGCATCTCGCACGAAAGAAAGGTTCATGCTTGGCTCGCTTTCATCGCTTAAGCTGCCGTGGTTGCTTCTACCTTAAATTACAAGAAAATTTGGGTGTCCGACGTGCGGACTTGTCCCCGTACGGGCGACGAAGACAAGTTTCCGAGTTGGAACGTTGGTAGGCGTACTGAGGCTTCAGCCGCTTGTTCGAGTTTGTGCTTGAAAGAACCATCTTACCTTAATTATTTGCAGGTGGGCATAGCACGGGACAATACGGGACGGGACGATACCCATGCAACTGGAAGTATGCATGGGTATCTCGTGGCCGGATATTGGCGCGAAAAGCAGACAACTCGGACGTGATCCGAATTGCTACAGAGGCCGACCTCGGCCTTATAGTCTAGTTCACTCAAAATGCTGACTGTACGAACCACTCATAAATTTTTCACGTCAAATGAATCACGCACCATACTGCATTGCAATGTAAGGAGCATAGCTAGAAATTTTGACGGCCTTTGTACGTTTCTAGCAGAGCACAGCTTTCTTTACGATGTTATAGCCATTACGGAAACCTGGCTGATGCCCGGTGAAAGCTATAACATTCCCAATTATGTATTTCTATCCCGTCCCCGCATTTCGAACAATCGAGGAGGAGGGGTAGGTTTGTACATTAAAAAGACCCTTGTACACTGCGAATGTCCGTTTCTTAACGCATCCGTCAGTAGCAGTTCGGAATTTCTATTTGTTGAACTTCAAGGTGTCATGGTTGGTGTTGTTTATAGAGCCCCCCACGCAGATCGCAGTAGGTTTGTGAATGATCTTGAATCTGTTTTTATACACGTAACCGATATGAACAAAAAAGCAATCATCGTCGGCGATACTAATATTGATACTTTAGGTGCCAACCACAGTGAATACACTGACCTGTTATTTTCATATGGATTTACGAACCTTATCTCTACTCCGACCCGAATCGCAGGTTCCAGCTCGACATGCCTCGACCATGTTCTATGCAATTTCGTGCCACCTAATTATTTGGCTGGGGCATATGATACGGCAGTGGCAGATCACTTCGCGATTGCCTTCTTATACCGCGTAGACGATAGAGATAGCCGTAGAACTTCTGACAGCACGTGCGAACATAGGAAGAAAATTGACTATCCAAAATGCGCACTCAGGCTCTCTGAAATGAGCTTTGCAGACCTCGCCGATATGAATGCCAATGAACACTGCTGCAGCCTTGTCGATAGAATTAAAGCTGTGATAAATGATTGTAGTTTTACGCAGAAAAAAACGTACTATACACATCCAGTGTGCCCTTGGATGACAGCAGCTGTGCTAAACATGATAAAAACGCGCGATCACTGGCACACCAAAATGAAACAAAACAGAGGGAACGCATATTATAGTGCTCAGTATAAGATTCATAGGAATAAAGCTGTTGCTACCATGCGTGTACAGAAGAAGCTATATTTTAGTAACCAAATAAACGCATGCGCCGGCAATTCTAAGAAACTCTGGGCTACAGTGAACTCGATAATTCAGCCTACTTCATCAAACCGAATACTTCCTGACCTGGCCCTTTCCGCAGATAAACACCTGCTATCAGATCAGTTTAACGATCATTTCTGCTCAGTGGGTGCTGATTTACGTTTAAGTATGGGTCTCACAGACGAACCTTCTCTGCCTGAGTATCTTGAAAAGACCTTCGGTTTTATAGAAATAAGCAGTGACGAAGTAATAAGTGCACTTAATTCAATGGATGCCACTAAGGCCACGGGTCTCGATGGTATTCCGGTTTCCATAATTAAAAACAACAGTGGCGTCTTAGCTGCCACCTTAGCCTCTTTATTTAATAAAGCGTTTCTGTCCGGCATCTATCCTGATATTTTGAAGCTCGCCAAGGTAGTCCCTATCTACAAAAGTGGGAATCCTAATGAACTCGGAAACTATAGGCCGATCTCAATCCTTAGCTGTATCAACACTCTCTTCGAAAAACTATTGGCTAAAAGAATTACGCAATTCCTGACTAAAAATGCAATTCTGTCAACGTCCCAACATGGTTTTCAGAAATTTAGATCGACCACCACGGCTGTGCTTTCTATAACTGACTCAATCAATGAAGCACTCAATAATAACAATATTTCTGTTCGTGTATTCCTGGATATTAAGAAGGCATTCGACACTGTGGATCTCGATATTTTATGCAAGAAACTAGAACGATATGGGTTCAGAGGTGTATCACTCGATTTCTTTAGAAGCTATTTAACTGGGCGACGGCAGTGTGTTATTATTGACGAACGCGCGTCAAGTTCGCGTTCTATTTCCGTAGGTGTTCCGCAGGGCTCAGTACTGGGGCCTATACTTTTTACACTCTACATAAACAACTTACCCGATTGCCTAATAAATACCCGTGCCATTATGTACGCCGACGATACCTCATTGTTGGTGACCGCTAACTCCGTTGAAACAGCCAAGCATATTTTAAACTCAGAACTTCAGAGAGTCAATAAATGGTTTTTAACAAATAGACTCACTTTGAACATAGGCAAGACTAAATATGTTATATTTGCATCCCCTTATAAAAAATACCAGAATACCTGTTCCGCAATATCGATAGGAGATAAAGAAATTGAAGAAGTTAAAACTATTCAGTACTTGGGTGTAACCTTAGACGCTGCATTAAACTGGAAACCGCATATCGAAAAATTGCGCAGCAAACTATCTTATGCATGTTTCGTTCTGGCCAAAGCTCGGCGACATTTCGAAATACACACACTAAAAACAATATACTTTAGCTTTTTCCAGTCCCAATTAACTTACTGTATAGAATCATGGGGGTTCACTTACATCACTTACATTGAACCTGTTTTACGCCTGCAGAAGCGGGCACTGAGAATAATGACTTGCACAACACCGTATACGCCTTCTCGCCCTTTGTTTTTTAGACTCAAAAAATAATGCCGGCATTGCAGCTTCGAGATTTTCGCGTTGCACTACTTGTACTAAGAGTCCTCTCCGGCACCTCACCCTTTCCTTTGAACACATTCCATAGAGCCCCAACTAACAGCCGTTCAGCAGCACAGGGAAGATTTCTGGTTCCTACATCTCGCAATGACTATGGCCAGCGCCGCTTCGAGTATCAAGGGGTAAAAACTTGGAATAAAATCCCCTGTGCAGTCTTTGCAACGTCTAATCCTTATATTTCACTGAAGACCTTTTTTCTGTCACAAATAATTACCTGATTTACAATGCAAATCGCTTTGTGATTGTTTCTTATTATTCTCTGTAGTGTCTATGTTGGGTTTGCCATTTATATGTCATTGAATAATCACTTCTAAGGCAACTGCGTTTATTTTGTATAAAGAATGCTGTTCCTGCCTTCGTGTTTTTTTGCACACTCTTCTATTTTTTTGTAGTGAGCCCTCTTGTATTTCTGTAATTTGAACCCTCTTGCTTGTACGCTTTTCATTTTTCCACCATTCTTATGTGTATTATTTTGGCATGCATGTAGAACGCATTTGTCCTCACTAATATTTTTGCTTTTATTGCATGGATCCATAACTAGCCTTTGGCTAAGGATCCAGACAGTGATGTTATGTACTGTGCTGAAGAAATGATAATAAAAAGAATTGAAGAATTGAATTGAATCGAGGACAAGAGAGGGACACAGGAAGAGCGCTAATTTGCAACTGAAAGAACCGAAATGGCAACTGAAAGAAACGATGTTGCAACTGAAAGAAACGAAGTTGCAACTGAAAGAAGCGATGTTGCAACTGAAAGAAACGATGTTGCAACTGAAAGAAACGATGTTGCAACTGAAAGAAACGATATCGCAACTGAAAGAAACGAAGTGGCAACTAAAAGAAACGAAGTTGCAACTGAAAGGAACGAAGTGGCAACTGAAAGAAACAATGTTGCAACTGAAAGAAACGATGGTGCAACTGAAAGAAACGATGGTGCAACTGAAAGAAACGATGTTGCAACTGAAAGAAACGAAGTAGCAACTAAAAGAAACGAAGTTGCAACTGAAAGGAACGAAGTGGCAACTGAAAGAAACGAAGTGGCAACTGAGAGAAACGAAGTGACAACTGAAAGAAACGAAGTGACAACTGAAAGAAACGAAGTGTCATCTGAGAGAAACGAAGCTGCATCTGAAAGAAACGAAGCTGCAACTGAAAGAAACGAAACTGCAACTGAAAGAAACCAAAGGTTTAGTTTGCCTTCATCTAGCTCCCTCATCTTAATCAGTGTATAGCCGGGCATGCGCATTCAATTCCTCGAGCTCGTATTTTTGCTTTCGTTTCTTTAAGTGGCAAGTTAGTGCTCTTCCAGTGTCCTTCTCTTGTCCTCGTTTTTCTCGCGGTAAGCCCACCCGCAAATCATGACTTACCAACTGGCCCAAAACTCCACTTTGCTCATCTTACCTTACCTCTTCTACAACAAATTACAAGTACGCATTGTCTTGGAAGCGTGCTTTGCCTTATAAATACATGTGTGCCATGAAAGCCACCTCCAGCTCTACTCGATAAAAGTTGTGTTACTTATAAATATACTGTGTATAATGAAAATAACTGCTCATGTTTCCATGCGGTGTGATAAGTTGTCACGCGCAGGGAGCGATTGATGAGGCCAGTGCCCTCTTTCTTCCGACGCAGGTGATACTTGCCCTCGAACTGCTCTGGCCAGTCATCGTTTTTCTTCTCGTCCTCCTGCTTCGCAAAGTCATTCCTCCTGTTAGCCAAGAAACATGTGAGCTGCCACTGCCTTCCTGTCTCGTGCGTGCGCGCGGTCATGTGTGTGCATGTTTGTGTGTTTACCTTTTTTACCCGCGCGCGCTGGAAATGCATATCATCGATAAAGAAATCGTATACTTGAACGGGCAGCAGCATGCACTCGCGTGTTCTTTTAACTAGCACATGAAGCAGTTACGAGCGAGTTCGTTTTCGTTCGCGCTTTTTTTCCTTCTTCTTGCGCAGCCCCTATACGTTTCCTGACACGCACAATAAGATCATTGCTATGGGCCAGCGCATGTGCTTTCCTTTCCCGGTTCTTGTATGTCCCTCTTAGCTAGCGCTGTTTACATTCAGCCCATCTACGTGGTGCTTGAACGTTCGCCTGCCCATCTGCACTCCATCGCCGGAGGAAGCGCTACGCAGCCAGCCGACATAAATCACATATGCAGGCTTACGACACGTGGCAGTGTATAGCCAGCGCATCTGTGCTCCACTTTCATCGGTGTGCTTCCGTTTGGTGCCAGTCTGAAGGACAGATAAGAATATTTTGCTACGGCGGCCGACGTTTGCCGCAGGAAGCGGAAGTAGAGAAGTCTGATAGAGCGAAGAAATGACGAAAATATCCGGTACGGAAATAAAAGAGATGATACCCTTTACTTCACCGTAGTTTTCCATGGCTGCAATGCGCCGCATTGGTAGTTCGTTTGCTTTGAGTAGATTTCCACTCACCTTCATTGGCAGGTTACTCAATCAAATAGACAACGTGATTGTTGAGGCAGAAAAATTTGGCGTAAAATAAAAGCGTCAATTCTAGCTTGTGGAAAGCAAAAAATGAATGGAGAGCCAAAAAATTAGGTATCACTTCCGTGAGGAAATGATGACTGAGAGGAGATAAGGAACCCGAAGTGTGTTATCATGTTTCAGGTTACTACAACGCCCGGGCATTGCCCAGTGCCGGTGGACTGCCCGTGCTGCAGTCGCTAATATGCAACGTAGACAACAAGTGCCTTAACAAATCTTCCTACGAGGAGGTACCTTCCTATCCTGGTTCAAGGTTAGTGTTTCTTTATACTTCTTTTCTCATGTTTTCTGGTCTCTCGTAATCGTGTTTTCATAGTGGATTTTCAAGATATGCTGATAGTTAGTAAGCCAACCATCCCGCATAACTGTGCCACCGCTCAAATGCCGCAGTAGGACAAGGAATAAGAGCTTGACCCTTGTTTTTCTCCTGCTGTGGTGTTTATCTTGTCAGTGCACTGTTCAAGTTTCTACACTATAAACCATGGACCATCTAGAACGTTTACAAGTTCTGTTGAATACTCGTTTCATCTTACGGTAAAAAAACATTACAGTTATTAATGCGAAAGCATTAGAAGCCCCATGGGGCCAAAATGGGTCGTCGGTCATAAAAGTCGCCCATTGGCTGGGTGAAAGTGACGTCATCAAACAGGAGCATTCCCATTAGCTGGAGGCAAGTAACGCCACCAGGCCGGACGTGACCTCACCAGAGCAGGTGTCATGTCACTTTCGGTAAAGGCATCAACAGCTGCTACTGCTATCGCATTGCCAACACGTAATGGGTTTAGGTGTTTCTATGAATTGTTTTACACTAAGATGCCTACGAATGCGTTCTGGGGGAACGCTTGGTGTAAACGTTCATCTTCAAAAACTGCGCGAAATAACGAGGACAAAGAAAAGACGACTTTATGTGTGTGTCCTCTTTCCTCTGTCCTCGTTGTCCTGCTGTTTTACAAGATGAACTATGATGCCATGGGAGGGATGACTGCGAAGGCAAAACTCGTAGTACTTGATCTACAACGCGGTAACGGCAAAAAGTGATCGTTTGCTTCCTATTCTTTTTCCAGGATAAATGATCTAGTCCATGATTTATCGCCCTTGCTTCAAGATGATGGCATATTGTCGGTTATCAAGTCCCTACCTGTGCTGGCTGATCTCCTCAGGCCCCTGGAGGACCTGTTTCAAGACGAGACGACGCAAAAACTGCTGGGTAATTATATTTGAACTACTGAGACTTTATTATTCACGGCCAGGCAAGAGCAAGAGCGCTGGCATGCAACGCGACTGACAATGTGACAGCACAGCTTGCTTAAGAGACTCTCAATCGAGGATGTCGATGACTTCAATTCGCGTGCTACAACGCATAAAAAAAAAACTTTGTGACCTTGACCGCAAGAAATTTATCGATGTATTTTTACTTCTCCAGCGCGTACGGACCTTTTGTAGTTTTGTTCACATACTTTCTTCAAAGCCATAATAAAAATGGCTCTCGTATCTTTCTCGCATGCTGCAAACTGTGAACTGTAGACTCGTCAAAACAACTACTCAGAGGAAACGGTCATTCGCATTGTGTTTTGACTTGACTGAACGCGCGACTGTGAGACGGGCGTTCGGAGAAAAATTCCAACAGCAGCACAGTGCTCGGTGTCCGTAACATTAGTACGATATGCAAGGCTGACACGCTGTCGTGCGAACCAGAGAGCCTGTACTGAACTCAAGGATAAACGTCAATCAAAGTCGCGCTTGCACTGCATGCGCGGCAGTATCCGCCCGGAGAGGCAAACGCAATTTTTTTTTTCTTGTCTGACGTTGCAGGCAAAGGCCTCCCACTGATGGACTTCATTGGCAATAAGAGGTACGCGAGGAGTGTCCTGCTGAGCCAGACAAACATGACGCCTGACACGGTGGATATGCTTCTGGAGTCACGCGTCAATGTTCCTGCGGTAAGCCTCTTAACTCTCGGTGCCGCGGCAGATAGCATGAACACCGTATTTCTCATTATTGCGAAACAATGCCTGAGCCGGCTTGCATGTGCCATCGAAACACGTTGGAGGCCTCCGCGAACAAATTTCGGCGCAAAACAAACTCTTCGTGTGTGGAAGTTCTTGTATTTTGCCTCCATCGGAACACGACTGCTGCCGCCTGGATAGAACCCGGAAAAAATGTGCTCATAGCCACCGCAGCGGGGCACCAGCCGTAAACAATGAACGCCAAGTGTGCGTGCGCAATTTTTCTCTTTTTTTTTCTTGCTGCGCATCATACACGTTCTCTAAATACTATACATCTTTCAAAAGGGACGCTCAAGGGTTGTAGTTTTTTGTTGTAGGCAGAAGCAGGGAAGAAAATTAGATAGAAAAGAGAGAAACTGGAATAAGGTCATAACGATACCAAATAAAAATAAACTGCTTCGGCGCACCACTGTTTTGTAAAACGATCACGACGCCCTCGTGCAGCGCACATGTGCACGCCTTGTTAAGGAGTGCCTGAAACACTTCTTTTCCCACCGCTGTTCTTTCAGTCGCTCACCGCGTGTTTTGTTTTGCCAATGTAAGTATTATTGCATCACTGCGAACAAAACACTGTCATTGGCCAACTCCGCCGTGCTAGAGCAAAATACAGCCCGTTCATCACCGTATGTTCAGGAATGAATATAACGAATATGTAACTTATACCGACCAGCTGCGTCCGGTGACTGCACGCGCCGGCCATGTAACGCTTGGTCGAATCCTCACAGAGAGAGAAAGAAAGAGAGAGAGAGACTGGGCGTTCAGTGAATGGTATTTCAGGGCTACCCGTTAAACGTCGCAGAGGCTGGTATTTAACGACATACTTTTCTTTCTATTCATTCTATTTATAGTTGTATATTAAACGTTCTCAATAAACTTGGAACCGTTACAATTTGCCCTTGTTTTCTTCGCGCCGCTAATCACTGTTTATTGATTGCGTGTGACTGATGTCACAAACGCGGTCCTCACTTTTTTTTCTTTTTATTCACGCAGGTTCTGCATACGCTTGGATCCAGCCTCAAACAGCAGAGCAGTCAGGAATGCAACGCCGAGACTCTTTCGTCGTACGTCATGTTAGAGGACGCAAACGCACTGCAGGCAGTTGCAGCATCGTTGTGCACCATGTCCACGGAGCGCCTAGAGAACCTCATGAAAGAACTGCAGTCTGTGTTTGACTACGGAAAAGTTATGAACCTGGTACGTGCATGCAGACACTTTAGAGCGGGCCCCTTTTAAAAATATGGCGAGGTTTAACTCTTCTAAACAGAGCGAAAGCTCTGTTTGGCTTGGTGAGCTAATTCTAATGAGCAGCGGCAGTCTCCGCCGCTAGGCATTTGGCCTTTCTCTCCTGGTCACACTTCCGGTGCTTTGCAAGCCTAGCTTCTCGTTGTTCGTCGGTTTCAGCGGCTCGTTTAGCTCGCGTCCTCTGTAGTACACTTTCTCGGTGGGGTATGTCGATTGAATGATCGGACGCGCCTTGACGGCGACGTCGAAGAGTTGACACAATCGGACCAGCGCGCACCTCATCCATGGCGAAACTGAAAAAGAAACCGCCGACGTAGTAACTGTTACACCCTCTACTAGTCACGTGGTATCACAGCGGCGAAGCCAGCTAGCGCTCGCAGCTACGCCTCTCCCAGCCTGCCCTCATCTGATCACGTGGTATCACAGCGGCGGAGCCGGCGAGCGCGCGCAGGCGCGCCTCTCCCAGCCTGCCCTCATCTGATCACGTGGTATCACAGCGGAGGAGCCGGCGAGCGCGCGCGGGCGCGCCTCTGCTTGGCGAGTCACGTGACCTGCCTGCGCTCTGGGGCCTCAAGGTCATACGCGCATGAAGGTTGACCTTGAGAGACATGTAGTAATAGAGCTTTCACTCTAAAAAGTGCTTGCTGTGCGTCGCCTTATTGCGCGCTGGACTGCCGTGTGCTTTTGCTTCAAGCAAGGTGTAACGCGAGCGTTTCTGCGCGCATTAGCAACAGACCGAAGAGCGCGCGTTTTCGGCACTTGTGTTTAGACGTTCGAAAGGAAAGAATGTCGAGATAATTGCCGTTTATAGGTGAAATCAATAATCGAATTGATCAAAAGTGCATAATTTTGTTTTTGTCTTATCACAAAGCAGATGCACTACTGCCACATGCATAGCGTTGTTAAAGCTAGCATTTTTTTAAGCCACAGGTTGAATGGCAATTTATGAAGGAAGCCAACAGTCAACATAACCAAGGAAAGCATAGGGCATTTGTGTGTAATTCGAAATATTTATCAATGAGAAATTAATAGTGTAATCACTGTATGGCTGAAAGATAACGAGGGCCTAGGTTCTGGCAGTTATGATGAGCAGTATAAGAGGAATCGCGCACAGCTCCCGCCCTGCATTACCATTCGATCACGTTCAACGTGACACTCGCGGCAATACAGGACGTACTACGTCCGCCGCTACGGACGAAGGTGGAACCGGTGAACACTTTAAATGTTAGGTTACAAGAAACATAAATACCCCCGAAAGTCGCAAGTTGGACAGCCGCCGCTCTAACGCAGTTGTCGTTGGTTCGGATCCCATCGGCGGATTGTGTTTGTTTTTCCTTCTTCTTCTACTTTCTGATCAGTTATTTTTCAAACATAGAATGATTACACTATTAATTTGTCATTGATCAAACACCAAAGTAAAAATAATCCGCAATGCTTTCCTTGGTTTGGTGGACTGTTGGCTTCCTTCGTAAATATGTCATACGAGCCCCTCATTTCCCTGTCAATGTCCGCTTAATCTGACTCCTGGTTCTTCCATGCAGTAAAAAGAGTTGGGCATAGCTCAGCACGTGCTGTATGCGTCAGTTTTTTTACGACGGAATTACGAAAGCAAAGGAAAATGCAAAGGAAAGTGCATACTACGGCGTCTCTCATAGCCTATAGGACGTTAAACCACCATAAACATGTTTTATGGGGTTTAACGTCCCAAAGCGACTAAGGCTATGAGAGACGCCGTAGTGGAGGGCTCCGGAAATTTCGACCACCTGGGGTTCTTTAACGTGCACTGGCATCGCACAGTACACGGGCCTCTAGAATTTCTCCTCCAAAGAAATTCTAGCCGCCGCGGCCGGGATCGAACCCGCGTCTTTCGGGTCAGCAGCCGAGCACCATAACCGCTGAGCCACCGCGGCGGCGTTAAACAACCATAAACAATAAACCATCCAAAGTTCACAGGAAGGAAGGAACATACTGAAGACACAAAACTACGCAGGAAACAGGACACAGAAAAGAAGCAGACAGGACGAGCGTAGACTAACAACTGATTTATTGGTCGAAAACAACCTTCCTTCAAGAGCAACGCATGCGCAACCAAACTTAACGCCCAAAGCAAAAGTACACAATCTTATCAACCTAAAAAGTCAAGTTCCTTCTTATAAAAGTGAATTGATGCCTCGCTAACACATTTTTCCGCACCGTATCTAGCAATTTGCCAGGCTTCAAAGATCTCGCGTGCCTTCTTGTCCTTCGCGCAGCCTATAATCTTCGTTTGCTTGAAAAGCGGCGTACAAAATACTTGTTTCTTCTTGTCATTGATCTTACAAGACTGGCAGTGCCTTGCTAAATGCTGCCCACCGTGCTGGCTCAAAGAGTTATTATGCTCCTGAAGGCGTTTATTAATGCAGCGCCCCGTCTGCCCTACATATACGGAACCACAGCTGAATTGGATCTCGTAGATAACTATCATCTTACAGGCTACAAACTTAGGTCTGTGGTTGACTCCGCACCCTACTTTCTTTTGCAGGTTATTGTTAGTTAATCGGCATAAACGAGACAGTTTACATGGGGCGGATAAGAACACGTTAACACCAAATTTCCCTCCCACCTTCTTCAAACCGTGCGGAAGGAAAGTGAAATGAAGGAAAGTGAAAAAACGAAGCAACCCGGAGGCTCGTGTTTTGCAGCACCATTTTCACAGACGTGATCCCAATATATCAGTGGTACAAAAATAAATGCAGAATTGCCGCTCAGAGAAGGAATCAAGACATGTGAACCTGTAAAAAACAAATGCGTGCAGTATACGCGCATGCATTTCCAACAACCCACCGCAGGAAAGAAATGCTTCAAGCTTCGTTTAGCTTCATGCCATCATTACCCACCTTAAAATTACTTAGTGCAATGAGGCTGAGCAAGCAGTATCTGTCTTTCCTTGATACGTTGCGACAGGACACGTTAAAACAGGCACAGAAGCACTATCCGCTTGTGTACTATACAGTGAACTTCCAAAAAAATCTACGTTCAGTAGAGAGGGAAAAAACAGGAGATTAATCCTTCACTTTTCGCTAATCGCATGAATCCGCTCCAGATCGGTATCGGCGATTTTCAGGAAATCGACGACACGCTGCGGGGGCACCGCAAACTAGTCGAAGGAAAATCGGCGCGCTGAACCACGCCGTTTGCTTCGTTACGAGAGCACTTCGCCGCCACACTCGGACGTTATTTTCAGAACTTTGCTCTGAAAAATAGTAGCCGACCGATATTTCGGACTCAATTCGGACTAGCGCGATATTTCGGACTTCGCTGAGGAACCGTCGCGCACCTCATAGGAACGTGTACATTTTCACGACCGATATTTCGGACTTTGCGGAGTCTAAATGTTCGAATTTCCGGACTAAAATAGACGCCAACAATATTGCAGTGATCATTTTTCAACCGAAAATTTGTTATTTCGGCCTAATGTAGACGCGAGCGGGCATCGCTGTCACTACCAAACCGTTTGACGCCACCGCGAAAGGCGCCATCTTGGATTTAAACGGAATCGGCTCGGCGGGCGCAGTCGGACTGGCTTGGATAGGTTTGGCTATTTGTTCTCTATCGTCGAGATATGAGATGCTCTCCATTGCCATCGAGATGGCCTACAAAGGGCGCGCGATTGCATTGAAAACGGTACAGCGGGACAGCAAACGCGGTAGACGGGGAAGAGGGTGGGACTGCAGTCGGAGGCGCTCGCTCCCGCTCGCGTCTTCCCGCGGGTTACCCATGTGTTACCTCGCGGTCTTCGCGAACGTTGCCCCATGCAAACCGACTGTTCTTGCTTCGCGCAGCGAGTGCATTCATTCGCGGCATGACCGCGGCCGCGTCGCACTATCTGGTATCATGATGCGATAGGATGCGGGCATGAAGAAAGCACGGCTATGACTCAGATAGAGTGTAATATTATCGCTTGTAGGCGGAACTTGGGAAGCGGCGATTTTCGCGATTCTGAAAGCCGGTTTTACGCAAAAAAGTTTTTTTTTTAGTTCTCGCACCGCGGGGTGCATCGTCCAAGCCGCGGCGGACGCTGCAGCTGTCCCGCTGTACCGTTATCAATGCGATCGCGCGTCCTTTGCGCCGCACTATCTTATTGGGGTTTAACGTCCCAAAGCAACTCAGGCTATGAGGGACGCCGTAGTGGTAGTGAAGGGCTCCGGAAATTTGCGTCCCACTATCTGGTATCATGATGACATAGGCTGCGGACATTAAGAAAGCACGGTTATAACTCAGATAGAGTATAATATTATCGCTTGTAGGCGGAACATGGAGAGCGGCGATTTTCGCGATTTTGAAAGCCGGTTTTTCGCTGAAAAGTTCGTTTTTTTAAGTTCACGGATTTTTCGGACTGTTCGATTATTCGGACCATTCGGGTCCCGCCGAGTCCGAAAAATCGGTCGGCGACAGGAGCCCTGTTACGTGGATGTTTGTGTGCTGACGAGATAGAAATGGTGGTAAATATCATTGCGCGAGTTTTTCTGGCGCCAGCAATACAAGGAGAGCATGGGGCAGAGGGTTTGGACTATAGGTAACGGAGCTCTTGCAAAGCCATGACAGCGCAGCTCTTATCAGGCACCGATCCTTTATTTCTAAAGAGCAGATTTTGCGTGGACCTATGTAAATACCAGACGCGAATGTTCATGTAATGGCAGGTATTGTTACGGTGGGTGTGTGCGGTGATTTGCTATCCATGTGGGATGAGGGGGGGGGGGGCTGATATATTTATTTACTCGAACTACATTCCCTTAAGCACTCCCTTTTATAAAATAGAGTGCGGTAGAGGACGGCTTACTCCTTGTTTACTACCATATAGACGTATTCGTGTTTCGAGTGTACGTGCGTACAGGTGGCCTCTATGGACGCACATCTGCTATTGCGCAGGCGCATTTCGGTCTCCACCTAAGCTGTTCACAGCAGCGGAGCGCGGATTACGCTATGCTAAAGCTCTCTACTGTTATCAAGGCTTCCAACGCGCTCTTCTTAAGCTGCGCGCAACGTCTGCCGCGAACAGGTGTCTCAAGTGGTGAAGAGCTTGGGACTCGGAGACTTCAGCCTCGCGCTGAACAAAGTCGCCGGCATGGTCACTGCCTTCAGTAGCATCAGCGAGCAGATGCCCAGTGATTTCTCGGGGAGCCTGGATGCACTTCGAGCTCTCATTCAAGACTTCACCGACGAGAGGCTCAACGCCGACCTGTGAGTGCGGCTATTTCACTGTCTTATAACTTTGAAAGTGCACTGCCGCTTTTGAGTGAAGCGGAGGTTGGACGTTGGTTTATGCTGCTATAGCTACCGCCAACAGTTCCCTAAAAGGGTCTGATTTTCAAAACCATAGCTCTCCACACGTCTGACTTTCCCGTAGCTGTACACGATTAAGAACTAGACGGCTAGAAGGCTCCCTCCATTTACGCGTTGACCGTACGAACATATATATGGCGCCTCTCGCTTTCTGGTTTAATTTTTTTTTTCAGAAATTCGGCGGTAAAAATGGGGTGATATTTTTTAAAGTGCAAATAGGGGTACAACTCGGGTTATTCAGCCAAAAGTTCCATAATTCCTCTTTTTGGGTGGTCAGTTTTGCACCAAATGATAAACTACTACAAACGCTCTTCTTGGGATATAAAGTAGTGTCTTTTCATTATTTCTTGAACAGTATGAAAATCGCAGGGCGCAATGAAAAACTGTTTACCAAATCAGAAATTTGCTTTTTTTTTCTCATATGTTACAAGTATTTTGAAGCGTGCATTACCGTCTCTTGAAAATAGTCTTTCAACATCAGAGCGACCTTTCTAAAAGAACAATTAAAATCCTTTGAGCAGTTAGTGGTTAGCGCGTGTGAAGCATGATTCAATGATCCCAGTAAGACATGTGCTGAATACCCCTGTTTTGGCCTCTCACTTCGAAAACGCACTTTTGCAACTTATCCTCAAATTAAGCTGCGTCTCGAAAAACAAGCGCTAAAAGAGATTTAAAATAGTCAGCAAGCCTCCGGTCTGGGTTAAGCGCGAGATATCTGCTAATTTTCGTGTGTGTCTTCAGCTTTGTGCACCAGAAAACTACTTCCACTTCAAAGCGCATTTTCGAATAGAAATCGGGTTTAACCCGACTGTCGACAAATGTGTTACCCGATTGTCGACAAATGTGTTCCCGGGAATGGGGGGAGGGGGGTGTCAAGAATCACGTTAAGTCGGGTCTTACCCGAACACGGAGGGCCCTACGTGTATATACGTCCGAAAAGCATGGATAGCTCAGTCGCTGGCACTTCCACACACAGTGTTGCGAATTTTCTCCCACGCAAAATTTGTGCGAACAAAACAATCCCGCCTTGTGCTCGGGAAAAATTTTATGTTCTGAAGTTCTCTGCCGGAGAGCCTTCAAACAACATTACAGGCATCTCGGTTTCCCCTTTTTATGGGTTAGACTTCTACGCAAACGCTGAAAGTACTCTAGGAAAAGACAGTTGGGCTATAGTCGGATACAGCTTAAGTCTGCAGTGAAGCTCCGCCCACATTCAGCCTCCGCGCACAAAATTCCTCCACGATGAAAAAGTAGTCCTCTGGTTAAACGTTTCTTGTTACGTAAACAAGAAGCTTATCACAAGAAAAAAATGATAAGCTCTATGATTTTGACCCGTGGATTGTTTGATATAGTCAAGCATTAAAAATCTGATTTCGTTTAGAGTTGCGGTTGGCCAGCGGAGTAATACAAGACGCCGCGGACCGCAGCCCAGTGTTAGCAACTGCTGTTTTTTTAAGTTGTATCCTACTATAGTTGGTACTGGTTCTACTATCAGCAATGAATGAAACGCGAACAAGACAACTGAGGTGACATCTGAAAGCTCCTGGAGAGGAAATGCTAGCGCGGTTGATTAACACTTCTGAAGAAGAGTCTTCGTGCCTTCCAAGTCAAAAGAACTTGAGCAAGTATTGAGCTTCCCCGGGCTAAAATATTCTTATCTTGCGTTTCGTGGCTCAGCTGTCTTGTTCGCGTTTCATTCCTTGCTGATAGTACATGTCTCGATAGCAAAAAGACAAAGACTCTGGAAGAAGGACAGAACATTTCTGTCGTCCTTCTTCAAAAGAAGTAGGACACCCTTAGCTCGTCAAGCCTGTTTCGCCGGCTAACCGCAAGATCGGGGAAAACAGCAAGCCCGGCAAGCCTTGCCGAACTCTACACTCTTATCATGAATACACCTATATGGGAGTATAAAGGGAGTGAGATGTCCTCTACCGTGT
This sequence comes from Amblyomma mixtum, assembly GCF_055824585.1. NCBI lineage: Eukaryota > Metazoa > Arthropoda > Arachnida > Ixodida > Ixodidae > Amblyomma > Amblyomma mixtum. The sequence goes on along the minus strand of NC_143016.1, from coordinate 52,332,214 downwards.
GCGCAGAAGACACTTTACTCCCATTTTACTCCTTTCTATTTAGAGTGTACTTTATACCATTTCAGCGTTTAAGAAAAGGTGTGACCTGACCTGAGCTAAACCAAGGCCATTCAGCCACCACTGCCTGAGCATCGAGTTACCAAGCAGTCTGTCACGTGGCACAGTGGCTACTCTTCTTTCCCCGCGCATGATGGAGCGAGTCACGGAGGTAGCGACGCGTAATTGGCAGAAAACACAAGGAAGTTGTGAAGGAGGAAGATTTCAACGTCCGACGGCCGCGAGGTCCCGCGCAACACGTAAACAGACACGCCGACTACAGCGTTGGGGTTTCTGACTGTGAAAGCATTGCTGGCAATTAAACTGAAGCGAACAAGTTTGCTGAGGGTCAAACCATGACGTTAATCACATTCCTTAAACCCGTAATTAAATGGCGACGCCGCCAGCGCTTTGTTAGGACCGCATGAATGCACCTGTGGCCGGACACGTCTGCTGCAAACTTGTCAAACTAGTTCGCTGCACCCCTGCACACGTTTAGTTTTGTGTTACATCGACGGCGCTACGCTTGCAGCTAGGAAGTTCCTACAATAATTGCCGCTGTTTGAAAGCGGTCATTCGAATGCTAAGGATGCTTAGAAACAACACTCATGTATTTCACATAACAGAAGCGCTGGTGGCGAACTGAGTTTTTGCGGCTAAACGTCGTAACTTCGCAATTGTAACCAAGGGTAGAAGTTAAGGACAGGAAAGAGGTTCGAAAACTTGGGGTCGTCTTCCGCGAGTGCCGAATGAGGCTACTGAAAATACACGCGCCTTTCCGCTCTTCGCATCCGCCTCCTCCTTGCAACTCTAAACACTAAAGACCGTGTGTGGCTGAGTTTTACAACAGTTTCCTTACCAGTTTCCTTACCAGTTTCCTTACTAGTGTCCTTAGCTGTTTCCTTAACTGTTTCCTTAACTGTTTCCTTACCAGTTTCCTTACCAGTTTCCTTACCAGTTTCCTTACCTGTTTCCTTACCTGTTTCCTTAACCGTTTCCTTAGACGTTAAGGGCATTCCAGCGATAGTAAAGACATATATTTGTTAGAAAGGGAGCTGCTATAGAAGTTTACGTATTTGATGATGATGATGTCCTCAGGCTTAATGGCACATACCCACGGCGGGGGATTGGCCAGGGTTCATAGCGGATACAAACGCACTCATGTACAGGGAATGGAGTATTTTTAAAATTTTGGGACGCAGAGCTTTTCGCGACTATCCTTTTCTTCGCCATCCAGTATTTCTTCCACTATCTCCTCCTTCACCCAAGCCCTCTAAGGCGTAGAAAAATTTTGTAGTCGGACAGCAAACTTCGGACGTGACGGCCGCTGGAATCCACAAATGCAGACGTTAACTGCATTCCTGCACGCATAGGTGAAAGCTGCCTCTGTTAGCTATTATCCTGTTACAACCGCAGCTGTTGTAGGGAGCCTGAACTTAGCAGAGAGCGTGCGTCATAACTACTCGTATCATCGCGCCGGTCAAAGCACCGTGCATGGCGACGCACTCGCGTTCTCGGAGATGGCTGACACATGCCCTGGATAACTCATCGGCGACGCGATCTCGGAGCGTTTAGTCTAGTTCAGGGGAAAAGCTGTAGTTTACCAGAGAAAACCGGGAAGCTTACTGTGATCTCGCACATTCAAGTGGTCTCTGAACAAAAACCAGTTGACTGAGACTCTAGACTATGGATCTCTTCTCTCCCTTTGCTGCTCAATACAGCTTGTCGGAGACGAAAAGGGGTACAAGATGCGGCGCCATTCGACACGCGATTTCCTTGGTCAAGGACCCTTGTACATGTGCGTGCGCGCCTGTGTGTGCGTGTGTGAGTGTGTGCGCGCGAGCCGACCAGGCGGCAGGGGCCCGAAAGGGGATCCCGTGGCCGTCCCCCCGCGACCGTCCCTGAACCGGGCGGCGGGCTTTGAGGTCGGGCAGCGCGGTTGCCCGTCGCCGTTTTCCGGGAACTCTTTGACTGTCCAAGGTCGGAGAGGCGGGAGCGGCGGCAGAGGAGGGAAAAAGGAAGACTCGGCCCGGCATCGAAGGGACAGTGCTTTGTGAGACGCTGAACGAACAGGTCGTGCTTCCAATCTCTCTGTAAAGTTCTCTTCTTTTGCCGTTCGGCCAATTAAACCAGCCAAGTTTTACCGGAGTTCCTTCATTGTGAACGAAACTAACGAACGCGTACGTAGAGCAAATACCCTCTAACGTAAAATACAAACACAGCTTATTACTATACAGTTACACACGGAGCTCGCACCCTAGTCGGCAAAATGAGCAGGACCAGCTGGTGGTTCGCTACCTTCTCGAGAGTCTGCGAGGGACTAGTTATTTCTGTCCACCTATAGTTTGCAGGGTTTGGCTCCGAGGTTCGGGATTTTCATGGCAGACCAGCGCTCGTGCGCCGACCTGCCATGTAATGCTGTTACGGTAAGGTTTTCTGCCGGGAATAAACTCAGTTTGACTGTCTTCAGTGCGACAGCAATGACGGACTAGGGAATAGCATTTTAAAGGCACTTATACACAACTCGACGAAACCGGGCCAATGTTTACAAAAAAAATTAGCGGGCGCCTAGACAATGGCCCGCCTGCGTTGCAATAGCACAAGGAGCCCGTCGAGGCGTTGTCTGGCGAAAACACTTCCGGTCTGGTGACGTCACGTGGTGTGTGAAGTCACACTCGCTCAGTCACAACGAGGCATGACATGACGTGCTCGACACGCTTGTCATGACCTAGCATGACGTGTAATTTAAGTCACCCTATGTAAGCGTGATGACGTCATCAGGTGTGACACGAGACGGCGACACCGCCAATGGCCCGACCGGCTACTTATGCTCTCGCATAACTTTCCCCACTTGCACCCGAAGACTGCGGCAAAATGCCGGGACCGCCACACCATCAACACAAATAACCTTCAGTAACTCAAGTATCAATTCCTCCCTTTCAGATTGAAAGCTATCTGGGACGATGTGGGACAGGTTGTGCCCAGTCCGGAAAAGGAACTCGTGAGCACCATCATGGAGTGGATAGCAGGCGGCACTACTCCCTCTGGTAAATTTCGGCCTCCTGATGCATTTTATGGGTGATGCCGAAGTGCGAGGCGAAGCGAAGCAGGCCGAGAATACACTTATAATTATCTGTCTATTTGTACGCGCCCTTTTCCTTGATTTATCTGCGCAAGCTTTTCACGTGGCAATGACTGAGCTCAAATGAGACAATCGCTAACAGGAAATAGCACATATATGCAGTTGCTTGTTTCTTTTCCTTCTCAATCAGCTATCAACTCCTGCGAACGCAAGCTACAAGTGTACTCATTGCGAAAATAGCTTTAGTCACATCATCGTCTTCTGCTATTTATGATGGCTTCACTTTGAAATATCTTGCGGTGTTCGTATTACAGGTGACCGCAGGATCTGCAGTGGATAACTATACCAGCTGCTTTGCGAACTATGTTTACACTTTTACTTTGAACTTGGTTCAAAGTAAAAGCTTGAAGTTAGTTCTAGGGTGATATGTTCGAAGGATTTTTCGTATTTGAAAAATATCGCGAGCATGTACCTTAATTACCAGCAACGTCACTCTAATTCTGATTGTAAGCTGCCTTACGATATCAACTGCTACGCCGCCGTTTTTTTTTTCGTTTTTTTCTGCAGCCAAGTCCAGATTTCTTGGACATCGTTTTTAATTGTGAGGGAACTGTGGAATATTGCAAGATACTATTATAAACATATTGATGGGAAAGGTCGAATTTTCCGATCGTAGCAAGAACTTGGTTTTGAAGTTTGTCCTGCGCTCTGAGCGAGTAGCTAAGATTGCCATTGAGAACTAAAGGGGTGACTTTTTGACAACAAATAGCAGAAAACTACACGCGTCCCGAGGGGATATCTGCGGATATATTGGTTGTTATGATTCAGTCATGCGATGTGCGAAAAAACTGCTTCCATAAACAGCATGAAAAAATGCGCTTGTCCAGATTTATTTTTTTTTTTCACTGATAATGCAGTGCGTTTCTTTGTCTTTTTTTTTAAGGTTTCTCCAAATCATCTGCTGATCAAGACACTCCGACGAGTACACCGTCTAGTCGGGAGGTAGGTTTGTGTATTTGTATTTTTTATTGAAAATTGTCTCGCGCGTTTCTGAGCAGCGAAATTTGACGGAGCCTGGAATCCTGCAGATTTTTCTGAGACTCCCTTATAATTTTTTCCCGCCTTCTGTAGGGCACACTAGGAGACGTGCTCAATAGTGCCGTCCAGTTTGTCAATGACTTTCAATCACCGGGTGGATCTGCGTCAAAGACCAGCCGTGTCTTCGAAGCCTTCTTCAATTTTGACAAATCAACTACCATGTAAGTCAGCCATTGAACATTCTTCGAGGTTAGGTATTATGTTCGTTTTTTTTTTTTTTTGTGCACAGTCGTTAGCGAGAAATTACGGTACTACGAGCATATGGCGTTCGACAAAATTGTTCGCAGTGTTGAAGCGTGCGTGTTTAGCGATACGCTCAGTGATAACATAAGTAGCACGAACTCTCCTATAGCTTTTATTTAAAGGCGTCCTTCCTCTGAAAACCACCGAGTAAAACAGTATAGCACGGCGCCTAATACGCCTAAAAGAATATCGCGTTTCATTTCTTTAGGATTGTACACGCTATCTCTCAATGAACAAGCAAGCTGTGGTTGACTCTGTGATTTAACATGATCCGCCTTTGCAAAAGCATTATTGCTTGCCCTTATTTTAACCTGTTAAGTATTTGTATTTCAGTAACATCATATTCATAAGCCGTCAAAATGAAACAACTCGAAATAAATCACTTACATGGAGTGCTGAAGACTGCCATCCACTTGATTGAAACTCGTGACGTCCATACTGAAAAGGACTCCGTGATAGCCGTCACAAACGAATGGCGTCGTTATCTGGCCTAACGGATCTGTACGAGAAAAGAGTCTTGAAGCCACCGCAGTAACAGCCGGAAGTGGCGACACCTGTATTTCTTTCTATGACTGTTTATGGCTCACAAAAGATCCGTTTTTAGTGAAAGCAGAGTCATTAGTATTAAAACGCGTCAATGTATCGATATAGGCCAGACTTTAAATTTGTCCTTAGTGTTTCTTTAAGTGTTCGTGTTGAGACAAACATTCTACTTTCCGTCACAGCAGAACAAGAATTGAATGCATTATTGGGCGCATGTTTATAACTAGTGTTGTTTGTACTTCTCAGAAAGGACATGCTTGGCGTCATGGATGAACTGATGTCGAATAAGGGTGAAATGCCTTCGGTGAAACGGAATAGGCAGGTTGCGATGTACTACACAGGAAGACTTGTCGGCATCGTGGTGGAGTTCATGCAAGCAGGTAAGGTTTGTTGGTTGCAGAATCGGTGGTACAGGGTTGGTGAGTGAAACATTTGCTTATGCGGCCCACGTTCGGGTTGTGAAGAAGAAGAGTCCAGGCGTGTTACACAGAGGCATCTAGTATAAGGGCGTAGTGGCACCTAGTAGACGCGTCGTGGTATGCGGGTCCAGAGAACGGTAGCGAAGGTCGCCCAGCTCTCCAATGTAAAACGAACATGCGGTAAAATGAGGCGTGGCGACTGTCGGCCGCGACGGCATGTCCTGTACGTTTGTTTTCTGTAGGATAACCCCATGGACCTGCAAACGGGGGATGCTAGGACGTTTCGTAACGTGGTGTGTTATTAGTATCTGGTCGCGATGGAGTGCAGCTTTCGCTGACTTACGTCACTGATGTACAGACCTCGAGTATGTTGATTGAGACACGAAAGCTCGTGGCTAACCATGCTTGCTGCGCCGTCTATTTATAGCCACGTGAGTAACCGACGAGGTTGCGCGCATGAGCGCTGCGACCCGGGCAGCTGTGCTGCGCGAGCGCAGCCGGGCATGCAGTGTAGTTCGCGGCAATTTTGTAATCGCTTACGATTACCAGTTATGCGTTCTTCATTAATGTTTGTGGCCGGTATAAAAACGAGAGGGGGCGTGAGTGCAAGAGGTGCTTATTATCGCTGTCGAGCTAGCGCATGCGGGTGACCTGCTGACTTCAGCTAATTTCACCGGCAACGCGCGTGGACAGTGCTCTCGTCTTCAATAAACAATCAACGCAAGTTGTCCTCTTGTAGATTCTTTTTGTCAAGTTTTACTCACGTTGTGAACTTAGCTTGGCATAGTGACCTAGAGGTAAAATTAAAAACGGCAATGTAACCGAACGTTTTGTATTCACACAACTTTTTCCCAATAACAAGCCTGTTTTAGTATGTTTTCCCCGGTATACTGCATGCAGTTAGTTATGGCGACGTTCTCAAGTAATAAAAATGTTAAAATAACCCTCAAAATGGGTACCAGTCATTATCAGGAACACAGTTTTGATAAAGATTAGACGTTCAAGTTCTGCCAATGTAGATTGAACATGGTCACGCTCTATGTGAAATACGTTCATTCAGTTCCTGTCTTGCGTATTACTAGCGGTTGTAAAAACCCGTAAAACACCGTAACCATGAATGCGTTTTTTTTTTTTTCAGACTTACACCGAACGTTCGAAAATGGGCAGAATGCATTCTTTCCTCAAATGATAGAAAGCCTTATAGCGACATTTTCTTCAAACAAACGAGTATGTATGACACGTATGTTTTATATGATCTATAGCAGTCATAGAGCCGTCCGTCACCTGAGTAGTAACACTTAGGCTCTTGTCGTTCAGGTAAGTCGGATACTGTCTTCCAAAGGAATTGTGAACGTGGCCTGCAATGAAGACAAATTCAAGACAACATTTCACATCCCGGTGCCTTCTGACAAAGTCAAGGACCTCCAAGTTTTCACGTGCCACTTCCTAAACGACCTTGTCCCTGCAGTGAGTCTTTTTCTTTTCTTGTACAGAGTTTTGATCTTGCATCGATATTACTGCATAAACGCAATGCAAGCCACGACGTTATAACAAACTATGCTGATAGAATCGGGAAAGATACCGCAATGAGCGGTATCTCAGTAAGCCGAATTCTACTTCCCCTCTGTCAAATAAATGCACGTGCCGCGCAGGTAGTCATGCTTCCAGATAGGCGTCATATCAAAAATAAACGCAAACTAAAGCTATCACGGAGAATCTCGTTCAACTTCTTCCTGAGGCGCTTCACGTACTCTTAGGTGAGGTTGTCACTTGTGCTGGGCAAGTTACCGGATGGTAAAGGCGGTGCGCCATACGCCATTGGCAGATTGCGAATGTGACGTCACAATCACGTGAAACACATGGAGCCGGTGGCTGCATCCATGTCATTCGCTTTCTCGCCGTCGGTGCGCGCGGATGCTGATCGTGTTGATGCCGTTGTGTTTGACCGAGAGGCAAAGAGTATATCAATGAGAGGCAAAGAGAGACAACGAGTGCCGTGGTGGCGTCAATGCTTTCGCATTCTCCCAATGGGGGTTGCCGCAGTGATCTGTAACGTTTTTTCGAACAAGATCGTGATGTTGCTTTATGACCACGCCATGAGAAATGAGGTTGCCACGACTGCGCTCGGCTAAAAACAGGCTGTGGCGCCGTGGCAGCTGACGCCAGGTTCACTGGCAGCACTACCTCCCTACTCCTGTGTGGAAACAAGAATGGCGCCGCTCGGTTTCAAATGGCGCCCATGAGTGACTGCATTGCAAAGGCGTGGTAGACTTATTCGTCTCGTAGGTAACAACTTCATTTTAGTGAGATTTTAGGGAGAGGCTAGAGATCGAACGGCCGTAAGCCCTTGCGCCGCGGCGGCTTCAGATCTGCACAACACTGCCTCCCACTGTTCGATTGTGGTGGTTGATTAGTGTGTGAAGGGTAGGTGTTGACATTCCCAAAGAGACGTGGTAGTGTGGCTGGTTGTGGGCAGAATTTGCACGTTGGTGTGTATCTATCTGGGTGTCTTCAGGAGAGCAGAAGCGAGTGCCGGTAGATTTGTCTGTAGCCATCGCCACGCGTTGGCTTGAGTTTTGGTCAGCGACTGGTGCACGGGTGGATAGAGGGCCCGCGAAAGTCGGTATGCTGATGAACTTTGATGGTAAGTTTGGGGGCTATTCCTACGGTGCCTCGATGCGCGCTCCCCCGCTCAGGGTGAGGACAGCTGCGTCGTCTGCTACGGCGGCCGCCATTCTTGCGCCCGCGGCATGCAGGCTTCGTTCTCATGGGGGGAGGGCTACTCGCTTGCCGCGGGCGCTTAAAATAAGAAAAATTAGGAGTCTTGCGGGGCGCTTTTGTTTTACATGAGAATAGAGTACTAAATTTTGTTGGAGAACCTTTTGATTTTAAAAACGGGACGGACAACGTCAAGGCGCGGACGGCAACAAGGAAAGCGGTATGCAAGATAGTAGTAGTAGTAGTAGTAGTAGTAGTAGTAGTAGTAGTAGTAGTAGTAGTAGTAGTAGTAGTAAAAGACTTTTATTCGACCATAATTTATAGGCCGAGCATGTCGACCGCCTGGGCGACCAGAAGCCGCTGTTCTTCCCCTTCAGCGCCAAGCCAGTCGAGCCAGGGGGTGATGGATAGAGGAAGGAACCCGACTGCTGAGCAGCCGGGCAATGCAAGATATGCGCCAATTATGTCAGTGAAGCTTCTCTGGAATCTATCGCTATAGTTCAAAACCGATCTCTTACGCACTGACTCCGTTGGTGCTTCGAAACAGCACTCCACCCCAACATAAATTTGCGTCGTCAGCTAGCTTACTCGCGTCAAGCGACCATCCTCCTAAAGAGGAGGAAATAAAATTCTGAAAACGTTTATTTACCGAAGTTTGCGATAGATTATGATGAAGGGAACCGTTACTAGCAGAGGAGCATGCACTAAAAAGGTTTTGAGCCGCTTTTAAGATGAGTTAAATATTTATGACGGTTATGTCAAGGCATATTCTGCATACCACCGCGGGATTGGCAGACCCGCTGGTGTTGTCCTTCTTATGCATGTTTAATCTCCGGGCTAACAAAACGCATGGCGCTTGAGCTTCTTTCATTCGTCCGCGCGGTTTTGTTAGAAGCTTTTGTCTTCGAAATAAGCCTGTAGATGAATTTGTTATTGGAATTAGCCCCACATTTCCTGCTCGAGAATGAAAACAATGAACACAGCACGCAAGAAAACAAAGTATTCAAAATATATCAGTCGAATTACTCGAATGAGCACCTCAATCTGCAGATAACAACATATTCTGTTAATCTCATTTACTGACCTAATGCGGCGTCATTGGACGAAGCATCGGTCTAACAGGCAGCGCAAGCTACTCAATGCAGCATACGCGTAAAAAACTCAAAAAATCGTAAGCAAATTAATCCGCACTGATTCCTAAACGACCCAGATGCACAGTAATTGCCACAGCTTGTGCCCTCGCTTTTTCTCGTGCTCTGTGCCTTGATTCGTGCCGGCCGCGGTTCGCTGACAAGCGCCTCGTAAAGGCAATTATTTTCTAATGAACAGAAGCGGCGAAAGCACGTTTGGAACGCATTCACGAGCGAAAACAATGTGTCATGAAATTTCGAATGCAAACAGGCAAGTGGCAGGCAATGGCCGGTTCGGCGCTGAAGCTTGCCTTTTTTTTTACGCTGAGCAAGACGAATAGTGCGGAAATGAAATCTGACCAATACAAACGATGTACTACACTTAGCTGACTAAACGCAAAAGTGGCAAATCTTAACAAAACCAGCACTGAACCAACATGCGGCACTTACACTGCAGACACATAAGTCGGTTGGCACTTGTCACGCTTGATCCGGACCAGCCACAGAAGCCTCCTTTTCCAGTATCTTGGAAAATGGAACATCCTCCAACCATTTCTCGCATGGTTGGAGCACTGAGGAACACAACATCCAGGCACTGCACGGCGATGAAAGCCGCGCGAACGCAGGCACGCAGCAGTGACGCCCGCACGACAGCCGAGCAGCGAGGTCGACGCGGGCAAACACAATGGCGGAGGGGCCACGAAAAGAGGTTTAGGCGGCGCCGAGTGGTTCAAAGGGTGACTTCACCTTACGCGGGGGCGCGCGCATCGAGGCACCCTTAGGCACCCTAGCTATCCCGCGGCCGAGTCCAGACGCCATCTCTTGCCCAGTAATTTCCATCGCCTGGAGGCCAATTTTCGGGCTTAGGTGTGGGCTGCTAGATTGCCTGGGAGTCCAAATTGAGCTCCAAATTTTCGATTGTGGTGCACGGGCACCTTTACCGGCGCGCCTGCTCTTCGAAACGTCAAGCAGGAGAGCCATCTAATTTATGTGCCGTGATTTACAGCATGTTTAATCCACGGCGGCAACTCTCTGCTGATTGCTAGGCGCGTCTCCTTGAGGTGGTCTCAAGTTCCACGTACGTGTCAGAAACAAGTCTAGAAAACATCTGACTACAGATGTTTCACAGAAGTTTCACAGCAAACGACTTACTGCAAATGTTTAAGAGACGTCGCAGAGGAAACCTCTTCTTGTCGACGTCTATGAGACGTTTGAACGCAGCGCAAGACGTTTGTAGTCATTTGGAGCTGTTCCGAGACGTTTGTAAGACGTTGTGTGTTTCGTGGGTATAGAATGCGATGTGCACTTGAGGAGACATGGCCGCAGGCGAAGTTGCGGAGGGCTGTCTTACCATCGCTGATAATGTGCGGGCGTCGGCCGTAGCAATAGCTATAGAGCGATGGCCGCCTCTCTGCCTCTCCTGGGATAATGTCTTTTATAGAGCAGGGGTGATCACAATGTATTCGGACTTCTAGCAATTAAGATAGTCGCTCATGCACGACGTCGATGCCAGCTCGCAGGATGTTGTTGAGCTGCGTGTGCTTCTAGCATCTGCATACATAGTTATGTCGTCCGCGCACAAACTGTGGTGGAGCCCCGCAGCAGTGTTGATTTTCTCGGGGAGCCGACATTATATGCCACGTTGAACAGAAAGGGGGAGAGCACCGCTCCTTGTCGGGTTCTTCCTCTGCCCAGCAGGATGGGTGAGGATTGATGTTCCGCAACTTGGAGGACCACCGTTCGGCCGGTCAAAAAATCTCGAATGTAATTGAAGGTCCCCTCGTTGCTTTTCCCCTCCGCCTGACCACACCCTTCACTGCGGGCCTCTGCTGTCGCGCAGAAACGTGCACTTGCTGTGCCAGGTGGCCGTAGAGATATCGTAGAAAACGCATTAGAAACGAAGTTTCGCATTTCTCGAATGCCTGCATTTTTCAAGTTGGACCATTCAGCCAGGACGTATAGGAGGTAGTCCGGTAGCCAGAAAAGCTGCCGTACTTTTCTTCTCCCACACTCTTGGCTCTTATTTTATATATGGCCAGCATTCTACTACTCTATATACGGTAGTTTCTTTGTATGATATTTTGTTTTTGAAAGTTCTGTCGCTCAGTAACATCGACGGCATTTTTTATTTAATCTTGCAGTTTCTTAAAACATTCCAAGACATATCTGCTGTGGAGGGAAAAGGTAACGTCACGTGGGATCCTATGAATGTCAAGATATCGGACATCACAGGGCTGTTGAACAAAACTGTGAATCTGAAGAGGCTGTCATACGACTGGAATGGAGTCTCAAAGGCTGCAGCAAGGTTTCAGAACCAGTGGAACTCTAAGACAAGAGATGAAAGGTGACTAACATTCTTGTATTTCTTTATTTTAATTTAGAAGAATCAAACAAATTATTTAATAACATTCAACCACTTAACCAAACCAACATATCCGTGTTACAGGATTTCATCTGTCATGAAGATCATCCAGACGCTCTCAAACTATGTGTCTCTCCAACGGCTAAAGTACTGGAATGACTTCCTCGCTGTGTTTTATATGGCGGACCAAATAACCGATTTACTAAACCAAGTAATGGGAGGTATATTAGGTAAGTGTTCATTATTAGAATTCTTAAGCTTCATTTTTGGTTAGAGAGCAAAGCATCTTTGAATATAAAATAACCAAATGACTCAAAATACTCAAATGCCTCTTGTGTGGCATTCAGAAGCAAATATTATGAGGCTATAGTGCTTGCAAAAACTATAATGGGCATATGTGCCTTTCCTTGTCAATACTTTATAATGCAGACATAAATCTCATTATATGCATGCTTATTACGCAGTACAGGCAGTCCTTTCTATAATTGCATACCACTGAGGACAATGCATGGTGTATGAACACTCATTAAACAGCATGGACGCATTTTGAAAAAAATCCAGAAACAACTGTCTTCCTTTGCAGTAAATTTTAGCTTACAAATTTTCCGCATCTTTCTTCCTTTGTTTCAGTGGAAGGAGGAGTCACCGTGCGCAACATCGCATTGAACGTGCCAAGTCTGAATGTCCTCGCTACTGAGCTGTTAGAATTCGTGCCTGATTTCATTCGCATTGGGACGAAGATTCTCCAAGTTGATTTAGGGAACGTGAGTGCATCGCCTACATTTTATGCGAGCCATAATTTCTTGCATCTTTGGAACGAAATTTGATTTACATATTGCTGCAGGTCTGATTGACATTCTGATATGATTACATTTTGAGGAAATGAGAAGATGTGGGTTTCTTAATAAAATTACATTTGTGCATTAATACTTAGAGCACGAAGGAAAGCGAATCATCCAGTTTTTGCTAAATCCTTACGGACATGTATGAAACAAAAATATGTTGATCTTAGTTCACTGCGTTTCTTAAAAACAAATATATCTCAATCAGAGTGCATAACTTCTTAAAATGTCCATATAGATTTTGTAATGGCATCTTAATATTTTGTTAGAGCGACTATGCAGCTCGGTTAGAAAAAGAGAGGCTAAAGAGAAACGAACAGCCGGCAGATTTTAACCTCCTTGTAATGTCAACTTACTCTTGCAGCTCATCGAGAAACTGAAAGAGAACACAGTGAAGAGGTTCTACGTGCCCTGCCAGAGCGGCAAGTTCGCTGATCTCTTGACTGTCGAGAAAACAGAGAGCCTGAGAAGACTAGAGCAGAAGATGTGCCAGCAAATTCCTTTTTTCATGGCTGAATTCTTCTCCGAGCGTCATGTAGCAGCAATCTCCACTGTGGTATGTGGATGGATGTCCAATTACATTCTAAATAGAAGAGAGTATAAAGAGAGTAAGCTCTTCTCTGTGCATTCCCTTTTATAAAAGAGAGTGCGCTAGAGCAATATAAAACTACTAGCTATATAGTGTAGTATAAAACTACTAGCTAGAGAACTATAAAACTACACTCTAAACACAAATATGCCTATATGGTAGTAAAAAGGGAGGAAGCTCTTTTTTAGCCTATATGGTAAAAAAAAAGGGAGTAAGCTCTTCTCTAGTGCCAGAGAACAGCATACTACCTTTTTACTACTATATAGGTATTTGTGTTTAGTCTGTAGTTTTATAGTTCCTGGGGAAAAAATACTAAATTTTTGTCAATTATTTCTATCATACATTCAGACTAAGATAAAGCCTGAAAATGCTTGTGAATGCTGCAGGATTTGGTGGGTGAAAGTGGGGGCACATTGCGCGAGTTATTTTTTCTTTTTTTACAGCGCTAACTATTATAGCGAGCTTCTGCTCATGCGTTGTATGATGTCAAGCGGCGTTAGTACCGGGAGTCTGCACTCGCATTACTTTCGCTGTTGTCGGGTGGGCCGTGCGCGTGCCCACAATCACGTGGCCCATGCCTCATGCCTCGTACAACCTTCTTCATCATTGGATGGGGAGCGCGGTTGTAATAGGCCGCCAAACGCCTTGAGCCACCCCATAGGAAATACATGGTCTGTTCTGAAAGTAGTAGGACTCATTTTTTTAAACAAAATTTATTCAAGAGAATAGTACAAACGATTACAATTTTTCAAGGTAGCACCCTTCCGCACCTACTCACTGCTGCTAATGAGTTTTACAGTTTTCGAACGCCTCCAGGAACGCCTGGACCGGAATGCTGTTTAGCTCCCTCGTCACGGCCTGTTGAACCACCTCTACCGATCCGTGATGTTTCCCCTCGAGCGTCGATTTTATTCTCGGGAATAGAAAAAAGTCTGGCAGGGCCAAGTCGAGGCTGTAGGGGGGCTGAGACAGCGTTGCCACCTTGTGCTGGACAAAAAATCGGGGTCCTCATTCAGATGACGAAGAAGATCCTACCGGTTGGCCTTTTCCTCCTCTGACAACACTCCCGGCACCAACTTCGCGCGCGCTTTCCTTATGAATAAGTTTTCTGTCACGATCCCAAAAACTTGGGTTTGAGGAATGCTCAAGTCATCAGCAATCATTCTGATACTCATTCTACGATCACTGTTAAGTAATGTTTCCCTCGCTACACATTTTCGTTGGTCTTGCTGGTCGAAGGGCGTCTGAAGCGGTCGTCTTCCTCCACTCTTTCCTTACCTTCTCGGAAAAGCTTGTGCCTATCGAAAACGCCTGATCTACCCATGTAAGCGTCACCGTAGGCCTCCTTAATCATGTTGTGAGTCTCTTTGCCCGTTTTACCAAGATTTACTCACAATTTGATCGCGTATCGCTGATCCAGTAAACGCTCGACGATTCTGCGTGACGAGACGTTTCGACAGGGGTTCACAGTACAAGCGACCTCCTCTTTTTAACGGCCGAGAGCCGACTGCCGATTTTCCCCAGCATTCCCAATATCCCCCTTCAATGATCCTGCACGCGCAGACCACCTCTCGTCCGCCCGTTCGCCCAGGAAAAAAACCAGTCCTACTACTTTCAGAATAGACCATGTATATCCGAAAATCTGTCGAGTCCTTGGTTTTGGATTTGAGGAGAGGAAATGACGTGGTTACTGTTGCACATATCTCGGTGGACAGCCGAACCATGCCTTAAGGGAAGGGATAAAGGAGGGAGTGGAAGAAGAAAGGAAGAAAGAGGTGACGTAGTGGAGGTCTCTGGAATAGTTTCGACCATCTGGGGATCTTTAACATGCCCTGGCATCACACAGCACAGGGGCGCCTTTTGCGTACCAAAGAGGTGCCGTAGTGAAGGTTTCCAGAATAATTTCGACCACCTGGAGATCTTTAACATTCACTGACATCGCACAACACATGGGTGCCTTCTGTGTTTTTCCTCCATCGAAATGCGGCCGCCGCGGATGAGTGTGAACTCGGGAACTCCGGCTCAGTAGACGAGCGCCTTAACCCTGAGCCACCGCGGCAGGTCCGTCAAGCCCTTCATCACAGGTTTCAATCGTACTGCACCAATCTTCCTTGCTGACGACAAGGAGTTCGTGGTTGACGTGGCATTAGAAGACTTCACGAGGAGCACGTGTGAGAGATGCTACCCATAAGCGCGCTACCCGATGCGATCTGCCACCCTCTGCTCCTACATTCCATAGACAACAACGCACTAATTGTAACCCATCCTTGCATAAATAAGCACAGTTGGCTTACTGCTACACGTGGCTGGCGTCGACATCCCATTAAGCGCTTCACAGTCTAGCTCGTACCCTTCTGGCAAGCGTCTCTTTCCTTTTTCGCTTTTGCCCACTCTCGTCAGCCGCTTGTATTGGCCACGTACTCTGCTAAACAAATTCCAAGTTAAGCCGCCTGAAGTGAGCCTGGATACACTGCTCTAGAAAGTTTACCTGCGGCGAAAAGCAGTCTTAAGAAAGTGAAACTGCTGAACAGGCGAACATGTGCCATGGTCAATAGGGAACCTCCTGTGACTACGACCTCATCAGGCCTTACCACCTTTTTGTCAGAGCTCACTGTTTCATCTCTGAAAGCAATTAAAGCTCAACTTCAACCTCTCCAGACAGCGATACATCTCAGCGGCGCTTGCTAGGAAAACATACGCATAGTTTTCATCCCACGGTTGTACCATTGCATAATTTTAGAGCACTGCAGCCCGGCTAAACAAACAGAGGTGGCATTTTTCTCACTCAAGTAAAATGAGCCATTTCATCATCAGAGTGAAATGCATTGAACATGCAGTAATTGAAGCTCCCACGCCACTTCTCATATGAGCAACTGCAATAGTCACCGAGCCAAGCGGTACAGCTTCGCTTGTGCTTCTGGTTGCCAAACGCGTTGTACACACTCAAAAAGGCGGCGTTTTCACTGTCTGAAGCCTCTGAACGCAAAGCGTGCAGCACAGTTCCTCATTTTCACAGCTGTCATGTTCGCAGGCAAAGTGTCTTTAACTTCCAGAAAGCATTGTGCATGTTACAAAGAGCGTACACAATAATCGCATGTTGTGAAAAACCATTAATCTGAATAAGGTCAGTCCACGAAAGATATGGCTGTAAAGTTGTCTCGAATACATTTCCTGGCATAAATCGTTCTTTATGCTGCCTCCAATGGTGTTGTTTCAGATTCAAAAGGTGAACCAAGGCCAGGACGTTTCATTCAGCTGGACTGCAATGGGCTCCCATCTGACCATACTTCTGAGAAATGTGGAGCTACTCAAGGGCAAGCAGGTTTCAGCATTCCCCGATGTCACTGCGCTGCATGGAACAGCCATGAAAGATGCTCTCAAGAATGCCAGGACTGCCTTTGGGGCCGACGACACTCCAGAAGGGTGCGTACACAATAGCAATGCGTGATGCTCTCATGCAAAGCTGCTTGCATTCAAACTGAGAAAAATAAAATGCTTCTATGAGGAGTATATTTCTTAGGCGTGGTGCTTAACTCCATAGCTTGGAAGAATGCGCTCAATATTGGCTTCAGTTACTGTGCCACACCTGTCACTATTGGATGGAGAAGTAATACGCACTAGTTTAAGCAGCCGTAGATTTTCATTTGAGTTCGTGTCGATGCCAACAGAAATGCATGTGAAAAAAAAAGTGTTGGAGTGCGCATATGTGAAGACGATTTACCCTCCGGCACATGGATTTTATATTTTTGTCCATCATGTCAGGGCCTTTCGAGCTTCCTGTATTACATCACGGCAGCACCCGCAAAAGGAGGAATGTATGCAAATGCATTTTGTGCCCGAAACACATCTGCATACCCCATCGTGTTTCCACAGGGAGGCGCGTGTGGGTGGAACGGCAGCTTGTGTCACATGCAACACACTTCGCGTGCATTGCACACCGTGATGAACGATTCAATGCGTACGTAATCACTTGGGACCTATTACGCCTTCGGAAGAGCCTAGCTTATGCGTTTGATGCATTCGTGGTCGGAAGCGAGCTACGCTGGAACCCAAAAGTTGCATAAGTTTCGGTGAACTTTTTGCACCAACCAGGCATTGAAGCCGTTGGCCACCTGATGAATCTTAGTTGACGCCTTTTGCCTTTCATTGAAGGTCCTTGCAACTGTGTTTTCGTGTCAAGGACGGTCAGTCTAGTGTGAAATATTACATTGCCCTTTTGGCACTCTCTTCGAGGTGGTCTCTTGTAGGGCACTAGCACACGTACATACAGTCTACATACAGATATTTTTCTCGAAACTTGAGATAAGTTTCTTTGGAAAATTTTACTGCAGTTGCAGTTTGGCTGCAAAGCTGCGAATGCTCACTGCGACGTTCAATAGCGAATAAGGTCACTATTCAATATTTTTCAAGCTACTTGGTAATCACGAAGCAATCCAGTGAATAGTTTTGCGAATAGTTTACTTCACAACCACACAAAAGCATTTACACACGTTACCCAGTGCTAGTATTTCATTGTTAAACAAATTTTACTTTCATTTCATTTAATGATATGTGTGCACATGTACTGTTTTCAGCAAGGCAAGTGCGGTACTGCAGTTGGTCAGCGTCGCTTTCCAAGAATTAGACACAAACCTGAATCACACCTTGGCACCTTACCTGCTCAAGATAGCCACGTTTCTCTCCACAAGTGACATCATGCTGTCTGAAACTATGGGTAACAAAGACTTTTGCCTCAGTCTTCATTCAGCTACTCTCGACACCTGTCTTTATTAGCACTCTGCCCTCCGTTCCTCCTTCAGGCAGCCAGCCGACTACAGTGTCCCAGCTATTCAAGACTGCCACTGACCTTGAGCTGCTGGTTCAATGGGTCAACAACTACCTGGTCAAGCTGACAGAGTATTTTGTTCACACATTGAGTGTGGACCCGAAAAAGGTGAGACGAACCACCACTTCACTTAGGACCTTTGATTCACAACAGTACTGCATAGAATCCGCAAGCATGTAGCATGCAGTACAGGCTATGAGAAATGGCCAGAATGTATCGATCTTAGCTACGCTTAGTTGAGCCAACATGTAAAGCTTAATTTCTGTCATTCGGAAAAGAATGGTGTAGTGATATCTGGTTTGTGAACCAAAGGCTGGTAACACAACACAGATTTCAGTTTAGAATCTGTTAGTTGAAGCCTTTTGTATTAATCACAATATGAAAAGAAACTTGAAATATAAATGATGGCTGGGTTGTGACATCAGCCTAAATTACGAAGCCATACAATGCTCATTTTTGAGCAGTCACAGACATAGACTGAAGCAGGCCGCATTCGAAAGCATGACACGTTTTTCTGTGCTGATTACCCCAGATCTCTCACCTGCTGAAGCAGAAATATGCTATTGGTGATTTCTGCAACAACCGAGTGCAAGACTACCTCACGGTGCCCATGCATGAAGTGGATATAGCCACTTCAGCTCTTCAAGACCTCTGTGCCATTAATTTCACTGGTGTCCACGAAGTTCTGCAGGTTTGTAATAACCTGTGTGACTCAATATAACAGTTTTTGCATTTTTTTGAAGTGCTGGAAAATATGTGCATTTTGTTCCTGCAGAAGAGCGACACCAAGACGCCACTTCCAAAAGAGGACCAACCGCAGTTCTTTTTTGAAACCCTGCAACATATCATGAACCTATTGAAAAACGAAAAGCCTCAGTCAGGAGCTTCACGTTTGTTCAACAGCACCCAATGGCAACTTTATCTATCGAAAAACTTCTGGGATTCCAGGTAAGGACTTAGAAATAGAGATGTGCTGTTGATCTTAATGCTGGTTTGATTTAATTCACTCCTATATATATATATATATACATATAATGTGGACTTGTAAGAGATTTCTGCCTAAATGAAGCGTTTCTCATCTAAACTTCGCATTTTACTCCTCTAGCAACCAAGTACGTTTATCTTTCTCTCTCTCTCTTTCACAGGCTCATTTGACATACATATGAAGGAAGCCAACAGCTACCAAAACTAAGGTGCATAGGGGAATGTTTCTATTTTTTTAATTTGTGTTGTTGATGAATGGGAAAATGATACTGTGATTAATCTGTCCCTTAAAGAGAATTATAAAGCAGAAGAAAAAAAAGACAACCATGCCACCATGTTTTTATTCTGCTTTGTAATTGTCTTTAAGCAACATTAATCACAGTATTTTCCCATTTATCAACACCACAAACTAAAAAAATAGAAACATTTTCTTATGCACCTTGTTTTCGGGTGGCTGTTGGCTTCCCTTGCGTGCGTGCGTGCGTGCGTGTGTGTGTGTGGGGGGGGGGGAATCCATCTGATTTTAAAGATCACATCTCCAGTTTTTGTGTATTGAAACCTTTCTCTGGCACTGGTGCGACTCTGATGCCAGGCTGAGCTCGGTAAATGTGCATATGCATTTATGGATCCACAGAATCGTTGGCTGCGAGTTTCCTTGCAGTTTGCTATTTTCTTCTAATACTAGTTTTCTCTGTCTCTTAGCACCACTCTGTTCATGTACATGTGGAGACATAAGTAAACAGAACGTGCTACCAGCTTTTAATCCTACTTGACCACAGATAGCAGCTAAAATCAGGAGGTAGGGAGCGTGCATACGAGTAGTGACATCGCTGCTACGGTTGCAGACAGGTTAGGTTAGGTGCAGGTAGTTAATGTTGAGTTGCCTTCCTCTATTCCTTCCTCTGTATTACAAATGAGGAAAGGCATGGTAACTGCCTCAGTCGGGATGAACAACTTCACTATGCTTGCACCGTGCCATGAGGGAGAAAATGAAACGGGTTAAAAGGGCGGTGCAGAACTAAATGCACGCACATATACCACATAAGGTCTGAAAAGCAGTGCAAGAAGTCTGCTGCACCATGGTCTGGGGCCTGCATGGGTGGGTCTATTCCATTTGGTGGCACCAGAACATGTGGGAACTGTCAAACAGTATCTGCACTTCGGGCAACGTGGTAAGAAGATGCCCTTGCGAATGCAGTGTTAGATGCGGTGTGAAGTGGTTTTGGGCTTGGTGAATGAGAGACGTCATTTCGATGTTCGTGAGTGAGGTCGAGCGGGGAAGGAATGTTTGTTTCTCGTGGCAGAGTTTGAGGAACTGCCGAAAGCACGCTTAATGAGTGTCCATTATGTAGTCAAGAGCAGAATGATCAGTGCTGGAACAGTGCTCAAGGTTTTTGATTTTAGTACTGGAGGGACAGCTTGCAGTTATGACAGATTAAATGATGCTGAAATTTCCTTGTATGTTCATAATTCGTTACTGTCGACGGACAAGTACAAAAAAGAAAGTCACGCGCACAACATCGGGTCGTTTCGAAAGACTGACTACAGTTATCATCCCGTCATATTTTAGCACCTGACTGCGCTATTTCGTGCCTTACATTTCTCTCTCTACGCTCTATGGCTGTGCCATATTACTAGCTTTCACGGTGGTGGCCAGACCCTACTGCATGAACAGTCGAGAAGTTGGAGGACAACAGAATAAATACCGTAGACATCACCTCGGCGAACATTATGCTAATGATTCATGCAGTATTACTAATTTTGGTCGTTTAGCAGACGACTTTGCTACTGGAAGTCTTTTTCATTTTCAGTGCCTTTTGATTTCAGGTCATCTGCAAATCGGCTCAAAGTAATGGCTGCACTCAAAGGAATCACCGTTGTATTCGAAAATGACACTACAGCACTCGAGTCGATATTCAAGGCGGCATCGAAAACTGCATGCAGATTAAAAGCCCCCTTCTGTATGTATACGACTTATAAATGCGACAGCGTCAAGTGTAGTAAATAGGTTTGCGAATAAATTCATAATTTTTCTTTTTGTTTTACAACAGGGAACCTAAAATGGAAGAAACTCTTGGAAAACAACAGAAACAACAAGAACATATATGCGATACTGAAAGTTTTGAATGACAGCTTAAATATCGCTGACGTCACGTTCGACACAATCATGGAACCGAGACATGTATGACCTGCTTTTAACTTTCCTCGCGCTCGCATTTATGCATTTACTCCTTCTTTACACATTTAAATTGATAATATGCGAAGCACTGGGTGAAGTGTAACATCGCCGTTCTGTTCTGCAGGTGAAAGCAATCGTTACAGACTTTGGCAATTCCAGAGACGGTCTTAAAAGATTTTGCTCTCTGAGAAGAACAGAATGGCCAAAGTACTTTGCCATTGACAACAACATCAACACAGTTCCCATAGACGCAATTCAGCACCTTGCTTGCAACTTCAGTGATTCGGACACGGTCAAAGAATTAAAATCAAAGTGCGGTGAAATCCAGGTAAGTGTGTTTTCTACATGAAGCTTTTGGTGCTCAAGTTATAGACAGCATTTTAAAAAAAGTGAAAGATTACATCTATGCTCGGAATTGCGTTTACATCAGGCTTGGAAACTAATCAAGTTTCTTAAAAGGAAGCAGCTTTCATTAGTGGCACTTGTCTGTGATATTAAAACATCTCAGGAAAAAGATAAAAACAAGGGAGAGAAACCCAGACTTCTGTGTGTTTTGATGTAGGCTAGGGATAAAGTTGTAAATGTGGCATCATTTAATTTCAGTTGAACTTAATCTAACTTTGACAGACTTAGTAAGCACTTAATAGTCAGTCTATTAGAGCGCACCTCGATTAGCACACAATTCAGGGACGGCACCAACATATCTGTAGTGGGGTGGAGTGGAGAAGAATAAATGGGGGTGGGATGAATTTTGGGTATGCATGATGCTTTTGTAGCAGTGATCCTCATGAAGGTAAAAACAAAATCACGTGCACAAAATAAAGCAGCGAGAGCTTTTCTTAAAAATTTTATCACATCAAACCAGTGAGGGGGCCACTACAGATTGCATTATAAGAAACCTCCTGCTCGTCATAGTCTCAAGTGCTCGTCAAATTATGTGTGGCCTGTCAAATTTTTGCTGCCACCCCACGCCTCCCCTTGGCATCGTCACTAATGCACATGCACACTTTACAAGTGGTCACTTCCGTTCCCTCAGAAATGGAGACGTGCGCGGTGAGACGAAATCCTTTAGCAACAAATTGCATACCTTTCAGTGAAGGGGAATGTTGCAAATTATTATTATCATGCAAGCCCGAAGCTTTTTTTTCATGTATAAAAATTTCAATTTCACTTGATCATTTACTAGCATTGTAATATCACTCTTACACACTCTAGAATTAGTTGAAAGGACCATCTACAAACAATGCAGGTACACTTGCTTGATGATGCAATAATTTAAGCTGGGCTAATTACACCACTGTTGCGAGTTTCTGCAAATATTGATAGTTATGACAGGAAGGCGCCCTGAAGTATGTCGTAAAATTCGGTGGACACAACAGTGAAGGTCTGCACAAACACATTGTCTCACTAGGCTGGCACCAAAACTGCGTTTGCTTAGTACCACATGAAACATGCCGGACCGATCTCCAGCGAAACCATAGATCTTAAAAGGGCACACATTAATACTGTGCTACGGCCGCACGTTCTGGAGCGAGACAGCGATTCATTGGAACTATGCACTTCGTCAAGATGTAGTAAACCTTGTCAACATAATTGTACATATTAAGGTTCTTACCATCTTTACAGGTGAACCCAGGAGATCCAAGTGATGTGAATAAGTTTTATGAGAATGGCATGGACATTTATGACGAACTGGCCGAATCGTACAGATCCACTGCCACAATAGATGTGCCATTTTTGACGGCTACAAAATGGAAAGAGTTGATTGAATCTTTCGTCAACCAACTGAGTAATGGACTGCTCAAGGCAGACTTGAGGAAGTGAGTACAGAAAAAATTTTGATGCAAGGCTTTGTTTATTTTTCAGCGAAGTAGACATGTAACTAAGTAACGAGAGCATATATTTCACAGAGTACTGTTTTCGCACATTGTTCTGAATGATGACCCACTAACGATTCATTCTATTTTTAAAAACAAACGTGCTTTTGTGATATAGTTTCTCGATGAGGACGACACCCTCATTGCAGGTAATATTAAAAGTTACTGATTCTTGTAGGTTACAACTATCTAGAGCATTTTCAAAGGCCCGCTGTACACAAAAATTGCTGGCTTTTCTCAGCACAGTTCCAGTTTTCCCACTTTTAGCCCCCCCCCCCCCCCCTCTTTCCCTCCCCCCCCAGAAAATTTACCTTTATTGAGCATGACAGATTATAAACTTAGCGCAGCAGGGCTTTATCCGCACATACTAATTTTTAGTTCTATGTGGGTCCCCAATTTGTACACTCTTTGCACATTACTACGTACCATGACAAGAATAAATGCTGTTTACTCCTCCCTGCAGGGTTGAAACATGGTCAGCACTCCTTGAAGATCAGTTCCAAAGCTTTGAAGCACGTGGCAGTTACCAACATGCCTTACAGGCCCTTAAATATCTAGTACAAACGATGGCTCGGCAGTATAAAGGCAGGTATACGACCACTCTTTGGACATATGCTGAAACGGTATTTTTATCTAGCGCTCGTTTTATAACTGTAAATGTTCTCAAGATTTTAGATATTGAAAATTTGATTGATTGATTGATTGATTGATTGATTGATTGATTGATTGATTTATTGATTGGTTGAATGAATGAATGAATGAATGAATGACAATGTGAAAGGAAAGAGTAGGAGTGTTGGCCTTGCCTAGTGAAAGGAATATTATTACAACATAGTTACCTAAATAATTACGTTTTTACAGCAATCCACAAGCTTCTGAACGGCTTCAATTCTTTGAAAAGTTGCAATTCAAATTTGTAAAGTGTCAGAAAATTGGTCTTGAGGAAGGAAAGATGCATTAACTGTCTAACTTCTCGGTGGACACCTCAACTGCGCCTTGAGAGAAGGGATGAAGGGATAATTTCGACCACCTGGGGTCTTTAATGTGCACTAACATCACACAGCACACAAACTTCTTTTGTGTTTCGCTTTCATCGAAACACAGCCACTGTGCCAGGAGCAACACCTAGTGGTGCAATTTTCACGAGGGCAGCTTCGCTGCAAAAGCTGTGCCTGCTTTGAATGAGGGGTGCAAAATCCATAATATTCATGGCAGGAGCGCTTGTTTTCAGCAGAGCACGCTAGGCGATGCTCTCTTGCTGGCCATCATCATGCCGCTCCCGATTAAGTTGCTGCAGTCATACTCACTATCATCAGACGTGATAGCGAAAATTTCTCGCTCCTCCAGGCATGCGCGTACTGAACAGAGTTCATAATCATAAGTCACGCTTATTGAACACCCATGTATGTACTTGACACATAGCATTCCTCTTCACTTTCAGGATCTTCAGAGATATCAGTTGAAGATGCCTTTGGTAACAGAACATCCATGGCTCTTTTCCTGGACACGTGGCTTCCAATGCTTCCAGTAGCAGCCGAAACAATGATGTCATCATTGATAATTCAACAAAAATCAAAGGTAACGTCATATAAAATGTAAATAAAATATGCAATGTTTCAGTATCTGCATCAATATTTTTCCAGAATCCTTCTCCAATTGGCAATTTCTTTCAAGTTCAACGTCAGATCTGCAGCCAATCAAATGACACTGACATGCCGCGCCATGGTCTTGAAAACTACATTTTCATTCACGCAGTCTGCAGAACAAATTTTACTGCAATCATTGAAGAGCTAATGGAAGATTTCAGCGTAAGTATTCGTGAACTGTGCTTCCTGTGAGGTGATTATAACTCATGAAAATCAAACACTTTTCAGGCAGCAGAGGTCACAGAATCATCTCAAGAAACCAGGCACTTTGCATGGGAAATGTACAACCTGATAAAAAGGCTCACAGCCAAGAAGGGCTCACTAATTAATTCCACAGATACAAAAAATTCTTCGAGCGATGACTTCTCATTCCTGTCTCCATGGGAAGCGCTCAATGTCAACAAAGCGCTGCTGGACGCACATGGGATCGACAGGGACGCCATCAAGGAAGGAATTGTCGCCCTCGTTAAAATGAGGAAGCTGCTGGGCTTCTTGGACGACAAAACCGCCTGGGAAACGTGAGCTCTCGCACAAAATTTTGGAAATCCTCTTGCACTCAATGGAGTGGAACAAGAAAAAACAAGAACGTTTGCATTTTATAAAGGGCCAGAAAGTGAATGTTTCTGTGCTGTAATGCTTTATGGCACAAGTCGACACAGTTAAGAGGGTTCACCAGTGGCAGTGTCCATAGGAAATACATGGGAACTTTCAGAAGCTATACCGTGTCTAAACATGGCTCGATTTTCATGAGGTTTGTGGCAGCGTTTTCGTCTTTAGTGAATAGAGGAAATGTTGCGGACAGATTTTATTGTTTAAGTTTCATTTTTTTACCAATTAGACGCAAAGTTCCAGAAAAATGGTGCTTTTAGATATGTCGAACTTTCATGTCATCTTGGGAAAAAACTAAGCCAATTATCAAAATTTCGTCCGCAACATTTCCTCCCTTTTTCTTTCTTGATTGTTAAGCCCAATTTTTATCCATATCTAACCTAGTGTTTGTATTTTACAGGCTCTGAAAGTTGTGTATGTATTTTCTGTGGTGATTTGAATTTCGCGCTAAAATTTTACTAGTGCGACGTGGCTCCACCTGGCGACAAATTATTTTGCCGCTACTACATTCTACCACCAACTTCTTGCTTGTCTGTGTTCGGGCGCACACTTTTTCTTTAGAACCTGGACGAACTTGATTTCTTTCTTTCCTTTTTTTCTTGCTTGGGCTGTATTTCGGAAGGATTCTGCTTTTTTTTTTCTTGAGCTTGTGGTGCGAAAAGGAAGCGGAATGCAAGGCCATACCCAAAAGCACCTGACCTCCACCCACCCCTCCCGCAGCACACACAGTAAAGCATTGTTCGCACCAAAGCACACGTGAGTCGAGTTATCGGGTCAAAAACCGGTTACTTTGTCCACGTAAACGCGCCGAGTCGCGCCGAGGGATCGGGGGTTGACTCAACTCCACCCTGCCCCGATGTGCTTGTAAACGCTGCCGGGCCGAAAAAACGGAGGGGAGAGGATAAATGCAAACTTGTTTTTCACTTGCGCTGTCGCACCTTCGAAGCAGCGGTGGTGTGCCTCAATCTTGGCAGTGTTGTAGGCGTTACCGAAAAAAAGTAACTAAATATACTCGTTACACTAAAAAAAAAGAACGCGTTACCGCCCTACGTTACCCACAAAAAAAGGTAACGCGTTACCGTTACCGAAAAGAAGTATCGCACGTTACTTTGCCGTTACTCCATGGCAATAAATTTTATTGAGTTTCATCGCTGTAAGAACAATTCTATAAAGTTCACACTTCATTTAATTCCAACTTCACAAAGAAAACAGCTGAACTCAACAAATTTACAGTAATTTTGGTGTGCTTCTGCTTACGAAATTACGCGGAAATTGTGTAGCAATAAAGAAATGCTTACATGTCATAGTTCCGGAAAAAATATATTAGCGCACATAAACAATTTCTTTTTTACTTGAACCTGCATAATTATCGCAAAAATGCGAGTGTTTACGTAAAGGTGTTCAAGGTCAGCTTCGCTCGCTTAGGAACTCAATAACCTGAAACGTAGCCGCAGTTGCAGAAACAGCAGGTTGACTGCAATCCCCTTTTCTGTGCTGTACCATTGTACTCTTTCGACGGCTCTCTTGGGGCCATCTTGAAGTAAACTGGCGACATTCATGAGTTTGCTCAGATGAGGGAATGCGAATGTGTCGCGTGGAACGAGACCTTTTGGCTGGAAAACAAGCTTACGCAGAAACTGACTTACAGATTTTTGAACAAATGGTCCATTGGTGGCTCGGCATGCGTCCACTCTTTAGAGAGTTGTGGATGTGAGTGGTTTGGGGGTGAAGACAAGTGTGTGACTGCGTGTTCGTGCTTTTTTTTTAGTTGAGTGCGTCGTCAAGGGCAGGTGTTTTTTGCCGTGCATGCGAGCCGCAACAATGGTCGTCGAGAACACCGGTACAATTTGTTTATTTGCAACATCATTTTCGGCATTTTTTTTTTTTGAAAAAGGGGCGGAGGGGGACAATTGAAATAAAAAAGTAACCAGTAACGCGGCACCTCACGCTACCGAAAAATGTTAACGTAAGTACGTGACCCGTTACAGTTCCGAAATGGTAACTAGTACGCTACTAAGTTACCGAAAAAAGTAACGCGTTACCGACAACACTGAATCTTGGATGCTACCACTGCTCGCTCGCAATGCGGTGCTCGACGCTTGGTGTCACTGCTTATGAACCGGTCTCGAGTAGCCAAAATCGAGTTCATGTAAATACGCGTCGGTCGAGTTGGGTTGACTTCTCTCAGCCCGACCCCCGACTCAACCTGGCGTTACTGGTTCATGTAAACAGAGCTAAGCAAGCACTCGCTTATGCAATGCCAAAGTTTGCGTTCAGTCACCATGCATAGCTACAGGACGCTCTCGGTGCTTTTGCAAACCACACTTCTCGTCCTTTTAAGTTTCATCCAACTTTGATTTGCTTGGTGCCTTAATTGTTTGTGCTTAGAATAAGCGGAAGATGGGTGTTCGGCGCTGGGAAACCTCCTACGAGACTAGGCAAAGTAAGCTACAGGCTGTCACTACAACCCAGGACATGCTTCTGTAGCTATGTAAGGAAGGCTACGCGGGAATGGGAAGAAAACCAGTCATAAGGCCTTGTGCTAGGAGCTCCTTTCTTTCCTTTTATTTAGAGACTGACTACATAGGTGTTCAACACAATGGAACCTTTTCCGGGTAATGTCCTGCGGATGCACCAAGCCTCTCTTCCGCCATTTTAACTGACCGCACCTGTCTGCTCAGGCGAAACCAGTAACCCCACCCTACCATTGTAAAAGAATTTTCGCAGAAAAGAATCAAGGAAGCTTAGGCAACCCAAACCGGAAACGCTACTGGGTTACTGGGAAATGGTCCATTGTATGACCCCCACATCCTTCTGTGCTCAATGGCTTGAGATGGGCTAACTTTTTTGTGCTTCCGTCCCCACAACCTTGGCCGCATAACTACAGAAAGTTTTGGGTCTACTTTTTGTACGCGGAAGAACGAATACTTTCGTGTCGCGGTCAAGGGTCGCGGTGTAGTTTACACACCTGGAGGGGCAATAGAACTTCCCTTCTTTTTGGGGTACTCAGGTGCTGCCATCTATCGACAGAAAAAGTTCAAATCTGAGTTGCCTTGTAGCTGGTGAGCCCTCTTAAAGACCAATGGAACATCATATGTCTTCGGGATGTACAGTATGTGTCATAGTTGGAGGAAACATGGCAATGTGTGGCCACCGCGCTTCGCAAAGCGCTGCTGCCGACAACCGGAGAGAATCGGCGACAAAGACAGATGTGAAGTAAGCACTGCCGGCCGCTCTTTCCGCAAATGTACCTGATGCCGCCTATTCTCATCGGCTCTCAGCAGCAATGCTTCGCAAAGCACAGCGGGCACACCTTACCGTGTTCTCTCTAAGTATGATTAATACTGTACAACCGTGCATGGTACAAGTGCGCGCAGTATGAAGGCATCATGCAAGCACTTGCCGATGCAGCCCGGCTGTGCCCCTGAGGCTGTTTTGAAAATAGAAGGCACACCCCGTGCTTCCAGAGGTGCGTGCCTCCAATTCTGAGGACAGTAACAATTTTAAGAACACTGCCTATAAATTTTAAAAAAGGCAGCACGCTTGATGAGCACGCTGTCATCCCGTTTTCTAAAGCAGAGGATGCGCGTGCTTGTTCCCTTTAATATTGCTTGCGCCTGTGCTAATGCTTTATGGCCTTAGCAGAACTAGCAGAACTGCCCGCAGTATAGAGAGGGCCTTTTAAGCGGGTGCGGCTGACATAAATAGACAAGGGGTACACCTCTTGGTGCTATAATCGCCTCTCGGATCAGCGTCGTTTAAGCAAAGTATTGCTGTCTCATTTTTATCACCTGCGGCTACGGTGAAAAAGTGCGTCATGTACTAATCTGCCTTCGAAGACAAAAAAAGAAAATGAGGAATGTGGTGAACAGATAAAACATGAACGGAATATCAAAAGTTAAAAAATGCAAGAATGTTTACTTCCAACTTCCATCAGTTTACCATTTTCGCTCAAGACAGAGTATATGTGTACCTCTGCTTTGTTCGACATGTGCCCTCTCCTAGGGCGATTGATACTGGAGGCTTAGACAAAATGCACTACGTGGCCAAGTCCTGTCCTGTGCAAAGTTCCCAGCAGCACAATGGAAGTCACAGCGCTCACAATTTTGCCTACGTATACATGATACGCAGTGGCCCTACTTCTTGGCTATCTTGTGATGTGAGGATAAAATAGATGACAAAGTCTTAAAAAGTGGGGCACGGAACAGCTGAGTAATGCTGGTCATATGCTGCTGTCTATCCTGATTGTGGCATGAGCCTATGAGAGTGATGTAAACTGTGGTACGGTCAATGTGCAGATTTTTCCCCAGTTTTGGAACTTATCACTGAAAGTTGGCGCATACACAAAATGCATACGGCTTAATTTTTATCGGAGGCTTGTAAAGCATCAAATGAAGCATGTGAATGTGCAATACTGATCACTAATATTGTGTAATCTTGGACATATTTCAAAGCGACGTAATAAAATTTGTTATTCACAGGTTATCCAAGTTCACAAAGCTGTTGATAGCCAGAGGGCAAATGAGTGCCAGCGAGCTATCAGAAGAGATACAAAAGTTCTACTATTACGCAATTCTGGCCTCGGAGTCAAGAACTAAGGGTAATTTTTTAAAAAAATTCAAACTATCTGTGCGGCTGAAAAGTCTGGATAATAAGCCAAGTCGTTGTTTTTATTTCCGCCTCCAGATTCTGACTTGCTGGTCAGCCTCTTCACCATGGAAAAGTGGAATGACTACAAAGAAACTATGCATGCGTTAAATGAAAGCCAGGTAACTTTTTTTTATTTTCTTCAGGGGAAAAAAAACTGACATAAATTTCAATCGACCCAGGATTTGCTTAGATTTTGTCTCCTTGAAGCTGCAGGCTCGAGACCGTATTAGTCAAGAAATTGAGTGGATTGAACAATTGTCAGAAGAAAAGCTTGCTGTCTCGCTGGAGGAAATGGACAGGCTTGCCGAAGACATGGCCGCCGGTTACCACGCAGATGGCAATGACACAGTGCGGCTCCTGAATGATGATCAAGTCAGCACGGCAGTCACAAGCTTCCTTGATGGTTATGCAAACAGGCCTATGCACAGGTAAGCAAGCTAAACACACAAAAAAAATTATCACGCTTAACATGCTAAACAATAATTGAAATTAACTTACAAAACTGAACACATTTTTTTGTTTTTCAGCGCAATGCGCCTCTTTCTAGGTATGATGTGGATGGTTCACCAAGGCACAAGCAATGCTCCTCTCCAGAATTCCGCGGTTCCTATGCTGCTCGACCTTGCTGCAAACCTTAACTCGTACTTTGAGCAATGCAAGTATCTTTTAGAGTAAAAGCACTCATGCGCTCACCAACACCGATCATAGATCTTGTCTCAATCTTTCTTGTGCCGTTGCTTAGCAACAGCAACGCCATATTAAATTAAAAACAAATCAAATAAATATCCACGACCGGGAGACCAGGAGTCGAACTCGTGGCTTCGCAAACAGATCAGCTTCGCAAACAGATCAGCTTGGCAAACAGATCAGCTTCGCAAACAGATCAGCTTCGCAAACAGATCAGCTTCGCAAACAGGTCAGCTTCGCAAACAGGTCAGCTTCGCAAACAGATCAGCTTCGCAAACCGATCAGCTTCGCAGGCCGTCGTGCGAGAGCACTAGGCTATCGCTGCAGCCGAACACACTCTTGCGCTGTGCACTGCACATCGTCATCGTCATCAACTTCCATATGCGACGCGAATAGATCAGATCAGCTTAACCTCGATCAGAGCTTAACGTGAGTCTACTATATCGTCGCCAGACGTCCAAACAACTCATCAAAGCAAAACCAAGAGCCAACCAGACTAAACATATGCTTTCACATGTCTACTCGGTTTAACTATGTTAAAGCTCTATCAGATTTTTGCTTGTGTTTGCATGCTTTACCTGCTGTGGATTGCACGAATGCGGAATCCGCAATCCCTTAAAGTTAACAATGGTTCACTCGAAAAATGCCCTTTTGTTTCTACCCACACCAGTATCAGTTGAAAATTATCACCTTTTCACTTCCAGTGTTTATGTGTCGCGTTAAATAGTAGGCACTGACTTGATAATCACGACTCATCGCAGAAGGTGCACATGACACAATCCAAGAAAAAAAGATAAGGAAACCATGTAACAGTGAAATGATTACAGTACGCCACTGACAAGCGCCATTAGAGTGCTTATTAGCGACCTGTCTTTGCCGCAATATTGAGTTTTTACTATGTGTAGTTCATAGCAGCTACTCAAACGTAATGCCAATTCCTCAGTACAAGATGCATGATATATATAACACGTGAAGCAAAGGATGATATCAAGATTGTGGTATCTTATCATGAAAAGTATCTAGATAATTCATAATTCTAATTCATATTTTTAAAATTTCACAATTCATAATTTTTCCTCTACAAAGCTAAACAGATTATCTGTATTTCATATGCACAACTGAAAACCTTGCCATCTGGAAATGATCATTAATAATTTGCTACTCGTTTTTAAATGTTTCGCAATGTTTGATTTCCCTGCAAGCATAACAGAGCCGCAGTTAGTTTAAGTGATCACATTTCAACCGCTATTTATGACATTATCTCTCATGAGAGCTTTATTTTTTTTTAATGTGCAGTGCCTTCGGAAAATGCTTATGTTGCTCCAAACAAAATGCTTTCGTGCTCAAAATGCATTGGATCTCAAGTCTTACAAAAAGTAAGTGCCGACTATTGTATGTTAAATATCTGCTATACTTATTTACAAAGATTCACACCTTGAAAAAGAAAAAGTGCAGAAAAGTGATCTTGGCAGCGAAAGCTGTTGCGACAGTTCTCACATCTCCTGTGCCGACTTGTGTGTAAATCAGCAAACATTGAGTGTAGATTAGAAAAAAGTAAAACCTCTTCTAACAAAGTTACATTTCCGTCATCTTTTACCTGCTCCCAGGCGCCAGAAAATAAGTCCACTTATGCAAGTGTTTGCTTTACAGGAACCCCAAACAATCCCTTAAGCCTTGCAGGGAGACACATCTGGCACCGATCTTCTCGCTTTCAGACTTATTCGATATTTTATTACCTTCCGCATCTCTGATTTGCTGGGTGCGCATAAGACATGCATTGCATGGCTAGTGGCAATTTTTTTTCTTTCAGGAAAGGGTCAACACGGCCTTGTCATAGCCGATCATGTGAACGATTGCTCAAATGATTACCCACTGAGTCAAATAGTGATTTACACCCAAAACTGTTTACAATCACTCCGCAAAAAAGTGGCAAAGCTTCCCGTTTCACGCAAAAGCGTCAAAGCCCTGTGTCAAAGAAAAGGCGGTGTCGGCGTTGCCATCGACGTGACGAAAAAGTTAGGGCTAGTCAATTACAAAGAGCCCCACAGATGGCGCCAGCCACACCAGAGGTGCCTCGGAAACCTGTGACCTTCGGCCTGTCGGGTTGCATCAATCAGACACGCTACTGCTACGCCACGCAGACACATTCGTATGGATTGGTAACCATTGTGACTGTGAAAGAGGAAACAATGTCCATGTCTGCGTGGCCAAGAAGAACCGCTGTCGCATCATACCCTTAAAAGCGGAGCTTAAGTGTCCCCCAATTTTTTTTTGTGTGCCAACAAGTTTTGACTTTTACTGGGGGCACTCACAGCTGTGCAAGGAATAGTGCATGGGAGGAGGCTTGAGGAGAAAACCAGCAGGAACAGGAAATGTTGTTACCTTCTGAGCATAGGAGTGCCAGGCCTTGTGTACTCTCAGCGAATTCTAATGGGACCCCAAGGAACCAGCGTATATGTGAAGTTCGTGATGCATTGCACACTTACGCTGGTTCGTCGCAGCCCTGTTAGAATGCGCTGATAATACCTGAGGCCAAGCACTGCTGTATTCCCACTAACCATGATTATCACTGTCGCCTCTATCTCAAAGGCATGGGTGAAAAGTATATGGCAACTTTTTCTCTGTGAGCACTGGAATCATTCAGGCATTTGTTGCATTTGGAACTCTAGGCACTGGCAAGAATAAAAATTTGGCTGAGAAACTGATATCTTTAGTTGCGTGAAGAAATTGTTACGCAACAAGCTTAAAACCGTAAGTGGGTGAATTCACCCCAGTTTATACTTCAACCTCCTAGTCTTTAAATGCTCTGACCATGGTATTTCCATGACTGCCATCATTGTGGAGCTTCAAAATTGTAAAAGTACTATTTCACAATGTTCAAATTTTCCAATTGCTGAAAATTTTATAGAAAAGTGAGGACCTCTATCGAATAGTGCTTCGTTCAGTTTTTGTATATTTTTCTTAACACCAAGTTTTATCTACATCGCTGCTGCGCTTGACCAATGAGAGCATTTATGTCTTAATGCCCATTGTATTTGAATGAAAAAGCTGCAGCCAAGCTGAAAGTAAATCTCGCTTGCAACATTTATAATTTAATCAAAAACGTGACCAGGAGTAAAATACTTAGCACTGTGCGCCATTTCTTGAAGCTTACATGGCAGTTATACGTTCACTGAAAAGATATGTAGCATTAAATTCTTGATTATGGCCGGTGCTAAAAAGGATTAAAAGAACTACATTCGGCCTAGCTATAGCATGCTGGTAAAAGGCGCTTCTCTTTCTAGGCATGAGTATTCAAGAGAAGTATATCAATCTTTTTTTCCTCCCTGTTCTGTCTCCAGGAAGATCAGTTGCTCAGGCAACTTGTCTCACAGAAGTCTTTTCACAGTCCAACAGAACTTGTCCGCTTCCTCTCCCTCATGCTTAATGTCACGTAAGTTTAATAATTCATTGCTATTACATTATTTTGTCCAATTTATTAAGAAAAAGTAGGCCTCAGCACTGCACTTTGTAATATTCATCTATATTTGATTTCAGGGATGACTATCTTTGTGCTCAAAACCAAAGCGCCCCGTACGCTGTCATTTTAGACATTACGTCCGAACTCCTCAAAGATTTTCCAGGTAATATGATGAGCGTATGAACAACCTGGCATAATAAAGCATTTTGGTTGTCTCTTAGTCTTGGTACAATACAACATGGTGGTGCCTTGCCGCTGAAAACAATTTTATTATTGCAGACCCGAAAGACTTGATATGTGCGCTTCCAAATAGGACTGCCACAGATGCTTACAAGTGGATTTCTCATCGACTTGGCATCCGAAGTTTCATCTCAAAGGTACTTTACATTGGCGAGCAAAACACCCATGTTTCTATTCTGAAAAATGGTTGCTTCCGGCTCAGACAAGATGGGTCGAATCCCCTGAAACAGAGATATTCTGAAAATACTCATTTCACTCATCTTGTATTCCTTGTATTTTCTTGTATACCTCAGATTCAAACTGCCCTCAAGCATCCTAGCCCGCCTCGTCAAGGAGAGTGCAAGACCATCGCCGGAGTATTAGCAGATGTTGGAAACGTTGTAAATGTGTATGTTGACGAGCTGACTGAAAAGTACAAATACGCGAAACTCGAGCCCTGCATTGACCAATACCACGATGGCATGCTTAAGGACAGCGTCGAAAGGTACTTCTTGAGCCCTCTAAGTTCAAAACTCGACATCAAATAGTTTGTCGTCAAACGTGCTCGTTGCAGTTCCTGTTGCTTGTTTTCTGTCGCTTTTCAGATATGTAAGCTTAACCAAACATCTGTTCGAGCTCGCAAAAGAGGTTTTGCTGAAGAGAAGCAGCAGTGATGAATCCCTACTCCAGTTCCTCATTAACAAGGTCATCAGCGAACTACCCGGTAAGCTAAATATATCGGCTGCTTTGGCTGTAGTCCACAATTAACTTCACGAATGCCTAGTGAAAGGAACAGATTGATTTGAAACAAAAAAGTGAGAACAGTTTAACTGCCAACTACTTGGCCGAATTCCTAGCCTAATTTTACACGTGCTCAACAAATGTACTTCAGTGATAACCATTAGCACCATTAGCACCACACTGAGTTAGGGCCAATTCGCAAAATGGCGAGTCTTAAAAGTGTGCACATTGTCAAATCTTTCTTGATATTGTACAACTGTGAGAAGTAAGTGCCTATGAGTTGCAGAAGTATTTTTTTTGCCGCATCATCATTCAAGAAGGAACTGCTAATTAGGGTCCCTCTTAAACTAAACACATGGGAGCCTTAATTCATTTTTGGGAGATAGCGAATTTCTGCCTAGAAACAAGAGTGCTGTCGCATTCCGTGTGGCTACACAATGCAGTACTTTACTTCCTATACGATTCTTCTATACCTTCGCCACCAGCACTGTATCAAGCCTGCAAGCGAGCTCTCTGCGTAGCGGACACTTAATGTCACTGCTGTAGCAGACGCATGTTGCTTTTAAACCTCATCTTTTGATCACTGCCGCTTCGTCAGAATTTCTCAAGTCAACATAAGGGAGCCGACGATGTACACACACTGAAGTGCATAACATGCATAAAATAAAATGCATGCATCAAATTATATGTGTCTGAAGCATTAGCTTGCACTTGTGCAGTACAGTCTCGCCAGAACTGTAAAGTGTGTTAAAAGAAAAAGAAAATAAGTTTTAAAGTTTATCTGTCGTATTGCGCCTTAAACGACAGATATCACGAAGAGGAAAGTTAAGCAGTGATTGATCAGGCCAGTGCTATTTATTGTAAAGAGAGGATGTGCAAACACTGAGTGAGGCAGCATCCACACACTCATGAAAAACAGTTTGTTTGCTTGCTTTATAACATGCCGTGCAACATTCATGTTCTTAATAAATAATGCCAACTCATTTCATTTTCAGTTTATGCACCACTCTCAGACATCGTCAATATCAACGTGCTAAACGAAACTTTGTGTCAGGCGACAGGATGGCCCGGCGACTCACTGCAAAATGATCTTATGAGCTCTGTTATAAACTTAAACTGGGTATGTATAAGTTCGCACTATTTTTGTAACAACCCAGGAGGAGGTCCAAATCATGCACGTCTGTGTGTCAGTGGTGTGGTTTCTTCCGTGTACGATGAAGGACCTTTTCTTTTGCAGCTTGTTCGTCACAACTTTTCACAAGAGTCATTCCACGAGGCGCTCTGCAGTACAACTGAGAGGCATCTGTTGCTGCGCAAATCGAATGAAATAGAAGAAAGCCTTTGCCATGCCGATCTTGCTAATGCATTGGCACGATCTGTGTTCAACATATCTGGAATTCACAAACAGGTAAGAGCACATCGTGCATTTAAAAATTAGAAAATGAGCACAATAACATTTTTCAGTGTATCGCAAATAAATGTTTGGTAACCATTTTCTGTGCAGAAACTTAACCAGAGTAATGAATATAAACGACGGCAACCTGCTGGGCTTTTCTGGCTGATGTGCATTTGCACTTCAGTAATTAAACACAGCAACATGTTTTTTTCCGTAGGTGGCTGATGCACAGAGTAAGGCGTTCTACTCGGCCACGTGGCTGGACGAAATCCTTAAAGGCGCCAGCTCACTGTGGGATGCATTGTCCAAGCTGCTGCGGTCTACTAACGCTCTATCATTAGATACGTCAAGCGACAACGTGGCAGACACGTTGTCTTCAGTTTTAGCCCTCCTTGATCAAAGCATTCTCAAGGATCTCATAAAAAGGTAAAACCAGTGCATAAGTATTTTATGTCTCTTATATGTACACATCTGTTACTTTAGCATTATGTACATGTCCAAACTATAGTATGTATCATGTGTGATGATGATTGCATAAAGGAAGAGCCATGAATGCAAAAGTAGCTACCTTAAACACATTATGCGCATTGCAAAAGAAGTTTGTCACTAGAATTCTTGGAGCGGGTTGGAGCATTACTTTGGCCTCCAGCACAGTGTAATGACATACAGCTTCTATTCTGCAGTCTTTTGAAATAACAGTAAATATGCAGACGATTAAAAAAAAGCCAGCAGTGAAAATAAAATGAACACATGAAATGTGCAGATCAGCGAGCTAGGTGAAGTGCTTTACTAACTTTTTGATCATTCATGTCAGTTGGTCCATAAGGGTATGCGAACAGTATTTATTCAAAACTGACTTGGCTAAAAAAAAGTGTAACTAGAAACCGAATCGAATATTTTTACGAAGATGCTCTACTTGCGTGAATATTCATATAAAACAGATAACCATGTGAAATAGGAAAGCACTTGTTCTCGTTCAATATTCCCCGACTTGTTCAATATTCGGGCCGCGATAAGGGCGAAGAAAGAAAGATACTCCCAAAGGTAACAGAAATTGGCGGAAAGCATCGACAGCCAGTGCCACTCGCATTATTGCAAAGGTATAGCAGTTATAGACCTTTTCACAGCTTGATCAAGCAAACGTGCATTTTGATTATGGCGCACATGTACAGTAAACTACCTTTCTAAAATTCACCTATTGGATCAGCCCAGAGGCAATATGACTGTGCCCAGAGGGTCAACTTTGAAAAAGTGCATAGCGAGATATAAGCACCATTGATGATAGCGCTTATGTAACTAAACGACCAGTGTTTATCTACTTGAAAGATGCTTTACTTCCAGCTTGGACAAGATTCACGAAATAATAGAAGCGGTGTTTCCCGGAGGTTCCATCGAAGAATATGTCAACCTGATTGCTCAAGGAATAAAAGGCATTGAGAAACTAGGCGCAAATGGACTGTTCCAACTCACTTGTAAGTCCACTTTTTCATCTCCTTTGGCAGAACTATTCATTTAAAATGCAACAACTAGCATGCGAATCATGAGCGCTTTTTATAACCTTTCATTGTGCCATATGTATGCCAAATAACACAACTTTTTTCGATCAAACT
Source organism: Amblyomma mixtum (assembly GCF_055824585.1). NCBI lineage: Eukaryota > Metazoa > Arthropoda > Arachnida > Ixodida > Ixodidae > Amblyomma > Amblyomma mixtum. The sequence continues at coordinate 52,294,269 of NC_143016.1, read as the reverse complement.
TTTCACGGTCAGCATGATGTTGGAGCAGCTATGCTGTGCTACCTTCTTTTGTGGGCACTATCATGGGTTTTCTGGGAGATGTTCTCGTAGATGCAGTTGAATAATTTTTTTATTGCATATTAAATGCCTACTTCTTCATATGAGCCTTTGATATGTGACATAATCCATAATTTTCATGTTATGCAGACACCATTCAAGACACATTTGCTGACAAAGAGAAGGCCAAGAACATAATAAAGAGGGAGCTGAATCTGCCTCAAGAACAGCTTGACAAAGTACTGCACCAGCCACTGGACATTGGCCAGGTGAGGACCATGAATAATTTTATTTGCAAGAGCTAGTTCTACAGACTTCAGTTAGACCTGAATAGTCGACAATCGTAGTCGCCTCAAGCATGACAGTCGGGTTTTAAAATTGCATGTGGGGTTTTAAAATTACCTGGAATGTCGTAAAAATTTCTTTTCCGCTTAATTTTGCTTCTAAAATTAACTTAAAAAGGAAAAATTTCCAGAGTGAGACATTACTGTTCTATGGGAGATGAAAGGCATGGGGTAGACTCCAGCACTCAAGCACTCTGACACTTAGCATTGCAGAGGAAAGTAGGAAGTTATAGGATGAGGAAAAGTGTGCCATAATAAATAAGAAATAAATAACTTGAAGACATTAGGCTTAGGGTATTCCTCATGGTTAATTACGGATAGTTGCCGTCGTTCACATGTGAAGCGTCCTGACTTTTAAACTGTATTGTTCTCCTTTCTGTTGGTAGGTGCCCTTGTGGCAGTGTAAATGCTGACAGTTTCAGAGAAATGTCAGTTGCCAGGACTGGTATCAAAAGGCGGGAGGTGAAAGAATGAATTGGATAAGAATCTTTACTTTATGAACACTTGCGAAAATATCATATCTAAGCACAGACTCACTAATCCTGTGCACAATATGGAGCTTTCTGCAAGTTTGCTTTGCCGTAAAGTGCAGGAGCGCAGAAAGAGTGGCCGTCGCACATTGCTAGCTAAAGATTTGGCCAGCTGTGCATGATTTTGTACCTGTGCCTGAAGTAGCAAGTACAAAAAATATCGCTTTTTTTTTTCATTCACTATAGTTCATCGGAAACAACACCATTAGTAATGTCATAGGCTCTGCCATTTGCAATACCGCAAAAAGCAAGCTTGTGACTGCAAGCCCTCATACTGAAGACCTCAATGAAAGCTGCGCATCCCAGTTGTCTTCGGAAATTGATTACCGGCCTTTCTCTGAACTTACAATGTCTAAGGTCGTGAAAAATGTAAGTATTGCTAACCCTTCCACTATAAAATTCACAGCATTGGCGATATATTTATGACTACTTCCTTAGTTTGCAGATGCTGTGTTTGACGGTGTCCTACGGGCGTCAAACTTGAGCAAAGCTGTCGTTAAGGATGCTTTGAAAGCGCTTAGCACGGCACCTCAAGTTGTCCCAGTGATACGGGAAAAGTTATCATTGCTGTCCGAGACTTTGGATCCGAAGACAGCAAAAGCACTGTCTGAACTGAACATCACACAAGATGGCATCAGTGTGCTGACAAGTAAGAAAGCGGTCATTGCTGTACATACGCTTCTTTATACGACAGGAAAGTGCTGAAACACTAATGTTTATTAGTATACACAGTGAAGTCCTTGGCATCTTAAATGAAACAAGCCTTGTTGTGAAAGTGATGTTTTATCAGACTGTGAAAAATAGCAGCTAGTCCTGATAAGATTTTGTCCACAGGGCGTCCACAGTGATCGATGTTTAGCAAAGTTAACAGAATTATGAACTGGTTTGTGGTTTATGGGGGGTTTAACGTCCCATAGTGACACAGGCTATGAGGGACGGTGTGATGGAAAGCTCTTGATAATTTCAACCACCTGAGGTTTTTTTAAAGTGCACTGACATCGCACAGTACACAGGTGTCTAGTGTTTTGCTTCCGTCAAGATGCAACCACCGTGGCCGGGATCAAACCCATGTATTTCGAGTCAGCAGCTGAGCACCATAACCACTGAGAATTGGTGTGGAATGAGCATATTATTCGAGCTTTCCTATCTTTTTTCTGCTTCCAATGAAATATGCAGTGTCTTACAAGCTAATAAAATTGTTTGAAAATCCCTCACAGGCCCAGCTGCACTGAGAGTGGTTGGCGAAGTACTCTGTGGTTCCCCTCTCAAAGCACTTGAAGACCAATTCTACCTCCTAGAACCCTCTAATCGCGAGCCGACACTTGATGTTCAAGAAACAGAAGAGCTGCCAAGTAAGAAGCCTATTTTGTCGCAACTGTCCTTTTGAATTTTGAAACAGCAGTTGGTTGTTTGTACTAGCAAAATAATAATCTGCAATTGCTTTTTTAAGCTTGACTGCTCTAAGGAAACCTTAATACAAGCTCACGCTGCATGAAGAGTGTTGCAATTAAGAGGGTTACTTGCTGCCTAAACTTAGTAACTAGCAAGACATAAGTCTCAGATCAGCACCACAACTTATCACAAGAAACAGCTTGCACAGAATATTATGCATTAGAAGATCGTTCCCCATAATAATGCTAATTAAGGTATCAGTTTAGTAGTGTTGAACTGACTTCGTTACTGAAAACAAGCATGTAACGCACTGACTTTTTGAACAGATCGATTCTGCCGTCGTGGCTACGAACAAGTGATGAGGATGTCTGGTGGACCCATTATATGGGGCTTCCTCAAGCCTATCCTGCGTGGTCAGATACTGTACTCGCCGAGATCACCAGCTGCTTATCAAATCATGCAAGAGGTACACAATTTCAACATTACTTAGTTTGGCTGTGTTAGCAGTGGCCTTTTTTGTTATGATCGTGCGGTGCGCCTAAGAAATAACTGGGGGGTTGAAAGTGACGATAAGTATGGTCGATTTTACCGGGTTATACCTCCATTCTATACGCTGTCGAAGGCATGTGTTCACGCTGTTGGAATGGGCTTGTAAAATGGCAAGAGCCAACTGATAGTTTTCAGTCTCCTGTTGTGAAAAAGAGCTTGGCGGGCACAGTAAATGCAGGGAATTTTTTATGAATAGGAAAACTAAGGAACTTATGCGGTATTTACTTATTCACAAAATAGAGATCATGCACGAGAAGTGGATAAAAAAAAGCTCTTACCCCCCCCAACTTCGCTCCCGGAGTAATAAAAGCCGGGGAGAGTGCATTGTTGAGCCACAGCCTGCAGCAAGCTCTGTGCTGCTTCCCTTTCTCGAGCCTGCCATAAAATCCGCGAAGAAAGTAAGCAGAAGGAGGCAAAAGGAGGAGGAGGGGTTGGGACAATTCAACTCGATACACTCCAGCTCGTGTCGACGCTGTAAAATCGTGTTGCTTATTGGCATCAATATGATGAAACCGTCATTTTCTTTGTTGCAACTACAAAAATCAAACCGATTACATCGGTTAATGAAATACTCGCGCTTTCTTGGTGTTTGCGTGTCCATTGCACTCAATATGTAACTGATACGATCTATTTTTTTGTCCTCGCGTAATTTTATAATTTTGAAGAAAAAAGAACGTAAATGCCGAACTGCACCTGTGAAAGGCTTATAGTAGTAAGGAATGGCTGCACATTCTGTAATTTTTGTCCCTTTTAATATTTAAGGAGAAGTAGAAACTTAAACTTGCATGTTCCGTAGCCTGTAAAGCGTGCTTCACCGCAGTTTTGGTAAGCTTGCAACAGAGCTCTCTTCACAAAACGTGATAGGCCAAATGTTATGGGGTGCACATTATGACATGCAAAGCAAGTTTGTGGCATGTTTCAGTTTCCTCCTCTCTCCTTAAAACGTTCTTCGTCGTTCAATGGGGTTATATTTTCAGGTAAACAAGACGTTCGACTCCATGTCAACTATAATCGATGCACTTCATGCTTGGAGCGAAGGAACTATAGGGCTGAAGTTTCTAACTAAAGAAGATGGACCAGTGATCAAACTCAAGGTGAGTACCAAAGCACCCCTTATCATGTTTTCCTATAAGCTGCAGTATACATGCCGCTCTGTTGTTTTTGTGTGCTTGCTTGCGAGTGACTATGTGCGCGACATGCAGTCACATATAAAATGTCGCATAGAAAGTGCACACCCATTTGTGCACGGGTGCGCACGCTGTGTTGTTCCAATTTACTTTATGCTTTACATACTAGGGACCAGGGCAAGTTCATACAATTGTCAGCATGTAATACTGGTTCGAGACTGGTCAGTGCTTGCAGTATTGGAGATATTGTTACGTGACGGCAAGCCGTCGTCTTCTAGTCTGTCGCAATATTTAACCACATGTGCTGAAAAACTTTGATTCAAAATCCGAGAATAGCCTGTAGCCAATGTTTGAAGGTTACCAGACATAGCTAGGTGTCACCTAGGAGTTCTTGCATCAGTTGCCAATAGCCACAGGCAACTCTTCTTTATCCATGTTACGAGCACCCTTGAACAGTTTATTTCACTGCCTCAGGTGATGTTGCAGTCTCCTAATTCTTGAGCGTTTAGCTTTTTTACTTTGAGCCTTGGGACCTATGAGAAGCTTCGTAACTCGTAATATTAAAGAGCTATACTCAGTATTGTGCTGGTAACTGTTGTCAATGCCTACACAATGCGCAACTACTATACTCAAAGAGACCAAAACATTTTAAGAACCCTGATCATCAGTTGATGGCAGACTTGCATCTACCACTATAACATATCTATTTTTTTTCAATATAAAAGGCCATTCAACCGATCTAGCTCAATAATAAAGATTTTTAAGCCTGTTTTGGTGAGGCTGCTAAAAAATAAACCATTGCAACCTTACTTTCTTTTGTGCTGCATAACAAAGATGGCTAAAAATATATTATGTGGCTCTTGCACATTTGAAGTGCAGGAAGCAAGCGCCGATTCTACAATAACTGATGAAAATTAACTGCCGCAGGAGCTGATTTCGTCGAAGAGCCTCCAACCACTTGCCAAGGACATGCTAGGCAATGATGTGTTCGCATTTCTGACGGACCTCAACGTTGAAGACTTGCGTCACGAATTCGGAGACCTGGGTGGACTGCTAGACCTTGTACAACTTGTCGGAAGCATCTCCACGTGTTTTGAGCTTGACAGATTCAGACCGCACGATAATGAGGAGGACCTGGTGAAAGCCGCAATGCACCTGAGTGAACGGAGACAGTTCATAATGGGCAAGTTGCATCTTAGCATTTTTTATTTCGTGCCTTTTGTGCTTGAATCTCAGGCAAAAAGGCACATATTGCACTCTGAAAAAAACATTGACAGAAATTAAACCCTTGTGAAGGATATACACGTCTTGAGTTCAATACTAAGCTGCCCAGAGCCAACTTTCTTGTCGCAGATGGAGCTTATTGCTTAGTAGAATTGTCACAACAGTGTTCAAACAGTAAAATGTTCACATCATTACTCGCTTCTTCATGCTTAATTTGTGCCTCTTGTGAGGTCATACCACTAGGTCGTGATTTTGCTTTGCATGCCACATTTTCTGTGTGACATGATGGCACCATACTCGGTTTTCTATGCAGCTGTTGTCTTCCTGAACCTACATACGGATGGTGGTGACGCGCACTTGAAGAAAAGATCTGCAGCAAATTCCTTCCTGCCACCAGATGTCCAGTACAAGATAAGAATGGACATCGACAACGTGCCTCTCACAAAGACAGTGAAATCTAGGTAAGGGAAATAAAATCTATGTATAACAAGAAGACGTTTAGATTTTTTTTTTGTATTGCAGAAATGTGCCCTTCAGCTTAAGTGAGTTATAAGCATAAATTAAGGTTTAGAGCCACCGCCTTCAGATTATGCCATAAAAGTAAAAACATAAACAATGGCAAAAAATAGAGCATGTAGTGTGATGCACGAACTGAGCGTAGTGCAATGAAGTCTATGAAGTTAAAAGTGTATTTGTATACATATTTAATTTTACAAAACAGCAGCATATTTTAACAAAAACAGAAAAGATGATAGAAAATCAAATACAATTGAATTTTATTCGAGGTGAAGGGTAATGGGTCTTGTAGTGATGAATTTCAGACGTTAAAAAATAATCTAATAATGTCATGTAGCGTACTATGCAGCATATCTGGGCGAGAAAAAAGTGATGTCATAAGCATAAATATTTGCCAAAAACTTTCCTTTTATTCAACTGCCTTCACAACAAAGGTCTGCATTGCAATGCAGAAGATTCATGACATCATGAAAATAATTCCTGTCTACAGGTTTTGGCAGCCAGGCGCAAACGACGACTTCTTGGACGATATGCGATACCTACGAGGTTTCGCGCATTTTCAAGAGCTCATAGACACGGCGATCACGAAGCTGCATGTGGGAAGTTCGTTCAGCTACCCTGCCAGCTACCTGCAGCAATTCCCTTACCCTTGCTACTTGAAGGATACGTAAGCAACCCTTTTGTGTTTTATCTCTTTGTCTAGCAAAAGAATGCAGCTTTGCGCACACACTGCCAGGAAGGTGTAGGTAGTGTCGTCAGCCAGAGGAATAAGAGCACTGCACAATAAAATAACACTTTTTTGGAATAAAATCATTCAGATCCTAATTTTGTCTACAGCACCACTTAAGGTTCTGGAAATTACAACGCGATTCTGAATGTAGAATGATTAGAGTGTTCAGTTTTTCTATTTATGTCGTAAGCCCATGTAAGGCTTGTAAGCCCTCTACAGCCAAGCTAAAGAAGTATCCTCAGTGGGCACTTTCAGCTACACTCAGGGGCTGATTTTATGGATATAGGAAGAGGGCGGGGCGGGGGGGGGGGGGGGGGGGGGGGGGCAGCGATATTTTTTCTATGAAAAAGCCATATTGGTGCCCTATGTTTTCGTTTTCAGTGAAGCAAGTTTAAGAAATTAATGGTGCAAACAGCAAAAGATTCTATAACAAAGCTGACGAGTGCTGTCTACCAAACCCTAGCTTTTGCCTTCATTTGCTGTTCATGTGTGAGATCAGCTTCCAAAACGCTGTACTATGAGAAAGCATGTAATTATGATTTCTTAGTGCCCCATAACTGCACACCATGGACAGGGCAGCTTTAAGCTGATGAAGGAAGCCATATCAGCTGAATCTTAAGACTCCTTTATAGTTTATTTATAGCTGCATTGAACTCGCTAACACTGTCCTCATACACATTCATGCCATTTGCGTATACTGTTGCCTGCTAGTCAGGTCTGATGATACTTCCCCTTCCATTGCGAGGGCTGTCGGCCTGACGCGCAGTACATTCTGGGTAGCTTGGGGCAATGCAGTGGATGTGGAGATAAAGCCAGGTTCTATTTTGACGTTGGTACGTCCGGTGTATATCGATGGACGCTGGTCACACCAGTAACGTTGGCTCGCTGGACTATACAGTGCTCGGTTTTTGTTGGCATGACGTTGCGTGTCATATGCATGTCACGTCAGACTATAACAGAGCCTTTACACTAAATCTGCTGCTGATATTAGGTAAATAGTATAGCTAACATAGGTGCAAATATGGCAGCAGGAACAATCAATATTTGGCATTTCAGATATAGCATTCCTTACAATAACCATGGAATAAAACCATGCGATAAGGCGAGATAACCTGCATCATGATAACAAACACAAGAACACCTAATTATAGTATGTGTTGGCACACTTCTTTCCAGCAGCCAATGAGAATTATCCGATCTGGTGATGTCACTTCCCTCCAGCAATGAATAAACTTTATGACCGACAGCACATTTTTTTTTTTCCGATGAGACTTTCAGTACTATCGCATTAAAATCAATTATATACAAGTATATACCTCCACATTAGCTTAGTCAAATGGCCAAGATGTTAAACACATGAAAGTCATACATTTAATATATTGGCTGGAGGATAGTAGGAGAGAGTGCGTAAAGCTACAGCTGATCATTGACATAAAAATTTTGTTTCTAGCCATGCACGCGATTTGTTACAACATTTTAAAGTGTTAATTGCTCATGTACATGCATCTCATTTTTGTGCTTGTCGGCTTTGTAACGAGGCTCAACAAAGAAATGCTTACCTCCACAGGGTGGGATATTACATCAAGTCGATGTTGCCGCTGGTATTCACACTCGCCTGGATTTTCCTGGTGGCATTTTTCGTGCGAGAAAGGGTCCTGCCAAGAGAACTGCATTTGGAGGAAGTAAGTACAAGTGTGTCTACCTACTAGGCCTCGATCGTGATGTCTGATGTTGAACATTTCAAACCTTTGCACTTGAGCTGTGTCACGGCAGCATGGGACATTGAATTATACACCAACTCAAGAAACGCAGTTACACCCTTGTTTGTTTCACATTTTATGTTTGAAGCCTAGAATACACAAGTACAGTTGCGTTGCAACAAACTTGCAGGACCACCGCTTTCCACAATTAACTGAATATTGCTCCTTTGATTTTTACCTCGAGTGCGTTCTTTAAAAATTAAGGAGGCTTCCTCATGCATGTATCATATTTTGTGACTGGTGAAGTTTTGCTCTGCATATCAAGTTCTTTAGTCTAACCTCGATACAATGAACTACGTGATTTAAAATTATTTTCCTTCTTCAAGTCTTACTTCAACTAAAAACCAAGTGCTATCTTTTACAAAATAATGTATCTTTACTGTTTCTATTCAACGATTCACGCCCACCACATGCACGCGTCGGGTGCGTCCGAGGTAAGCAGAGGAAATGAAAAACATCAGCTGAGACAGAGTTCTGTCACCGCTGTTACCAATTTTCATGCTTCCAATTGCATACAAAACCTCAAACCCCGGACTTTTTGTAAGCAGGTTGAGGGTTATTTCTTTCAAATGAGACTTTATGCTATCTATCAAGCAATCTTATCGTGTGCTGAAAAATGATGCATTTCATAGTTTAGCGATTGCAGGAGCAATAGGCGCACCTGTGCAGCTTCTTATCCTGAACATGCCTAGTGTGTTAAGGATCGCGCCTATAGACCTTTATAGCCTTATACCTTATAGCCTATAAGAGGATGTCAAAATGCCCCCTCTCTGGGCTGTTGCAAACCGGCTCCACTGCCGCATCCACCGTGCTAACATGGGGTGCACACAACAGCCCAGCAGGCAATGTGGCGACGCCCAAGGAGCCCTGATTGGAAAGATTTATATGTTGCGGCGATTTAATTTTGCCTCACAAACCTCTACAGCGGAGTCACAAATAAAATATATCATTTAATATCATATAATGGAAACTGGGACCATTAACTTGGCATCAGCAATGGAAACTGAGACCAGTAATTTGGCATCAGCCATATTATAGCTTTGCTCTGAACTGCGTGCGCCTGTATATGCTATCAGGCATTATGTTCATAATACGCGAAATTCAAACGGCTTTCTTGATCAGGTATGTATTTATCGCTGTGGTTTGTTGCAGGATTTAGTTCAAAAACCTATGATAACTATAATGTTTCAGGGTCATTTGAAACATGGAAATACAGAAAACCTGTTAGAAATGAAATTCGAAATTTAACGAAGTTTCTGACCGCATGTGCGATTTTTTTAATACTGTTGTTCAGCTGTATTGATGACCATTAGTCGCAGCATTGCCGTTGCACGTAACCTCTGTAAACAACCTTCAAACCTCTGGCGTAAAGTTGCAAGCATGTACTAGCACCAAGAATGCCAAGAACGCGTTGACGCACTCCATACGTGTATCACGGCCTTAAGTGCTAGTAACATACTTGTCTGAAATCCAATTGATTAGACCACACAGCTTGGACAGCGTTTGTCATACCACGCAGAGCTCCCACGAGCTATCTGTAAAACTCCCGCTAGCACTTCGCGATTCTGCATGATGCCAAACGGAGCCATCTTTACTTTGTAAAAATTCGGTGTCTTGGTGATGAAGAAAAGCGAGACTTCATTGCCTGGACACTGGTCTGACCATGCTCAAAGTGGTCTGTGGCCTATGTGGATAGATGAATATGGGTTCTGCATTTCCTCGTGACGATTAATATTTATTTTGTTTTTGCTGCCCCCTTTCAGATCATGCAGGTCATGGGTTTAAAGTCCTGGATCGACTGGAGTGCATGGTTCCTGACTGGCATCTCCATTTCCACCGGCATTGTTGTGTGCACAACTGTGATTTTGTGCTATGGAGGAATCTTGCCATACAGCAACCCACTGCTTCTCTTCATTTTTTACGGCACCTTCGCACTCTCGGTGCTCATGTTTTGGTGAGTCCAAGCTTCTACTGTCTGCAGCAGACAAGCTCATTCAGAACTAGAAAAAAAAATAAATAAAAGCCAATCTTGCATGAGTGCACACCCCTGGCCTTGACCGGCTTTGTGGCTGCTGCACGACGACACTTCTTAAAGCATAGAGAGTTTATGAGCAACTCTCAGTGTGCTCGGTCAGATGCAAGTACCGCACCCATGATGCATTTCTTCACTGGAAGATGATCAGTGTGATTTTCCCACAGAATATTTTCCCAGAAGAAAGAAAGTGATGACGTAATACTTGCTTGCCTGTCACAGAACTTACAGAACAGCTTTGTGCTGTGGTGGTGGTGGTGGCTTTAAAACACAGACAGGATTAGTCTTACAGTGGTCTGTCGGCAATTTATCCACCAAAGTCACTGATTTTAATGATTGTCTGTACCGCTGTTCCATATGCCACTTGCCTCTAAAAACTTCAAGAGCATTTTGACACTGATCACCATGCAGCATGTGGATATGTAGAGTGTGCTTACAGTGAACACAAACTGAGCCTCAAGCTGTTTGTTTTCAATAAGTCATGTGTCAGACCAGACGCATATGCTAATTTGACATCATTGATACATTACTTCTTCATAGATTGGTAGGTCTAGTTTGGTCACTGCAAAATGCAAAATGTGCAGACTAGACAGTTTTATTGTGCAACAAATAGCATGCATTCTGTGATTGCTTTTCTAATGTACTTCATGTATGCACACTGAAAGATTGTTTAAAGTTATCTCTAATTCTTTCATAGTTGTCCAACAAAGAAATTGTGTACATCAATTGCTGCTGCAGAACTTTTCTTGAGCAATGGTTCTCTTTCACTTAAATAACACATTTACTTGCATAAATTACGCACTTTATGTGAAGATTTTTTTCGATAGCACGTCCTAAAGACTCTACAAAGGTCTTGACGCACTTTATATCATCGCCTATATGTTGACTTCCAACTCACACCCCCTCACTGGCCATTGCAAGCCTGCAGTCAGAGGCAAGTAAGATTACGAGGCGATAACAAGGTGCCCTCGAATGCGGCCTGGCTGACTAGCAGCAAACCGAAAAGCAAACGGCCAGTTTGGTAGTTTCAGATTCAGGCACACTGTAGTCTACTGGAACATTGCTCTTGCAAATGTTCAACCACCGTGTGTTCGACTCCACTTTTACTTTTATTCTTTTTCTTGCCCATTCCAACTTATGTTCGTCCAGGAAAGCGACTGGCCACTCCCCCCCCCCCCCTTGCCCTCTTGAGTCCCCTTGCCACTCACTCACATCTTTCGTAGTCACACACAGCAACGCGGCCGCACCAATCTTCTCAAGCCTGCCTTGCACACACCTGCATGCATGCTGGTGGTCTGGTGCAGCGGGAAGCATAAAATGGGAGTAAAAGTATTTTTTCTTTTATATATAAACCGGATAATAAATTAGGATGCACAAATTACACGAGTAAATATCGTAACAGTTCAGACTGTTATGGTTTCTTTATCTTTTAAATTATGGTGCAATTGTTATTCACTGATCACAGTGCTGATGTTTCCAATTTCTTGATTTGTAGTGCATTTTGTCAGATGAATTCAAGTTTTCAGGCACCAGCTTTGGCTGTTCCCTGTGCCACCCTTCCTTCATGCTTGTTTTTTTTTTTATTCTGAAACCTATTTTGAATTGCTTGCTAACTTTAGTTGTCCTGCTTTCTGTTTGATTAAAAGGAATTTCACAAACGCTGCATGCGTGCACATGTCATGTTCAGTCAAGTTGTGCTAACAATCATTTTTTGCTTTTTCCCTCAGCTACATGATCAGCATATTCTTCCAGTCAGCTACTGTGGCTTCATTGACTGGAATAGTGGGATTCCTGATCAGTTTCCTACCATTCGTAATAGCTGTGTCGATGGAAGCAACATTTTCACTTGGGCAAAAGCTTCTTCTTGTAAGTATAGCAACAGACAACCTGCGCCTAGCACACTTACTCAAGGTTTCTCACTTAGTTGACCTAGCTATTAAAAATTCTTTGGGAAGAGACCAAATCCAGCCCCACCTGACATTAAGAGCTGGAGTTTAATTAGGAAGATATAGCAAGAAAAAAGAAAGAAAAGAAAGAGTCAGTATCTGAATCTGACAATGGCGTATTTGCTCAAGCATCAATTTAACAAAATGCTGCTGGCCTTGCACATTAGGCAAGAATAACCTCTGTTTTCTGATGAATCAAATAATTTGCTAATCTAAACAGTTTATCACTGAATGCATAGGAAATTTAACCATCAAGTTGTAAAACACCACCATGACAAGCAATGAAATAATTTTTGGAATGACAGCTTTATTGTGAAAGTTTTTGAAGCTTTAATGAGTGCACTGAAAATTAATTACACCTGTGGAATAAGCGGCTTTTTTTAAAAAAACATGTGTTTTCCACCCTTACTAGCCACTGTAGAGTGACATGGCACTTTGTGTATGCATCCAGGCATTCTCTGCTCTGTGCCATATTTAGTGCAGTGCAACTTTATAATTGATACTTTTTAAATGAATCCAGTTATTCAAAAGATAGTTGGCATTAGTTATTTAGTTTTCTCATTTAAAAAAAAAATATCCTGACCTGTGCTAGCCAACTGTTAACTCCTTCTTCAGTCATTTTTTTTATAATATTCCAGTGTTTTCTAAACCTTGGCTTACCTTTTCTTCAGCAGTGCATACACAAGGAAATCGTGCAAATTAGGGAAAAAAAGTTGGATGAAACACCACCAATAAGCTATGTTTTTGAGGCTCACAACTAATGATGCACAATTAAATTGACCTTTGGTCGAGAAACTGATGAATTGTCTTGGGTGACAAATTGTTGTACATTTTCAGTGCCTCTCCATGTCAACATCCTTCAGCTATGGCTGCCTGTATGTAAGCAGATTCGAGGAACAGGGACTTGGTGTGCAATGGGAATATTTGTGGCAAAGCCCCATACCAGGAGACACCATGAATATGGGCTACTGCATCATCATGATGGCTGTCGACAGTTTGTTGTACCTCATTGTGGGGCTTGTAGCGTCAAATTTCTTTTTAGGTAAGTTAACTGCGAACCATGAATGCACAGTGCCCTCGGAAATTTGTAAAAGAGAACAAGTGATTTTTCATAGTTATGCCAGCTGAAAAGGAAATGTTCAAACCTGCAAGTAAACTTTATGAAGAGAAAGTACAATGGCAGTGAATAAGGGGTTAGAGCTGAAAGGAATTGTAAGAAGCAATGTGAAAACGCAAAACAATGAGTATTGAAAGGCATAACTACATCCATAGTCCTCGTTTCAAGCTTGACCTTTGTGACTACTATAACTACGTAAACATTTGGACTTCGCCCAAAGGGTCATTTACAGATAAGGAGGAGAAGAAAACTATGAGATTAATGATCTAACAAGATTAAATTCCTCATCCAAGTGAGGTAAAATATATGCATTATTAAAGAGGAGTGTAAAAGGGAGAATTTATGGATTACAAGATTGCCAACTCAAACACTAGAGGTAGTCATTACACATGTACACCATGGAGAAAAGAAAATTCCAAGGGTCAACCAAACTTTAATAAGTTTTATATTAGTTCTATATTCTAATAAGTTCGACAGGCTCAAGTTTCTGTTCCTTATTATCAGTAACGCAATTAAAATCAATAGGACCGATTATTTCGACATTCGTTCTAATGAATCATCTAGACATCGCCATAGCATGTGTATTCCGCCTCCAGTAACTCGTAACGATGCATTTAATTATAGTTTCTTTCCCAGAGCAATAAAAGAATGGAACATGCTTCCCGATTCCGCAGAGTAGTAATTTGGGCCTGTTGGTAGTTCACGATGAGGAAGTTAGAGCGCAAAAAAAAAAAAAAAAAAAAAAGACAAAGTGGAGACGTGGATGGGACACAGCGCTTGTCCCGTCCACGCTTGTCCCGTCCACGTCTCCACTTTGTCTTTGTTTTTTGTTTGGCGCTCTAACTTCCTCTTCCCGATTCCGTAGTTCAATCTTCTTCGTTCAGTGCATTTTTGGTTAATTTAGACTCTTTTATTTATTCCGGGAGCGCGGTGTGCTAACATGACTGGGTTAAGTCGGTGTATTGTGTTTCGTGTCTTTATACAGTGTTTTACTGTGTAGATGCTCTTGAGTGTGCGTGATTATGTTTTTTGTTGCCCTCTTCTACAATGTAATAGGGCACTGTGTACACTTCTCTCATCCTCTTTAATGACTTGTTACGTGTACAATGCGCTTGATGACAGATTTGTTGGTATTTTTGCTTTCTTTTTTTACCCACCACTCCTGTAATGACCCTCCAAATAGGGTTAACAGTATCAATAAACAAACAAACAAACAAACAGACAAACAAACAAACAAACAAACAGACAAGCAATATGTGAAAGACTTGAGCACAGACAATTTACGCAGTATATCAGCATGCATTTTCGAACACAGGCACCCCACATCTGTAGAAAGTTTGTGCAGTGCTTGCTTCTGTGCAGCAGTGGATATAACTTGCTGCATGAATGGCCTTTTCCTTGTGTTAAGTCTGGTTTGGTCGGTTTGGCTTATTGAGGTTTAACGTCCCAAAGCAACTCAGGCTATGAGGGACGCCGTAGTGAAGGGCTGCGGAAATTTTGACCACTTGGGGTTCTTTAACATGCACTGACATCGCACAGTACACGGGCCTCTAGAATTTAAGACTGTTCACAAACAAAATTTTTTCACACATTATGGAAGCGTCCTCAAAAATGCAAGACCCCTTTGCAACACAGGCCACTCTTGCGAACTTTTAGGTCACTGAAGCAGATACCCAAACAAGAGGTCATGGAAAGAACACTCACAAGGGGGTTGGGGACTTCTATAAGTTGCAAGCCATATTGCTTTACCTTTTTGTAGTCTTTCAAGGAAATTAATACTAGTAAGTGCATACTTTTACTTAGGCTAGATAGCCCACAAAAAACATCAAAGTAGTTACATGTGAGAGCAGAACATAAATATTGTAATTGCTTCATTGATTTTTCATAGCTTAGATATATTATGTGCAAGTGCATGAACTGTACAGCTATAACTGCTGTTAAGAGCACAAGCAATGGCAGCATCATAAACTCTTTAAATGCTTCACACTTCTTGGTTAAACAGCGTTCTGAGGCCAAAGAACAAGAAACTTTTCCCACCTTTGGCAACCAGTCATAACACCACGCCACTATTCATTTCAGGTGAAAACGCTTCAGTCTTTCAAAGGAAGCTCCTGGCCTGCTTCTCTTCTAAGAAGAATGCCTCAAAACAGTACCGCCTGCCAGACTCAGTGAACAGCAGCATAAAACCACAGCTACTGAAAGGTACAAAACTGAACAAAAGCTACGACCTCTTCAAGAGACATTGCTTTAACTACAACTATTGTCATCCCATCCCCACAGCTCCTTGCATTGTGAATGACAAAGTGCAAATGGCTTCGACTGGGATATCCGTGCAAGACCTGTGCGTTGCTTACAACAGTGGGAAAGCAACAGAACGCATAGCTGTCTCTCATCTGTCCCTCCACTTTGAAGAGGGCCACATCAACACACTCCTTGGCCAAAATGGCGCTGGAAAGACTAGCACTATGTGAGTGTCATCTAAATGCACTATGTTAAGCCTTTTCAGGCACTATACACAGAGCGAATACAAGCTTTTTCTGGGAGTGTGCTACAGCTAGCAGCGATTTCTTTGTTTTAGACGAATTGAGCTGCTCTCCACATTGCCACCGGGGCAATTTTTCACGTTCACTAGTGAACACAGCAAAGAGCATTTCTCATAACAGTGATGTTGTAGACAGACTTTGTCACTATGATGATACCAGTTTTTTTTTTGTACTTCTACCATCACTGCATTTTTGAAAAAAAAAAAAAAAAAAGGTGTGGTCCGTTGATTGCTCAAGCACTCATACAAATTTTGGTTTTGATGTGGCAGTATCCAACAATTGTAATACTTTGTATGAATTTTGTACACCCAAAAAAATACCCGCTGGTGCTACTGAAACCTATCTAGGTAATTGGTTTTCTTGAGGCCTCCGTAGGCTAGGAACAAAAAAAAAGTACGGAGTGAAATGGCAAATGGCACCTGAAAGGGTTAAAGCTGCACTGCTGTCAGAAGTGACACAAATAAGTTTTTAAGAATGTACAAGTTGGAGACCACTCATATCTTTCCTTTTTAACAACGTATATACGTGCAGAAAGGTACTGACTGGGCAGCACTCAGCAACATCTGGAGATGTGTTTGTGTATGGAAAGAATATCAACAGTGAGGCCAAGGAAATACGAAGATACTTGGGCTACTGTCCTCAATACAACACACTGTATGGAAAGTAAGTTTGCTATCCTGTTCCCTCTTTATTTCATACTGCACAAAAAGATGCCTGTGTGGCACCACTGTAAGATTTATATGATGACAATAGATAATCGTGCTGCTTTCTTTCAGGCTTACCGTAAAGGAGCACCTAACTTTCTTTGGCAATCTCAAGGCACTGATGTCACCAGAAGAAGTGGAAAAAGATGTCCAACGGTAGCATTTTTGTTGCCTTTATAACTGCTTTTCTATTGATTTCACGATCATACAGCTTAATGAAAAAGATGTTATGTAGTAAAAAATGAACTCATTCAGTCATTGCATGGCTTAAAAGTTCATACAAATTTGACAGAAATTTGTTTCAGCTAAATGAAGAGACTGAGAGTAATGTGCTGCAAAAAGAAGAAAGTGTCAGAGCATTATTGGAATAAAAGCAACAGAGAAACGCATTTGAAGGAAATGAAAAGGCGTGCATACAAGTGGCCACACAAAGTGACACATACATACTAACTAGAAACTAAATGTTCGCTATTCATAAAAGCCTGATATATATTTTTAGGCACGCGAAACATATACAAAAGAAAGCAACACAAAGGAAACAAGAAAAATAATATTAGGTTTTCACAAGTCCCGTCAGAGTGATTGTACTGTGCACCTGTCTACATCACTTAATTTTGCCCCGCTGTCCACACCATTAATCACTTCCTTTAAGCATATGCCATCTAAAGGGTAGCAAAAAAAGCGAAACTGATTTTTAATGTATTACTTTTAAAGTGCATCTTCAAGTAAGAAAGGTGAACCAGCTTTGCTTTTTGTTCACCTTCCACCACATGAGTAAAACTGTTTTCACAATTGCTTTTGTGCAGACTTCTACATCAGATGGGCCTGAAACACATGGAGCACCAACAGGCTTGCCGTCTTTCTGGAGGCCTTCAGCGAAGGCTCTGTGTTGCCTTCTCATTCGTTGGTGGATCAAAGCTTGTCATTTTGGACGAGCCCACAAGCAGTGTAGACCCGATGGCACGCAGGAACATATGGGACCTGATACTGAAGCACAAGCACGGTATGTTCAGCTTATGAGTGCAAATAGCAGCATTCTGTGAAACTCACAAAACCTACTACCTTTTGTCCTTATTGAAGATCGCACCATTCTGCTCACGACCCACCACATGGATGAAGCTGATGTGCTCAGTGACAAAGTTGCAATCATACACAAGGTATGCGAACGGATACAGCTGGCATGTGATACAGTGAACTCTGGATAATTGGAACTCGAATGGGAGTAAAAATCTGTATAAACTATGTGGAGCTTGAATTAACAGGAGCTTTTATAATATATTTGATGTTTGCAGGACCAAGGTGTTTGTTCGAATAGTCATCATCATCATCTGCCTGACTACGCCCACTGCAGGGCAAAGGCCTCTCTTATGTCCCTCCAATTAACCCTGCCCTTTGCCAGTTGCAGCCACCGTATCTCCGCAAACTTCTTAATCTCATCCGCCCACCTAACTTTCTGCCGCCCCCTGCTACGCTTGCCTTCTCTTGGAATCCACTCCGTTATCCTTAAGGACCAGTGGTTATCTTGCCTTCGCATTACATGCCCTGCCCAAGCCCATTTCTTTCTCTTTATTTTGACTACGATGTCATTGCCCTTAATAGTAAACCAACTATTTGAATGAGTTTGAATGAACGAAAGTTCACTGTATATATGTTACGCATTTCTGTGTCTCGTCGCAGGGAAGTGGATTCATAAAATTTTTTCTTGCAGGGCAAGCTTTTGTGCGAAGGCTCTCCTCTGCTATTAAAGAGCAAGTTTGGCTTTGGATATCAGCTGTCATTAACAAGATGCTGCTCAGAGCCTAACAGGGACAGTGATTCAGGACATTCTTCCAATGTGTCAAGGACAAGTATTGATGGTATATATGCTGAGACTTTTAATGCGCATAACAGTTTGCAGAAGTTTTTTACAATTAGTACTTGCTTTAAGTATAACCTTTCATTACAAACAGCTGCTATATCCTCCAGAGACCCGGCAATGGAAAATTCGCCCAATTTATTGGACAATGAAATTGCTGATGCAGCACCCATGGAAGGATGTTTAGTGTCATAGAAAGGTCTTTCACAGCTAGTTTTAGAACCTGTGTTGCTATCTAGTGAGTACAGTGAAAATTGTTTGGGCTCACTCGCCTCTTCAGAAGCTCTCAAAAGGATAAAAGCCAGCGTAAACATGTTTTACTAGGGCGGTCAAAATTACCAAGCAGATGCAGGTGCACTTCAGCAAGTGGTAAATCAGTTTTAGACACTTATTAGCACTCATAACAGCGTAACAAACACACATAAGCATATAACTGAGCGACAAAAGCTGTAATTTTCCTATATGTTGTGGAAATTTCAGCGTTTTTTTCATACTGGAGATCTCCCAATATGGAGAAAATTGTAATATTTCAAAAGATATTTTACTCATGACTTGGAACTCGAATGATCATCCCTTCAACATTTAAAAAAAAACAAAACATGATGAGACAATTTACAATCGAGGTCTCAGGAGGATATGCGACTGCATTACATAAGAAAGTTAAATTGCCGAGCTTTATTTTTACAGACGATTCTTCTGATATTGAAGGAATTCTTCGTGTCATCAGAAGCGTCATCCCACCTGCTCAAGTAATAGAGAACAACGGCGAGGTGGTAATCAGCCTTCCTCAAAGAGACCCCGAGAGGAATGTGCTCTACCCCTTCTCTCAGCTCCTGACACTCCTCGACGAACGGATGCTAGAGTTTGGCTTTGGACACTACGGCCTCTCGAGCACAACGCTTGAAGAAGTGTTCCTTTCCCTGTGCGCCTTGTGCGATAATGGCTGCAACCGAGTGCAGCCAGGTCAAGGGCAGCCCATTGCAACAAAACTTGGAACCACTGAAAAGAACATTAAGCCGCATCACACAGGTATGTATCAAATGCAGCATGACATCAACATTCTTTCTGCACTTGTACACTGCCGCGACCTGCCCAATAAATTCAACCGGTAGTAATGATGCACAAGAGCAGTGAAAAAATACAATGCTGGCATATACACATATTTAAAGACTTCATTTGAAATTCAACCACAGCTTGTAATATGCAAACAACAAGCTTGCTGTTTCATATTGCAGAAGTAAGCTATTTTTCGCATTTGCCCACGAAAACACATTTGTAATGAAACAGTATATACAACAGTATGATGTGCAGAAAGCTTCTTCGTGCAAAAACTCTCCACTTCTACAATTTGCTATTTTGCTTTTTCAGATGTCACTCTTGAAAGCCCGAACTTCAAGCATTCCTTGGGAGCAAGGAATGTTCTAACGGGACGCAAATTAAAAGCAAGCCAGTTCAAAGCGCTCATCTTGAAGCGCTTTTACCACACAGTCAATAACTGGAAGGCAATATTCTTCAGCATTGTGCTTCCATGCACTTTCATTGCTGTAGCCATGGGATTCACCATAATTGCCCCAGGAACTGTACCAGAGCCATCCCTGAAGCTTACAACACAGCTCTATGGGCCTGGAGCAGTTGGTTTCATCAGGTAAAACATAGATCCTCAAGCCACTTCGATAGATTGGTATTCAAGTTTCGTGCATTGAACTTGCCTTCACACAAGCACATAATCAGCATATTTCATATTAGTTTGCTCAGTTTTATGTGCACATATCGAAAACTAAAGCTGTAGTAATGAGGCCAGCTGTAAGCTGCTAAGAATTAATAAAGACAATAACTAGTGGAAAAAAATTCTTCAAGTTAGCTCAACCAGTTTTGAAAACAAATATGCACTAGATTTTGCAAGAAAATGAACCAAGAACCACTCGTGGCAAGTGGCTTTTTTCTTCTACTTTAGTTTTTCTACCAGTGAAAAGGTATCAGAAATTAATTACTCATTACCCTGTTTATTTGGCATAACTAATTTAGCAAGTTACTACCTGTCAAAAGTAATTGCACACTTCCAAAGAGGCATCCTCTCATACACTTCAGCTTCAAACAGCAATGTTTCGAATTTACATCCAACACTTGCTGAGATTCAACTATGTAACTATGACAAACATTGTAAAATGTACATGGATAAACTGGCACTCAGTTATTAGGATTTTGATAATCTTGATATATTCAACCTCTTCAAACGTGACGTGTTATAGAAATATGCGTTAATCTTATATTAATCTGCTTTCAGTGAAACACCACCAACAGATGTGTCAATGAAGCTATTATCTTTTCCTGGAGTAGGGCCATCTTGTCTAAAAGACAACGCAAAAGAGTAAGATGGTTTTGTGTTTCTGCATGATATTATCTTTGATTAAGTAAGAGAGTGCATGCGTTGAGCCTTTTCACTTCCAGGATAAGCAGTGGCAGAAGAAAACATGCAGTTTTGCACTAATCACGTGGAGCGTAGCAGGGCTTGGAGTACTTCAAAGCACATTTAGGCTCATACATAACTTTACTTTTCAATGCCCGAAAGTTTGAAGCAACCCAGATTTCAAGTACTACTGTTATGGATAGTGATAATTTTCCATAATAATATTATGCAATTATTATAATAGGATGAGCTTTGGAGCTCTCCACATGATGGGGACCCCCTGCAGAGAAGCGGCTCCATGGCAGTGGCATTCTGCTACACAGCATGAGGTCTTGGGTTCGAATCTGGCTGCAATGGCCACATTTCAATGGAGCCAAAGTGCAAAAACGTCTATGTACTGCCATTTCAGTGCACCCAGAAGTGCCAAGGATGGTCAAAATTAATGTGGCACAAAAAAAAATTTATCAGTTATGATGCATCTATGAATTGAGAACTTTGTATTGAGATCTGCATACTCTGGTCTTCCTTTTTGATGTTGCCCATATCAGCTTATATCTATGCTGCAGTCTGTACTTGTTTGTAAATAAACAATTTTCCAAGGTTAGCACACAAAGCAAGAACAGCTTCTTCTCAAATTCTGCAGATCTTACTGTGCAAGCATTACTGGAGTGGCAAACAACGTGATGGAGATACCAAGAGGAGCACTGCATTACACTTGCGACACTTCAGAAGTAGAGGAAGAATGGGAAGACATTCCTAGTGTCACGACAGAAACTACTGACATAGTGTACAATGCTACTGGACTCAACATACCAAACTACCTCCTAACGTCGTTTCCTGCTTTCATAGAACGGAGGTAAGATTTGCTGTCAACTTATAGATGTCCTATATATGAACAAGCTTTCAAATAAATGCTGCAGTTTGCACTAGAACTCCTTCATTGTCATTGCTTTTGCAAGCTTTAGTGAACTAAATGCTGTTTCAGATATGGAGGCTGGACTTTTGAGAAGAGGGATGTAAAAGTATGGTACGACAACACAGGCTTCCATTCAATGCCTGCATACCAAAATGCACTCAGCAATGCTATCCTGAGATCTGCAATCAGCCGCTCCAAGTCTCCACTCAATGCATCCAACGTGGGTAAGTCACTCACTTCTAATGCCATTCACTTAATTTGTATATCACTAAATCCTCCAGAAGCATGGCAGCAAAACGGTAGGCTTTATGCAACAGAACTGCATGCCTTTTACATTAGAACGTTGGTGGTTTGCATTATGGCACTAACTTCACTCTCAATTTTTCTGATTGAAGGGATCACGGTGTACAACCACCCTCTTCACTTGTCCTCTGAACAGCTTGGGAAACAGACAATGTAAGTGAATGCTTTTCACTGCAGGCCATGGGCATGTCATTCTGCAGCTAACCTGCATGACTGGCTGGGAAAAGTACAACCTAACAGTGGGCGTGGAGTTGTTCAGTCCTAGAACCTCACTTCTGTGCGGAGAAGACGTGCATGAAACCATACCCTTCACTGAAGCCTAGCGACCAATAATAAAAAAAGTTTTATGGAAACTCACTGGCTGAACAATTTCAGTATCTGAATTTTCTATATGTTTAAACACGTGCCAGCTATTGAAGGGATCCTTTAAGAATAGTAAAACCTCTAAAGGTACAAGATAGCACAACCCTTAATCATGATCACAGAAATGATAGTCTTTACTTTAAAATGGCTTCCCTAAAATGGCTTCCGTAGAATAGGCCAAAGTGTTGAATGTGAAGCAAAGTACTCCAGTGACACTGCTGCACTCCACTCGGTGCAGCGAGTCCTCTAAAACCCTTTGCCTTACAAAGCGCCTAAAAAATCTTGACAACAGAGCTTTGCTGCAATTTGTTTACATTTTGTACAGTCTGTTGTTTACAATACTGTATTAGTATAAAAAATCAATATAATAAATATCAGCTGTAATTCAGTGCCACATCAGACACTGAAATCAAATAGCGGCCAGTTCAAGCACATACTTTACTATGCCATACGTGCCTGTATCTCATTATCATTACAAGTTTTGCTTTCTTGCACACCAAATATAACCAATGATTGATGACAGGAGACAAACTTCACCTCCATAGAAAAATTGGTATTGCTTCATTGAGTATGAAAATTAAAGCTAACTGAAAGGCAACCTTTATTGTTATTTCAGATGTAAATTGCACCATGGTGAACTTGCATTTACTGCACAGTAATAAATCTATATAGCAAATATTTTTGTTCTTACATACCACTTCTTCCAATTTTGAAAGAAAAATTTGCAAGCTTAAGGCTTTAATTTCATGCATTTCTTGTTGCAGACTTGGCCACGTATCTGAATTGGGCATCGCCATGGTAGTGCTCATGGGCTTGGCATTCATCCCATCGCGCGTCATTGTGTATGTCGTGAATGAACGCATACGTGATGAAAAACAAGTCCAAAGTATCTCTGGAGTGGGGACAGTCCTGTACTGGACCACCACATTCATCTGGGACATGGGCATCGTGCTTGCAACAGTTGCACTTTCTGCTGTCATCATCATCGCTTTTGGCCTCCCGGTCTATGTCAGCAAGCTCAACTTCCCTGCTGTACTCGTGCTCATGGTTCTCTTTGGGTAAGCATCAGTGCGCTGAGTATGTCATCGATATTATGCCCTACAAAAATGAAACAATGCTGCCATCAAGAGAAAACAAGATACTAAGTGACAATCAAATTTTCCTTCTGTGCGTGACAATCTGCCTTTCAGAGTAAAAATTTTAAGTTCGTCTAGGCATCTGCTTTGGGCTACAATCATTATAAAGAATATGAAATCATGACTAGAACATACTCGATTGGTGTGCAAATTTCACGTAAATTTAGGTTTTCATATTGGTATAATACTGTTGTAATAAATTATTAGTGCGATATCATGAACAAGATGCCTTAGAAATATATAAGTAATCGTATATATTAGAATATATTAGAGGATATACTAGACCATCAGAGGATATACTAGACCATCAGATTGCCCATATTACTATATTCATCCATATTTCAGACGTGACAATTAGTTGCATAACTTTGGTAAAGCATCGCAACATAAATTAGTGCATTAGTATTTGGTTTTGATTAACAAGTAGGTTTTCTCTTCGTACTATATAATTTACAGAGCACAACAATAAAGGATAGAGATACATTGTGAAAGAAGCTAAAAGAGACGTTTACAAATACCATTTCACAATGTTACAGAAGCCAACAGCCACAGAAACCAAGGGGCGCAGGGGATTTTTTATTTATTTATTTATTTATTTTGTGCTGTTGATCAATTTAGAACATTACTGAATATGTTATCACTTAAAGCTAATTGATTAGAAAAGCTGATGAACACTCTCAAGGTTAGGTTACTTGTAAACATAAATACCCCTGAAAGCAGAAGATTTGACAGCCGTCGCCATAGCTCAGAGGTAGAGCACCGGACGCGTAATTCGGAGGTCGTGGGTTCAGATCCCACCGGCGGCATGTGGTTGTTTTTTTTTCTGCTTTTCTAATCAATTAGCTTTAAGCGATAACATATTCAGTAATATTCTAAATTGATCAACAGCACAAAATAAATAAATAAATAAATAAAAAAATCCCCTGTGCCCCTTGGTTTCTGTGGCTGTTGGCTTCTGTCATATTTATAACGAGCCCCTCATTCCCCTTCCCTTGTTTGCTTAATTTCACAATGTTGGTTAACTCCGTCTAAGTTATCCACTATAGCAGCTCAGCCACAAGGTACCAAACCTGATTTTCACTGCTGTCCTTCACTGTTCTCTTCCAGATGGGGCACCACACCAATGATGTACTGCCTCTCACGGCTGTTCAAAGAAGCAAGCATCTCCTTTGTGGTGCTGTACTGTGTCAACTTGTTCATCGGACTCAACATAGCAATCGTCATGCTAGTGCTCAACATGATTCAGATAAACTCTGTAAGTCCTGTTGTGGATAAGTTAACACTAAATTTTTATACTCAAATAAAACGGGGAGAATGAGACGAGTAAAAGAGCAGAGTTTTTGCTGTGGATTCTATCTGTCCCACATAGTAGCATATTTCTTCATTCCTTTAAAAAGCTGCCCAGGCTTAGAAACGTGAAAAAACAATATTTATATGCCATGAATTTTGTGCCATAATTGAATGTATGCAGTCACTTATTGTCTGAAAGCATGGCAGGCGGGAAAAATGTAAACTAAATTATTATGTTCTGCACACAGATATGCACAAAATGCATGTGAAAATTGCACGGTGCAAGCCCCTGTGCAATGGCTCTTGCATAAAAATTTGTAGAGCTAAGCTTACCATCTTAGCACATTAATCAACGAAAACTGTTACAGCTTTGGTTTATCCATTTATCTCCGCATTTGGCCGTGGAATCTGAACCGTCAGCGATAACAGAAAGCCTAGACATGCTCTTCTCTAAACGTTGAAAGGAGGCCTCCCTCCACTTTGCCACGGTTAGCGAGTGGGGCCAATAAATTTAATTAAGTTAAACTAAATTAATTCACTAAGAAGTCAAGATCTTAAAGGTGCACTGAAGAGGATTCTGAACATGTCTTTTTGCCGCGGGAACTCGATCCACACGTTCCTAGCATTCTTAGAAACAGTGACTTATTGCCCTGTGTGGCCGATTTCCCCAATTAAAACGAATTAACGTCCGGCTCCCGCCTTTTTTTTTAAATTCTGCCTCGTACGGTGGACGGAGTCGACCAACGCGTGGAGTGCCTTTCACCCAGTCCTGTGGAGGCTTTCCTTTCGCTTTATTTTGTTTTTTAGGTTTCCATGAATAAATAGTTTCATTCGTAGATAATATAGCCGCAAAATAAGCCCGAAGAAAAAAAAATACGCGTGGACTATTTGCTACTACGGACTACTAGGTATTATTCCGCCGATGGCAGAGCGGCAAGCCGCCACGGGACTGGGTGAAAGGCGCTCCATGCGTTGGTCGACTCCACCCACCGTACGAGGCAGAATTAAAAGAAAAAAGGCGGGAGCCGGACGTTAATTCGATTTAATTGGGGAAATCGACCACACAGGGCAGTAAATCGCAGCTTCTAAGAAAGCTCGGAACGTGTAGATCGAGTTCCCGCGGCAAAAAGACAAGTTCAGATTCCTCTTCAGTGCACCTTTAAGGCTGATGCTGTAGAATGTACAGTTGAATACAGGGTTATATGAAAAAATCAAAGCTATAACAGCTTTCACTGCAAAAAAAAAATTCAACACTTTCTAAACAGAATTTTCCCATTCCACACATGACACAGCATAATGTGCTGCTATTTGGTTTGTCCCACTGTGGCAATTATTTTCTCAACTGACCAAACTGTTTTAACTCATTACCATACTAACCAATTTGGTTAACATTACTGAACATTAGCATAAAAAAAGCATTACCACAAACTGGCAAGCTAACTTATGGTCATCATTTATTTGTTTCTTCCACTATTCCGTTAGCCTTTCCTCACCACTTATTTTAAAACACATCTTGTTGAAACATATGAACAAAACCACGGTGAACCTAACACTGCATAAACTCTTTGTAATACTGAATAATTATGTAATGTGTCTACATCGTTAGCTCTAAATCTTCAGCTTAAAGTGCTGCCAACTTTGACAGCGAAATTTATCGATCAGTTTCAACTAGTGCCTTTACTTGACATCATGCCGATATGTCATAACGCTGACCATTTAATGTCGCGAAGAAGAATGTTCATAACATTAGTATCAAAACAATTAGCCAAATTAAACTGAATGTTTATTCCATGAAGAGTTCTTTCTCTGCATGAAAACTTATATCTTCCTTTGTATTTATACATGCTTAGTAGCTGCCTGGAAATGATGATTACAATTATTAACACAAGTTTGAACACTAGTTTATTTCCAAATCACAGACCCTCAAAACAGGCAGGTGTAGTACTGTAGATCTGAAGTATAGGTACATTCATATCTTTTTTTTCCTGAAATATGGTCACCAAAAGACTTTATGCAGGACGTTACAGAACCACTGAGAGCTTAAATCGTGTCAGTACAAGTCTGATCTCACAACTTTCTTGGGTGAGAGAACTGAATTCCTCGGGATGAAAATGTTGCGTTAGCACGTTTGCTGCTTAGAAATCATTTTGTCTCTAATGCTCCCTTATTTCCTGTTGCAGGGTTACCGTCAACTCATGACAGGATTACAAAATGCAGCACTCATCTTTCCACAGTATGCCCTAATTGGTGGCTTTGTTAGCTTGGCCAAAAATCACATTCAAGCTGACATATATGCTCGCTTTGGCCAGGACACCTATGAGAACCCTTTCAGCAATGAAGTCCTTAATTATAACTTTTACGCTATGTTCCTGGTTGGCATCATCTTCTTCTGCGTCAACCTCTTCCTGGAGTTTCACATCAAAGCACAATCACCTCCCAGGCAAGCTCTTTTTTTCTTCTGCCTTTTTATTTTTTTTTTTTTACTCTTTTATGGCTGAGCAAGTCGAGTTAAAAAGTATGGCTCTGACTACAACAAAGCAATGCAAAGTAACAAGCAGCATGTATTTTTTTTTTATTTATGACCTTGTAGAAGCAGTGCCCAACATGCATGATTAAGCCTGATATTGTACAATGTTGATGATGATTATTGTACAATGTTCAGTTTCTTAACTATGGACATACTTATCTTTCCAAGCATATTACTGATTTCCAGTACTGTTATTGCACATAACAACTTTGCATACAGAAATATTCCATCACCTGCCAGCTATTCTTGGCAGGCAATCACACATTCATGAGCAATAGTAATAAGCTATAATGGCTGTTACTATAATTTTTTTTGTTTTTGACAGCTTTTTCATCTCTGCTAATGCACTTGACCATTTCATTTCAGGGATCCAAAGCAAGCTAGGGCTACTGAGGACAATGACGTGGTAGCAGAAAGGATTCGGGCCAATGGAGACACTGGCAAGCAGGATGTGCTCCGAGTATTAGACGTTGTAAAGGTATTAATTACGCATTACTCTAAGATATCACTGGCTATGACAAGGGATCCAGGTGACAAGAATGGACAGCTAATATTATTATGCATTACTGCTAAATTTTTGTACGCCAAAGCTACACCTCTGTCATGGGGCATGCCACAGTGGTGGGCAGTATAGATAGCACCATCAAGCTGTCAGCTATCAATGGGTGTGACACGACTATCATAGTCATTTCCTCGCACTGGGGGCATTTCAGACCTTTCTAAACTTTGCGTCAATACCTCCTTCCAACTAATGCGACTTTCCGTTACAGATTTACCAAGGACAACACAGAGCTGTGGACAACGTCTCATTTGGCATTCCAAAAGGGGAGGTACGTGCAGTGATACCATACAGTTACGACCGTGGAAGCACGGAGAATGTTGCTTACTATTCATATTACTGCATATGATCTTTCCACAAATTTAGTTTAAAAAAAAAAAACTTTTGTTGCCAAAGAACAATAGTCATAAACTGTAGTACTGTAGCAACTGTACACAGTTATTCTACATTTAACAAGAAAACAGGAATGGCTCATTTGAGCACAAGTGTGTACAGTTTTTGGAAAAGCTATGTAGCTTTGCTGTGATGCAGCAAGGCTGACGTTCATAGTGCTCACTTTTATTTTAATAACTAAC
Source organism: Amblyomma mixtum (assembly GCF_055824585.1). Classification (NCBI taxonomy): domain Eukaryota; kingdom Metazoa; phylum Arthropoda; class Arachnida; order Ixodida; family Ixodidae; genus Amblyomma; species Amblyomma mixtum. The sequence continues at coordinate 52,265,788 of NC_143016.1, read as the reverse complement.
TCCGTCTAGTTCAAATCTGTGCTTTTATTTGCGATAATAAACCCTCATTCTGATGGCACATAAACAAATTGTAGAAGCGTAGCTCTGGGCCAGTTCTGCTGGTTTCTTTCTGCAGCACATGAACAAACATTTGTTATAATTTTTCATCACAGTGTTTTGGACTTCTTGGTGTTAATGGAGCTGGAAAGACAACCCTGTTCCGTATCCTGACTGGGCAGCTTCAGCCCACACGCGGCACCACCCTGGTTCAAGATACAAGGTAGATTTTCCTTGCGCCCAATGAACACACTGCATTTGGCGTGCATGTCAGATGTGTGTTAAACTCAGGATACTTTGCTTGACTTCCTGCTCGCAGGTTAGACAAGGTGTTCTCCAAGGGTACCCAGCTAGTGGGTTATTGCCCCCAGGCGGATGCACTTGATGACCTGCTGTCTCCAAAGGAACACCTCGTCATTTACTCTATGATGCGTGGGATTCCAAAGGGTGAAATTAAAGAGGTGATTGTTTCACGCTTCATTTCTCTGCTTGCACAAAAAAAAAAGAAAACTTTCCAGTGACATAGCCTCTATTTTATGAGAAGCAGTACGACTTTTATCTTGTTTTATTGCTTTAGTCACCTTTTCTAGCTGTAGATCAACAGTGGTAGTAATGTAAGACATTGCTCGTTCTGCGTCTCTTTCTGTTCCAGGTTACAATGATTCTCTGGCCTTAAGTTATAAATAAAATCAAACTGCAGGCAAAGCTCATCAACAAATCTGTGTTCTGTATATGTGCTGTTATTGAGTATTTTACACTTCAACTAAGTTCAAAAAAGAGTAGTGTTGTACCAAATACTACACTGAGAAAATTTTGCTGTTCAACCCTCTGTGCATGAGTACCATGAAGCTGCAAGAAAAAGACATCACCACTTTGACTTATAAACAGTAAAACAATATATGACACCGATTGCTAAAAACATATGCATGCCACTGTGAAAAAATACAACAAAAGCCACAATGTCAGCTGTTTTATGCTAGGTAGTATTATGAGCAACGCAATAGAAAACACCATTATAATACCTAGAAAGTGCATTGCCATATTACTACAAATTTCGAAAGTCGTACAATATTGACTTCATCACTTCCAGGTCATCTTCTCTTTTGCTTCGCAACACTCTTTTTTCGCCTAAGGCTGGCGTTCTAAATAGGCGCCAAGACTCAATCTATTTTGCCAGTGCCACACTACAGCTGAAATAAGAACATGCCTTCAGACTTAATACTGCCAGCTTTAAGTTATCAGTACCGAGCCAGAAAAATCACTGTAGAAAAAAAAAGTTAATCAAGAGAACATGCTGCTGGCACTATTGTGCATTTATTTGGCTTCAGTCACATTTGCATAATGCAGTTTGCACCAGGCAGTGGCGAATAGATCAAGACACAGCCAGCATGACCCAGCAGCAATGCACAGCAGTGAGAAAACAAGCTAAAATTTATTACCAGTATCTAGAGTAGCTATAAAAAACTTTGTCCAAACTAGCTGTTCTTTGGGCAATAACTACAGTGCAGATAGTACTAATGCAGTGCTGTCTGGATTTACTAGTACTATATAGTAGCGATTGTGATTGGTACTAACCACTCTCAGTATTCATTATATACATAGCAATTAGTAAGCACTACACAACTCTATAAGATCACTTTTCATCTAAACAGCACATGTTCTTTCAACATGATCTTAGCAAAGATAAACGTTGAGCTCACAAGTACGGAAGTTTCCAGGCCAGGTTTTATTATGGTGCCTTTTCAACTCTTTTTTTTCAAACACACTTATTGCAATTATGAAGGCAGTCTTCAACCATTTGCTTTTTTGTTTCGACTATGAGTGCAATTCAGTTTCCTCAAAGCTGACAATTTACTTGCAGGTTGTTGAAGAAGCCCTGTCAAGGTTCCAGCTTTCAGTTCATGCCAATCACAAAGTGGGAACACTCAGCCGGGGCACTCGAAGAAAAGTCTGCACGGCAATTGCTATGCTTGGAAACCCACAGATTGTGCTCCTGGTCAGTTCATGTAACATATTTACTGTAACAGTTCATTAACATATCTATAGTTTGTGTAACTTGTTTATTTTGCTTAGCTATGCTTAGTGCTATTATTATTTTAAATCTATCAATCTGTGATTACACTATGGTTCAACAGGCAACTTTCACGTGCAAATGTTGCGACCACCAAAAATGCCTAGTATTCCTTCAAAAATGCCAACATGGTTCATGCAAAACATCAGTAACAAACAGAGAGATGCTAAAGGAGTCTCAGTAAAACTAACACTTACATACCTTTTCAACAACCACAAAGTATGGACTATGTGTGACTGTACTTTCCTTTTCTAAATCTGGTGATACCTCATGACAGGAAATAGAGTTACTCTGTAAACACATATGCTGCATGTGTGAGACACAAGGTTTTCAGAAGAGTAAACCTAAGCATTGTATGTGTATTGGAAGTGAATTACTATAACTATTTCCACAGGCTTCATAATTACACAATACTTTGCTCACATACCCTTTTGCACTTTGGGGTGGCAGAGCTTATTACATGCATTGGGATGCAGAGCGCTGAATGTTTGCTTACATCAAACATTAAGCAGCATTAAAGAAACAGTTCATTTTTAATTTTTACATTTCACTTGTCTTCCATCCCCAGGATGAGCCAACAAGTGGAATGGACCCTGTTACCCGGAGACTGGTCTGGTCCAATGTCTCAGAAGCCATTCGAGAAAAACGCTCCGTCCTTCTGACATCGCACAGGCAAGGAATTTAGATGGCTCCATCTGGTCTCATCTTTACTGGAATTAAATGACCCACTCAATATGTGTTCGCCATGCCTTACAAATCATGTTTGGCGCAAGTGAACATTTCCTGCAAAAGTCATTTGCTTGATATGAGTGTTCAAAGCGAACAGAATAGTACTAGTTCAACATGATGGACTTTGTGAGTAGTTTATTATTAATATAGCAGGCAGCTGTTGGAAAGATGCCTATGTATTGATTTCTAAAATGGTTAGTGCAACTTCAGTGCTACTCGTCATGGCAGATATACCTTATCACAAGAATTATTAGAGTAAAGCAAGAAAGTGCTCTTACAGAATTGAGCATCATGAGACATCCCACTTTGCATGACACAGAAAAGTATTCATTTAAAAGAAACTAGCCCACAAAGGTGGTACAAAGGACAAGATGCACAATACAGCACTGAAATTCAGTGCTGCATCGTGCATTTCATCTCTGGTATTGTATGTGCGCATTGGTTTCTTTTCAAACAAATTCATACTAACTAGCCCAAACAGCCATTCTAGCGCAGAGAAGTATTCTCGGAGTCCAGGATAATGAAGCTTAGTTTCAATAATTTTTTCATTACAGCATATCGCAGCTTTTCTATGTGACACATGATTGATATGATGTCTGCTTCTTATCATTTCTGCAGCATGGCCGAGTGTGACCTGCTCTGCTCAAGGCTTGCAATCATGGTGAATGGACAACTATGCTGCATAGGAAGCCCACAGTACCTAAAACATAAGTAAGTAATAAACACACTATAAATGAACAAAGTAGAATGTGCCACATGGGAGATTTTTAGAGAGTATGTAGGCCGACTCCACAAAAAGACTGTGTAAGGTTGTAGCCTTTTTTTTTACACCATAAGCTGATAAGCTATTATAACCAGGCACCCCCCCCTCTGAAATCTCATGGTTGTTGTCACTAGTTGCCACAAGGTCACATGAGCAGCTGGTCATGCCACAACTGATAAACTCACAACTGAACCCCAGAAAGATTGTCCTATCACATTCTTTTTTCCACATCTGCCTTACACATATAGCTGGTGCTGAAACTCTTGTCACAGTACGTGAACACCCATTAAACTTTTCTCTCAGAAGCCTAGAAAAATCATGCATAATATACTGCCCGTGCTCGAAAAGCAAACGTACACTGATTCATCTGCATGAGCATGAAAACGTTAACCACTAGCTGCCAGGCTAGCTATACGAAAAAATAAATGCACAAAATATATCCAATCCCTGTATATAGCCTTCATAGATTACAAGAAACCATTTGATTCAGTTGTCATGCAGGCGTTAAGGAATTAGGGCATTTATAAGCCTTATTTAAAAATACTGAAAGTATCTGTAACAGCTGCATAGCCAGCATAGTCCTCCATAAAGTAAGCAATAAAATTCCACTAAGGGAGGGTTTCAGGCAGGGAGATGCAATCTCTCGAATGCTATTCCTCCTCGAATATCCCTCGAAAGAAAAGGATATAAACAGTTGTACCTTACCGATACTCATCTAGGCGGCACAAACACGGATGCTAATGAAAAGGATTCTACTTAAATTGAGAACAGCGCAGCGAGATATGGAAAGGAAAATGATGGGCGTAGTAACATTAAGAGATGTGAAGAGGACAGAGTAGGTCAGGGATTAAACGCGGGTTAATGGCATTCTAGTCGGAATAAAGAGGAAGAAATGGGCTTGGGCAGGGCATGTAATGTGAAGGTAAGATAACCAATGGTCATAAAGGGTAACAGACTGGATTCCAAGAGAAGGCAAGCATAGCGGGGGCGTCAGTAAGCTTGATGGGCAGATGAGATAAGGAGTTTTGTGGGGAGAGGTGTAGGAAAAACCTTTGTCCTGCAGTGGACATAGTGAGGCTGCTGCTACTACTGATGATAATGATGATGACACAGAATAGCAGCCACATTTAAATGCAAAGGGCAGGTAACTGATTGACTGTTAGGGCAACAAATTGGATTCCATGGAAGGAAAACGTAGCTGGGGGGCAGAAACTCAGGTGGGAAAATGAGATGAGGAGAAGGAGCGATCGTGGCTGGCAGACTGGGCTAATTAGAGATCTTTGGGAAAGACCATTGTTCTGCAGCAGACTAGATTGACAATGATAAGAAATAGCACCGATGCTTATGCACAGCTAGTATAATTGGGTTATATATGCCATTCTTTTCTAGTAAAGCACCGCTCGTCATCTGCCTACACTAGATGACAAGCACACTACATTAATCAATGTTTGTCCCTTCTCTGTGCAGGTTTGGAGCTGGATTTACTGTCACGATACGTATGGTTGAAAAGGCCCAGGACTGGAAACAAACCATAAAATTTTTTATCACTCATTTCCCCACGGCCTCACTCAAGGTATGACCCCATGTGTACTATGCAGGTCCCCCCTCCCCAAGAATTCAAAATTGAATGTTTTACTCAGCAAATGAGATAGACACAAGACAAACCAACAAGTGTTTTCTTTTTCACTTGTTTTGCATATTTGCTTTGTTTGAAGTGTTTTTTAGCATCGGCACGCAAGCAAAGCTACTGGCTAATACATCTGTTTTTAATTACTATGATGTTACCGAGCCCATGAAGAGAAGTTTACGTCAGAGTCTCAACTGAGTGTTTATTGTTTCTTTTGTCCTTGTTCCTTATACAGGCTCACCACTGCAACATAGTGGAGTTCAGCTTGCCTTCGAAGCAAACATCACTTTCCTCAGTGTTCCAGTTTCTAGAAACAAACAGCGGTGAATTTGGCATCTTAGACTTTTCAGTGTCTCAAACTACATTAGATCAGGTAAGAGATCTCCAGACAGTTTTGCATCTATAAATTAGAGCAACGTTGCTTTCAGGAGCGAGTTTAAGAAGGTGGCGGAGGAAGGGAGGGGTATATGAATGTCCCTCCAAAGCGAGAGACTTTCGATGAGAAAGCCATATGAAACCCTTTTTTCTTTACGCAGAAAGTACCACAAATGCACTCCTCAAATAGGACCCCCCCCCCTCCAACCACCCCTTCCAAGACTTGTCGATAATGCCCCGCCAGTGCTTTTTATTGCCTTGTAAAAATGAAACCTTGAAACTACTTCTGCAAGTTTGCAGGACATTTAGTTTTCCTTGCAAATTCCAGCTTCAACAATAATGAATGCCTATTTTTAACATTACACACAGTGAACCAATCCAGTATAGGTCTCCCTTCTGTATTGTGGAAAACCCATAGCAAATGCACCTTGCATGATAAACTAACCAAAAATCCATGCATAACTGAAGCATGCTCGTGAATCCTTTGTTCTTTAGAAGAAAAATTGACGGACGCTCAGATGGTCTGATGCAATGAACTGCGTAAACAGAATGCATTTTTAAGATGATGCTTTTCCATTCGGTGCTTTTCCCTTTTGCCGCATCCCATTGCCTGAAAGTTGCACTTTAGTCTGGTTGGCTTGATGGCTCGCAAACGATTTTTTGATGCTTTTAGATTTTGGATTATATGCCATTTTTTCACATTACTTAGTGCGCCGCATTGGATCAGCCAAGATGCACATTCGCTTTCAGCACCGCCTTCCCTCTCTCCACACTTGTTGCTCTCTTGGGGGGGGGGGTGTCGCTACACATGATGCAGATTTTCCCTCTCGCAGAAGCTTCAGTCGGGAGCTAAGCGCAGACACATGCTGGCATTTTCATCTAATGGCACTCATATTGCTTACACAGTAAAATCCCCTTATTACAATAATTTTAAGACAATTCAACCTCTTAATGTTTTATATTCAGCTAATCGCAATTCACAGCTTACTACGCTCAGCTTATTGCAGCTTATATCATGGTATGAAACTTGCGCGACCTTGTGTTTGAACAAAAGGCATCACTGCACAGAAACAGGAGCTAGTCTTGTTTTAATACCATTGATAATTTTTTGCAGGTTTTCGTGAACTTTGCTCGACAACAGTCCGATGAGTCAGCGCTACAAGTAGCTCAAGAAACAACAGCTGATACATCCACTGCTACAAAAAAGAATGGCTTCATCAGCGATGAAGTGTCTGCAGTCAACATTCACAGTCCTAAGATGCTGCTGCCAGCAGATGGGACATGCTATTTGAATTGCGAAGCAACAAGGTTTTAGCCACGGAAGCAAAAATGGCTGGTCCTTCAAATTGCCTTTGCATTCAAGTACGACAACACAACATTCTGCTCAGAGGAGCAAGTAGCATGTAGGGCATTTTACATAAGCTAAATGCAAGTATGAAAGGAGTCCCATTTTTCATCACTCGGAAGCGCAAGTGTCCATGACGACATGACGCTGCCAAAACTATCTGCTTCATGCCTCAGTGTACCACGGATGTGCAGTATGTTTGATTTTGGAGTGTGTTTCACCTGCTGCATCAAGTGTTGTTGAAGACAAGAAATTGTAAATAAACTGCATTAAAAGAATGGTTTGTGTGAATTGCTCACATTTGAAGCCTAACAAGCGAGCCTAACGGCGTCCTGATGGCGCCGGGAAGAAATGGAAGGGGATAGGAAGGCGATGCGGTATGCACTCCGGACCGACCAACGCACCGAGCCAGATTCACGTGAGCGCCACTCGAGGCAGGCGATGCGGTGTGCACTCTGCACCGAACGGCGCACCGAGCCATATTCACGTGAACGCCACTTGAGTTGAGGAGACGACTGCCGCCGTCTCGACGGGAGTAGGCGCCGATGAGAAATTGCGTCGTACGATCGCTTACACTTGGGACCTTTTTTGGATTCCCCGAGAACCTAAATCCATGCAAACCTCTGCCCCCACATTTCTTAATCTTCTCAGCTAGCTAGGACAGCACCTTTTACCCATTTCATTTCGAGACTAATGAGATTGTAATTTCTCATAGAAGAATTTTTCACTGCATAGCCAGTCATTTTTTAGACGCAGTGTGTTTGCGTGCTCTTTTTTGCATGCTTGTTTAGCACGGGAGGGGATAGAAGCCAAATGCTCAGTGTTCCTCAGCACCTTCTTAAAGCAACTGGGGCTCTTCAAGCCAAAAAAGATTGAGAAGCCCAGACCTACATCTAAAGAAAAAAAAACAGAAGCATGAAAAAGGAAATGACTTACACATTACATGGTTGCCTACAGTTAAGGAAGCTGGAAATGCTACAATGCAGATACACGCCCATGCACTGATTTGCTTCTCTTTTCAATGCACGATAAAAATGAAATCTCCATTTTATTGCACAGAGCTTCAGTTAAAAATGTAGTGTCTGTGAAAACCCTACAACATATATTTGTAGTAAGCGATGTCTCCATGCTCATATTGTCAGACTATTTCTGATGACAAAGAAGACGTTTTATTTTATTCACAACAAGGAAGCCAGGTAAGCACTGAAAATAGCTCCACGATAAAAATTGTCCATAATATCTTACACTTGCCTCAGCACTCATCTTCCTCCGACAGACGTTTTCTCAACATTATAAAATGCAGCACTATTAACGTGCTATGCTCATTAGTACAGGCAGCAGTGAACACTAGGGAACTAAAAGTACAAAGGGAGCAACAGATCTATAGGTGCCCAGCTGTCGTTATACAGTGCAAAAAACAGCAAGCCACATTTTGTTCAAACAATTCATTCCTTGGGATGCAGAGCCATTCCATTTGTATACAATGCTCATTTCTACTTGAGAAACACTGCTCTTTTTCCACAAAACACATGTTGATGAAAATTTGCATTCAATATTATTTGTGGTGCTCTACTCAGCTGAACTCTCAGCCACCTTTCAATGGCCCCTTGAGCACTAGTAATTAAGGAAGCTGAAAAGCCTGTGGAGGGGTACATGCAGAATTATTGTGATGGCAAAGAATGGGTTATGTGACTAGTTGTGACCATGAATTGCCTTTGTTTTGCACGTGAGCGCAAAAAAACAATCTAAAAACATCAGACGAGCTCAGTTCATTAGTCCATCTATAAATTACGTCAGGTTAGAACATTCCTTTTTAACATCATTTTTGAAACACAAGTCCACAAAAAGCATGGTAAAAGTCAAATGAACAAACTTCAATAGCCACTCATGGCTCCACTAAGTCTTGTTGCCATGTCAGGAAATGCAGAGGGTTACAGCAAATGGCAGAAATGTCGGACAGTGTATCAGCTAAGGAGTGTAGAAATATCTAAGATGTCAAAACGTCCAGGAACTTCCATCTGAAGTTCACTGCTACAGAGTATTTTATTGTGCTCCACTTAGCTGAATCATACATAAGAATGTGTCTTTTCAGATAAAACTGAGAAACTCTAAAAAGCACTTGCTGGTAAAGCTATCTTGAATTCAAATTTATCCAAAAAACTCTTATTCTGAAAAGGATCTGGTATTGAAACACCAGCAGCTGTCCTGTGACTTTTGAATGCATTTTGCGGCAAGACATCAGGATGCCCGATATCCCGTGTGACAAAGGGCAAAATAAAGAGCTAACAATATAATATGTGGTTTTCGAGTACACCACCCCAGCTTAAACCACTCATCTTCATGCCTGCTGAATGCTGCCCTTCAGCCAAGAAGTTTTACTATGCACATCTCTTCTGATGTTAATCCGTTAATGGAGTTCTTTCTAGCAGCGGTCTCCGCATGTGCAGGCTTTAAAAATTAGAAGGCAAAGAGGAACCAAACGTTTGGGTATGGCTTAGAAGGGGTCATATTGGAGAATTAAATTATTGCAAATGAACTACGATATTATTCAGTGGAAATAAAAAACCCAAACGTAAAGGCGGAATTGCCTCAAATGTTTAACACTTATGAGACATCGTTTGTACCTTTTGCACAAAAAATACCGATGTTCCGTGGATTGCAGCAGTGTTCTCATGGTATGAAACCTATGACGAGAGGAAGTTGTTGAACAAAACCTGTTTTGGTTTATATATGTCCTGTGGAATGGCTCATAGTTTCGCCATTGAATCCACCCTCTGGGTTCTCCGTGGCAGCCACCTCCCGGGTGCACATATATTCCTCCACTCTCGGCATAACCTGCCAAGCCTCTCCACTTTGTCGCCAGCCCACCTTGGCATTAGGCAAGTGGCATGCCATGATAGGAAGATGGTGGTAAATGAATTGTATTTAGTTAAATCCAAAGCAACTTAAACTGATTAATTAAACTAAAATCAATTCAATTTGATGCTGTAGATCCCATGGCAGGCCTGTATGGCTAAATCAAAGCTATAACAGCTTTTGCTGTAAAACTGAAATGTTATGAAGTTCTAACAGCCGTAAAGACCCTTGAAATGAGTGGGTTATTAATGAAAAAAAAAAAAATGCACAGCTTCTTTTGGCAGCAACTAGCTAAAGAACATCCAGAATCCTCTCTCTTGCTCCTACATGAGCACTCATGTGAACGCCCTTATATTCTATTTGAACCAATTTTTATAGGTGGTCCTCATTATTTTTAAGCAAGTAAAATGCTGATTACACTCTGTGAGGAAAGTCTCAATGATGATGGTGATGAATTTTTATGATGCAAGGGCACCTTTGGCTGAAGTGCACCACGGTACACGGTATTTTTCCTCTTCACAAGGTGGGGTCAAAGACCAATTTCCCGTGCATTTCGCCCCAGATAGGCCAAGCACCAGGCCAGGAGAAAGCTTGTACATGTTGTATCAGCGGTGGATACCCCGTGGCACTTGGCATCGAACCCACACCTCACGCATATGCGAGGCAGATTCTCAAACCACTAAGCCGCCGCTGCGGTCGAAAAAGTTATAACGATTTCAGCTGCAAGCTGATCCGCTCCAAAATGTGATGACGACAGACTTCGTATTTTGCAATGCATCTCATAGTACCATGCCACTGCAAAGCCAACCAACCTTCCAAAGGTATGATTTGTCTCTCTATCTTTGCCATATATTTTAAACCAGTAACGGTTGTGATGGGACTGCAGTAGAACAACCTCCCCAACAATCTGCAGTAGAACAGTCACTGTAGTGCCTCTGGACAACATGTACAGACAAGCGGATTAGTACCGTCATGATGCACCCGTGCAGGTGATGAACAAGGGAGCCACAACACTCCCGAAAAGACGTTTACTTTTTGACCATGGGCGGTCAAGGCCAATGAGCTTTAACTACTCGCGAAGGAAACTGGCTCCCAAACTATTCTGCGATAACTTACGATATGCCAGTCCCGCAACGGGGCCGATAATGCGTACTGATACTTCAACTTTACCATATTAAGTACAGCCAGTAAAGTACGCTGCCGTCGAGTGCACCTTTGTTTCGCATATTCGCCATGGTGCTTTCAACTGAGAACAATTGATATATATGACTGCTGTAACTAAAAGCTGAATCATATACTACCAAGGAGATATACGTACTGCTGACTGTGAACTGCGCGGTGGCTCAGTGGTCAGAGTAGTGCTCAGCTGCTGAGCCCGAGAACGCGGAGTCAATCCCAGCTGCGACGGCCCCATTTCGGTGGAAGCGAAACAAGGCGTCCGTGTACTGTTAGATGTCAAAGCACGCTAAAGAACTTCAGGTGGTCAAAATTAATCCGGAGCCCCCTACTATGGCTTCCTCATAGTCCAGGTATTGCTTTGGGATGTTAAACCTCATATACCGCACCATACTAATGACTGTTTTCGAAGGGTTTTCATAAACACCGCCCTAAAGCCACCTTCGGCCACATGCCCGGCCCCGGCCGGCGCACCTAGAGATATTGCAGCTGTATAGAAAGGGAAAAGTGGCGATCCAACTTGTAGCGCTACCTGCCACCATACTCTCACAACGACATCAGCTGATTGGCTTCATTTGTCTACGGTTCAGTTGTGCAAAATGGCGCTGAGTGGGGCCGATCCGTGGTGGGTACTTCGCTTCTCTGCGCTAAATAGTGTTGTTTTCGTGCTAACTGCGTGAGAATTAATACCACGCTTCAGTTTTTTAGTGTTTCCTCAGCGCCCCCCTCTGCGAGTGTTATTGGTTTATGTTAAGGCCAGTATCATGCTCTCTGTGCTGTATTGCTGCTGTCGGTTTACGCCTTCATATCTTGTCAATCAAGCCGCTAGCGCCGCTAGTCACATGGGCCTGGCTGCTTTTGTAGGATGTCTTTTACTGCGCGGTTAACCACTCGTGATTCTTTAAGCTCGTGTGTTCTGCTTCCAGGCTGACAGCTCACGATGCTTTGGAGACAAAAAGACGAGAAATTATGGGCCTCATTATGCAACGGAACCAATACGGGAGACAAACTGCTATCTATGTTCAGGTCAGTGACAGGCTGGGATATTTTGGTTTTTCGTTTAATATAACTAATGTAAGATTTATGCTCGCTGCAGGTGTCACTCGCCTGTCTCCAACGCGCTTATTTTGGCAATCAGCCAGTCCCTTAGCTAAGCTGTTTGGCCAGCAGTGTGTGCATAGCGATCGAAATCAGTGTTCTCATGTGAAGATTCACACATGCTAAGAGAGTTCTGTTTAAAGTTCACTAGTAAGTCCTTTCTGCTAGTGAGTGTGGTTCGACAGTGTTTCAGCTCACGTAAGCTAAACCACAGATCAAACCTTGTGCCAATATTTGGACAAGGCGCAACACTATGCGCTTGCATAGTACATTCTTGCTTTTGTTGTTTGAATAAAATTTTTGCTTACACTTATGCTGCTGAGCCATCCATTGATGTCCTTTACATTTTTAATCCTGGTGCTCCATCCTGGTGCTCCTGTTTTCAGACTACCGGCAAAGCACGTCAAATGTTTCGGCAGTTTATGACAGATGTATCAAAGCTCCAAGACGACCTGACCAACAATTCACTATTAATGTATCCTTTACTGTATTGCGGGTTGGGCGAAAGTGCAGGTCTGATTGTACAATACTTTTACCTTGACAAGTCTACTCAGCACCTCAGGAGAAGTGGAGCGGCGCCAGTATATGGTTAACACGCTGCTAAACAAAGGGCGAGAAATGGATGCGCTGCTGGCGAACAAAGCACCCGTACCTGGTCAGCCTGGAAGGTTGTATATTGTGTTTGTTTGTAACATGTTTGTAGCCTAGTGCTTGCACTTTTCAATGATTGTTTTCTTTTTTGAAGTGAAAATGTGGCCTTGCACAGTACACCCTTTTAACAGCTTAGTAGTGTCATGTGAATATCAACTGGTTTCTTGATCAGGGCCCCATGACTGAGCAAATCTGCAAACTCGATAAGAGCGGGGCAATCGTCTGCTAGTCTGTTCCTAAAGCTACCAGCGGCCCCCGATCCCTTTGTTTGCTTACCACACAATTTGATGTACCTGTCAATGAAAGCTGAAAAATACTGCAGCTGTTAAGTTGCATTTGTTTTGAGATTAATTTTTTCTTTGCATTTTTATCTCCTAGTGATCAAAGAGATGGGCCAGAACTGTTCCTCTAAGCGTCTGGAAACAAAAGAATAAGCGAAGCAGTGACTGAGGGATCCCCTTGGAACTGAGCATGCTGATAGCAGTTAATGCCTTGGGGCTCGTCCTGCACATGCCAAGGAATGTGATAAGTGAAAGAAAGAATTGAGGGTCCACGCACAGCTTTTAGAGCACCCTAGGTGACAACTGCTGCCCAGCCCTGTGCTTCGTGCGCATGCAGCAACTCTCGTAGAGTTTGCCGATTTACTCCCTCAGGGTGCTGATGAAGAGAGTAGTCAACTCTCGCATGATATTGCTAGAAAATTGAAAGGGTATATGTTCACCAATGAACAAAACGTGATACTCTGAGCGCACTGCCTTGAGTGTATTTGGCGGTGTGTGGTGCCTGTTTCAAGGGTTTTGAAAGGAAAGGCTCTTTCATTTGAAAGGTGTCTGGATGTTTCTGGTGCTTGCTTGTTTTTGAGGGTTTCCTGAGGCATGTGTTTCCTGAGTTCATCACTGTCTCTGCCTTACAGGTTTTTTTTTTTTCTGGTTTACCTTGGGCAATTGAAATGAGCTTGATATTTTATTCGGGCGGAGTATAGCTGTGTGGTGATGCTATTTTTATTGGATTTTATATTATGCCTAAAACTTGTTTATTTGCTTTCCTAAATTTACCATTTGTGGAAATTTGTAAGCCATCTTCTCTGCAAGCCTTGTTTTGCAACCAAAAGGTCTCGAACCCAAATGACACACTCACATTCTTCGAGCAAATGAATACTCGGGATGGTCGCACTCTGCCTGCAGCAGAGTCTAGGTAGGAAAAGGAGGGAGACCGTCCTTTGTCATCTTGCAGTGGGGAGTGAGTTGTTCCTTGTTCTGGCTTGGGCTATGGTGGGGGGTGAAAGGAGGAAGTTGGATCAACGGTGTTGCTTGGCAGAAGATTTTTAGAAAATTTAGTGTGAGGTAGCTCACTACTGCCGGCACAGGAGCAAAGGCCCATTTCCTTCTATTTTCTGCCTAGCCTCCACTGCAATGCTACAGAGGGTTGACTGTGATCCCTTCTTCTATACTGTACCATTGTACTCTTTCAACAGCTCTCTCTGGGCCATCTTTAAGTAAACTGGCGACATTTTAGTGATTTTACTCAAAAGGAGAACTTAACTCATTGTTTTCACAAAGAATGCGAGAGTGGCGTCTGGGAACGAGACCTTTTGGTTGGAAAACAAGCCTTGCGAAGAAGTTGACTTACAGATTTCTGCATATAGTCCCCAGGGATTTCTATCATATCCAATATTTGGCTAGTCAACCCCAAATATTAAAATATATTAAGTCGGGAGGGCAGGACGGGGGTGGCGACTGTAGGGCTGAAAGTTTGGGACAATTTGCAAATAAAGGACACTTCACCTCGGGAATTTTAGAAATACTGTTCACACAGCTTCAGAGTACAGCTGCATTCCACGACAGCCGCAGAGATGCACCAGGCAATAAAAATGCTGAGCAAATACGCATACAGTTTGGTCAGGGCTCAAGAACACTTCCAAAAAAAAAAAAAAAAGAGTGGAAGACTCCGACTCTGGAAGAACCCAGCATCGCCACTGAGCAACATTGTGCGCATGCCCAAATGGCTGTCCGACCCCGAGATGTGCTTCATCCGACTGGACAGCAAGCACCTGCAGCACAGGATCCAGGTCTTAAACGCCACGAGGAGATTCACAACTTTGTAAACAATTTGTATGCCCTCGTAGAGAAGCTCATCTCCAAGAAAAACTGCATGGAGGTCGTGTCGCCCTACTGGCAAGAACTTTTTTTCAATCCAATCTTGTCCTTTTACATTAACCGGGGCACAATTCTCAATTTTAACAGACGTTCAAACTTTCCCATGCAAGACACAGTAAGCTGCTGCATTCCAGTATGGAACGAGCCAAACTGTGAATTGACCGTGCTCGACACGGCAAAGAAAATTGTTGGGTGTGAAATGTACTCGGTGGCCATCAAGTACTCCCAGGACCAGACCATCTCCCGGATGCCAGTCATTGGCCACTGATGACGCTCTCAACCACTGTATGTTCCACTATCAATAGAAGCTCTGTCCCGCCCTGAAGCACTGCGACAAGATCCATCCATTGGCCTTAATTGACTTGTTTGATAATTACGTCGCAGACGGTGGCTGTATCGCCACTGGGGCCTTTGTTCACCCTCAAAAAACTTTCATCCTAAGTACTTGGTCAATTCTTCGCATTTTACTACGACACCACAGACGACAAGTCTTGTACTCGTTGGATGTTCTTACATTAAATAGATTCATTATTTACGGGGGTGGCTTAAGTTTGGTTAATGTAGCCTAACTACCATTTTTTGCAAATGTGTGAATGAAAGGGAAACATCGGTACCAGTTTTCTTAATGCAACTTTTGTCACTGCTGCCCCTGCGATATGTTTGCTTTTCTTGTGCTTCCAGGAAGGAGCTTTTTGGTACTGAGCTTGCCAATGTGGCTGTAAGTGAAGGTGGTTGGAATGGAGAGGAGACTGAGGCCACACAGAACCTTACTGTTGGTGAAATCAGGGAGCAGCAGCAGAGGGTACTGAGAGGTATGTGCTGATAAACATTACTCTCTACAGTAGTGACAAAATCGAACGGAGTTGCAGCACCTTTCAGGTTAAGCTTATTGGTTAAGGTTAAGTGGTGTTGTTGTGTGTCCTTCTTGTTCTGGTCCTTTGTCTGTAAGTGCTGTTTGTTCTCAAGATGTTCCCCAACCAACTCGCCCAGCAACACACCTTGCTCAAGTCCTGAGTGTTTTTTTGGGGTGTTCATGACAAGACGTCAAGCAACGGGCTGCAGCATGGAATATCTGTTCATCTCACTTTCTCTATGGAATGAGTTCTTGAAATAACTGGGAGCTATGCAGTACTGCTTCTTCACAGTTTTTGAATTCTGAGCCAGAGCACAGAGATGAGTCGGAGCATAGAGAGCGACAGATTGAGCATTGAAAAAGATTTGGGGAACAGAGTGTGAGAGCACGCTGGTGGTCCCAACGGTACGGCGAAAATTTTTTAGACTTGACGGCGGTCAGGGCGAGACCAGTGACTTTGCCTTGCTCTTCTACTTCAAAAAAAAATCTTGATTATACTAGTGTCTTTACTATATCAGTTGTTGGTGATGGCATGGTTTTGAGGATGCTCTCTGGCGATTTATGAAACACAAAGCGTTGGTTTATTGAAGAAACACTCAGAAATACCATCCATTCTTCTTCTTGTTCCTTTATGTGTTATTTTCAGTTATGACATTTTTATGTTGTCACACTTTGATTTCTTCTACGTCTTGTGTAAGTACTGCATTTGCACGAATACAATTTGGCTACGATTTTAACACGAGTATGATTCCATGTGAAAACTAAAGCTTTGCATGAACACAGTGTCGTCTCCTGCAGCCTCGGTGCCATTTAGGAGGCAATAGTTAAGAAATGTGCACAACAGACAAGCGCGGTAAAACCGCCCACGCATTGCCGCCACTTCCCCATGCTTCGTGCTGTGAATGTTCTCCATTTTCTTCCCTTCCCTACACTTCACTGCACATTTACTGGCTTTCCTTTCTCAGCGACCCGCACCGCCTTCTTTCTATGTTCATAGCCAAATTTACTTGTTTTTCCGCGCGCGCCGCGGGCTTTGCCTCTCAGTCCTAGGGCCTCTGAAAGTTGGCTTTTTCTCATAGCTCACTAGCTTAGTGGTGAAGCCATCTCAAAGACTGCCGTTTTAGTGTATTTGGTACCCATTTGCCTGCGAATGTTGCCCTCCCGATCCCAGACTTCGCGCGTTTCACGATGTTATTCCGCGGGAAGTACGTCGCCACGGTCAGACGCTCTTTACTGCAGCCGTTTCTTGAAAAAAATCATTAGTGTAACAAAAAAAAGCAGAATCGACTGCAGTTTCACTATACCATATTAGAGATTTTACTGTGTCACAGATTACAGTGGTGGGGTTCTAATGTAGTTTAGAGGCCTTTTGTGACAGAGCAGCAATGTTTCGCATTGTACTCTTAGGGGCAGCTTGAGTGTCGTTCAAGCTTTCTACCTCAGTATATCACGTAATCAAGCTGTGCTCAAATTTCATGTTAGGCAGTAGTGTAATCATTGGTCAATTTTTTCGTGACCCCTGTCAGATTCGTATCATTGAGATTCATCTGTATTTGTTGATGCTTTAGCTGTCTGGCATTTTGGCGGGGTGATTTTCACTGTTGGGGAAATCATTGAGAGGCTTTCCTGGTCTCGTTCACTACCCCTCTGTACACTCAGTGACAGATTAACTCTCAGCATGAATAAGCCAGAGAAGGCCCTTAATAATTTTCTTCATTATGTAATATCAGTGACATCAACAGCCTGAAGTTTCAGCGACATTTGAGTTCTGATTGAAACTTCTTATCTTCAGGGGGCTGTTCTTTCGAATGTTGAGGGCACTTGTTTTGAAGCCTTCTGCGAGACCTTTTGTGCAAACAAAATGCTTGTGACAATGCCACCAGTGCTTAGCATTCTTTGGTTTGCATAAAAATTAAAATCAAGCTTTACCTTACCTTTGTATGAAGCCTTTCATTTCTTCTGTTGGTCCTGAAAGCAACATGTATTGGTGATACTTGTTGCATGCATTCAGCAGGCTGTGTAAGAAGTGTGCCCATGGTGTAATCTTTGTGTTCCAGAACAGGACAGAGGCCTTGAAGGCCTTTCTCATGTTTTGGGTCGCCAGAAGGAAATGGCCATTGGATTCAATGAAGAGCTGAATCTTCACAATGGTTAGTTCTTTCACGTTACTCTTAATATGTGAGCATGGCTTTAGGACTAGAAACTCCTCTTAACACTGAAGACTGAATTATCAAATGCTTTACTTTTCAGAGATCATTGATGACATTGGTGAACACACTGACCGCATGAGAGATCGCCTTATAAGAGAAACAAAGAATGTGGCTATAGTGGACAAGAAGTCTGGAACCTGCTGTAAGTGTCTTTTGTTTATGTGGACAAAGTGGTTTGTTGCCTCATTTGTCAGTGGTATGCCATAGTTTAAAGTTTGTTCTGAGGCCATTAAGCTGTCAAGCAGAGTAGCCATTTGTTCTCTTTGTTTGTGGTGGATCGCATGACGACAGAATTTGCACCAGCATTTTAATGTTCTGCTGCATCCATGTTTTATTGTGACGTTCACAGCAGTAGTCACTAAAGAAATATTTTCTCACACTTGCTGAGCTGTGCAGGAAACGGTGAGAAAGATGAAATGCTGGGAGTGATGCAAGTAGGCTAAAAAAAAAAATACAGGCCATGTAACACTTTATATGGTCGAAGGCTGCTCCAACACCCATTTGCTTCATGAAAAAGTTGCTTATTGAATTTGTTTCATTGTTGTTTCAGGGTACTGGGTTGTCATTGTTCTCCTCATGGTTGCCATAATTGTTGTTGCTGCTGTCAAGTTCTGAATGAATGCATGTTCGAGCTTGGTAAGGTGGGCTTCTTCTTTCTCGACATTACTGCCATCTTTACTATCCAAGTATGCTGTAATTTTTCTGACTTACAGGGGCTTTCTGGAGCAGGGAACTGCAATCAGTCTGGAAATTCTGCAAGATTGTTAGTGTTTGTACATAAGATGCATTTGTATGCTTATAATGAAGTGTTGATTTTTATACTTTGCGAATTAACCGACACTTCAAAATCACACCTTGTGCCTGCTTTATTAAAGGCCTGGGAATCAGTACACTTTTTTCACTGTACTCATTGAAGGAATAAATTATTTTCTTACATAATGCAAGTAATCTTCATTTCCTTTCAACATAAGTAGATTAGCATCTTTGTTTCAGTTGCACTGTGAAATGTCTAATAGCTCAGTGATATGGTTGTAAATACCGATTTTGAAAATCTTGCTCTAAAAAGTTATAGCTTAGGAAGCGCTGCTTGGTCGCAAAACCATTGAAGTTTATTGCAAAACAGCCCAGTACTCTGTTACTGAATAGGTACTACCTGTTAGGTACTTGGCATTTGTACTGTGTGCTGCTGCAATTACCTAATAGTGTACCTAGCATAGGACTGCTAGACCAGTGCTTAATTGGACATCCGTAAAGTTTTAGAGTGCCACAGGCAAGCTTATCCTTTTGGCAAGTTTTTGGTAAAATAACAATGCTCAGGCTTATCAATTTTATAGATGCTTTTCATATTCTTGTGCCCCAAAGAGCCAAAACACAAAATGAGTTGTGTGTTTTGCAATGCAAAGCATAGATTTCGGCTTACATTCTTGTCTGTTTCGTTTAGTGCAGTACACACAAGTATGGTCACAAGTGGTCACAAGTATGGTGAGGTGTTAGTGTTACCATGAGGCAAAAAAAAATAGGTTTGCAGAAAGGTATTTAGCCTGGCTGCCTCAACCAGTTTCACATGCGACCTGCAACCTTGAATTAGGAGGTATGTCATCTAAACTGATTAAGCTTCGTGCAGCTCTTTTTGGTTCCACCTTGTGTGCCGTTATGAAGCTACAGGTTTTCTTGTAACAGTTTGGTGGAGAAATGTAATTATTTTTTGTGACAGTTTGGTATTAGCTGCATGAATAAATTGGGTGTTTTCAGTCTGCATGCCTAGAATAATAATGCGGTACCTTTGGCATGAACCATCATGCTTACATGCCTTTCGTTACACTGTGTCATCGCATGAAACCAGCAAAAGTACTAAGCCAAGTGCTTCTGTAAAATGAAAGTCTGAGACAATGTTTGTTTCACAAGCATATATTCTTAAACCTTTTTTTTTTTCATTTGGAAACGATAACACAAAGGGAAGCATACAAAAAGTGTATGGCACATCACGGGTACATTTTAAACTGGGGTTTCGCAAATTTTTGCTTTCTTGTGCACTGAAAATTCTCTGAAGTCTCTCATTAATTCCTGTAACACTGTTTTGTATGCAGTCTTGCAACACAATGTTGTGAATACACACACAAAACAAGCATACATGATGCTGGGTGGTACTTCATCTCATCGATTTGCTTCTGTCCATAACTTCTTTTTTTTTTTTCGTTTCTACTCATGCTTCTTGTTTTCTTGGATGCAGTTAGCAGACAGAGGGGTTTCGTTGCAACCATTCTGGAGTTACCACCCGTAAAGGCAGTTGAAGTTGATAGTGGCCTTGTGATGTGGAGACATTAAATGAGGGCGAAAGCTGCAGTATTCACAATGCTGTCATGAGATGCACAGCTAAAGAAAAAACCTGCAGACCATGTAGAAACAGACCTGAGAGCTTGCAAGTGTAGCAACCATTGTAAAAGAAAATGACATTGCAATCATCATTTTTTTTTTTTGGCAAGACACAAAAGCTAGGCAACAGTCTTTGTCAAAAGTTTCCAGGCCACCAGGTTAGCTTTTGAGCCATGTAGTGGGGGCTCTTATAACCATGATGGCCGGGTGCTTTCGATGAAGGCTGCACACTGAAGTACAGGAGACATGGGCCTGCTTGGCTTGTGTTTTGGCACAAGTGTGTGGTGGAGTTTTCACAGATGGCTGTCAATCAAAAGCTCTCATTTCCACATATCTGGCAGCTCAGCATGACATCTGTAATGATTCTCACATTGCAGGTAACTATGGTATTCAGATATACAGAGTGGAGATAATTTCTTTTTCAGAGAAAAGTAAAAAAAATCTGCTCACAACCTAGTAAGCGACCTTGCCCATTCCCCTTTGATTTCACTGTTTGTATTAACAATGCTGAAACTATTGCTGGGAATTTCTTTGAGGTAGCAACATTTCTTTACCTCAGGAATGTGAGAGCACCTCCTTTGGTATTTATAACCAATGCTGTGGATTGGGTAGCTATTTTCATTCCATAAAAATGTGGGCATGGGGCCATCATTTAAATGCACCTTCAAGCAGTTTGTGGAGCCAATCTTTGCCAAAAGCTGTTAATAATTTGTTTAGTCTGTGTTGGATGTCAAACCGAATTTTGTTTGCACTGAGTTAGCATCAACAACACATTCATTCCTGACACTGCTGAAGTAATGAATACCAAGTTCAGTTTTTTGCCTAGTAGGGCCAGGATAAATTTTTGCACTACTAGTAAGCACAGGTGAGGGAGTTATATGCACCTATGAGCTCAATGATCATGACTATCAGTTGTAACTGCACTGGTGTTAGCATCGAAATGCAGGTATGATTTTCTTTTCTCTCAATGTTTTCATTTGCATAATGACATTTCAGCTCTCTGGCATAGACTGGCATTGCTTGATCTCATTAAGCATGAGCTTAACCACCTTACCTTGGAAAAGATGAAGGAAAAAGTGGTTTGACTAAGCAATCTGGAGTACTTTGACAACATCAAGTTCTTTTCGTGAGGGGACCTCCACAACTCTTTGAACACTGCTAGGGGCACAACATCAGGATGGTAAAATGTCGTCATCGGCAATGTCAAAGGACACCGTTTCATTGTGGTAAATGCTCATTAGACACTGCGTAAAGTGCGAGGGCTCCTCATAGCCTTCTTCAGACCATTCTGAAAACAAAAAAGAGAGGGTATTGCTTAGAATGGTAGCTTTTTTTCATTGCTAAAATTGTGTGCCACATTTAAATACAACTTAAGTACAGTTCTTTGCAGAAGTAAAGAAAAAAAATTTACAAAGTCACTGTACAACACTAGTACCAGGTGAATATGTGTTAACGCACACTTTGGTGGAGGGGATGCATTAGCATATCACAAGCACCGATTACAAGAGTTAATATGCATACACATGCTTCACATAGTCACTAGACACATGCATCACGCAATCATTAGAACAGAACTGTAGCCATAAAACATGCGGTATGTTCAAGTGGTATAACTTCTTCGTAACTGTTACTATATGTAATGGACCTAAATTGCCAATGATGAGACCTCTGTTGAGGAAAAAGCTCATTGCTGTTTCTTGACGATATCATTCAGTAATGTGGAAATTGTTTTGACCATTGTGGATCATTTCAATTTCAATAAATGTTATAATTGGTTTGATACTGCATGGAAAAATAGCAATTTTAAATGTTCAGTGAAGATTTGTTGCAGCATACGAGCAAATATGTTAGCTTTTGCCTTGCAGTTTAATTTGTTTAAATGCTCATGGGCTTGCTTATACAAGCAAATCATTAAGTACACATATACATGCCAACACATGACAAACAACCTATATGTAGTGTATCTACGCTTTCACAAAATTGTGAGGCAAGGATAGCCATGTCTGACACGGCAAAGTCCGCAAGGACAACAAAAGGGTGTTATTTTGTGGTACGTAGTGTCGTTTCACTTGCCACCACTGGGGAGAGTGGAATGGAGGTCCGCAGAAAGAGCACATATTACTCACATGACTAGTCAGGTTATGCAACTGCCGGAGAATATATGGCATTCTTCACAAACAACAAGTGGAATGCAGGTGCAAAATGGGCACGCTCGGCTGCATGACGAGAAAAAGAAAGCAGCTGCAAGAAGTAGGAAGGCCATACAAGCATCACCACCCACTGTAATCGTATTTTTTGTTGCTTTTGTCGTTCTTCAGTACCCGACCAACCACCAGTGAAATCTGCTGTTACAGGCCGATGTACGAATAACTGCCTGCAAGCACATCCAGATAACGACACCAGAGAAAAAAAAGGATTGTTAGTAAAATAAAACCAGAGACATATCACATTTTTTTTTCTCCATTGCATGCCGTATTCTTTGACATGACAGCCTGAGTGTAACGTTTGTGTTTTGTCAATGGATAAATTATACGCACTAAGCAGTGGTCACTTTCATTAGAATGCCACTTGTCCACAAAAGTTTCAGCCAGCGCAGAGAGGTGCGTTTTTTTTCCCTCCGTGTGTGCACGAGCAGATATTCGCACAGGGTTCATTATCTGGCCCATGGAGTGTGCAAGGCTACCTTTTGCCTTGTACACCTGCTGCATCACCATAAGGCACCCTGTCGCCAGATGTGCGCTAGACGTGACGCAAAAGTCGGGTGCATAGATGCCATGTTTCGTTCTGTTCTCTTTATAGTTTAAAGTTCAACATTGGTTAGGGAGTATAGCCCAACCCAGTTCCGTAGTAGAGTACCCAATGTGGCGATGTGCGTTCATACCTGACGCCATATCGAGGTCTGACTGTTTGTTATATCTTGCAAGATAACACCCATTGTGGAAATTAAGCGCATTCAAAAGTTACTGGTAGGGGATTTGCATCTTTTTTCCTTACATGGCATATCTGTCGTGCTCGTATTCTGAAGTTGAAAATTGTGGTGGAGATGCAAGCTCTGACTGCATTATAGTTGAAACTGTTCTGTGCTAGCAACTTTTCATTTTCTCCCGCTTTTCGCTTGCTTGATCACTGTTCTCATGGCGCGGTACAGGTGTGTATCTGATCTGAGGCAGTTACTGCACCTTTCCTTTCCTCGGAACCTCCTCTACGCCACGGCCGTGTAAAAAGGCAATGACATACTGCAGTGCATCAATACATTGTCCAATATCTTCACCCATAAGCAGCAGCCGCCGCCGTCTAGCAAGCTAAACAAGAAGTCTCGATAGGTTGTGTTCAACAGACAAGTTCTGAACAATGAAGTCTATTCAGAAGATGGTATGAAAATAGTGGCTTGGCAGACTTTAGTAAGGGTACCCATTCCAGTTGGAAAAGCACTTTTTCAGTCGAATTTCCGCTGGAGTGACATTTTCCAGCCGGAGCTACTCCAGCTGGAAACTATACAGCTGGGACCAAATGGAAATGTAAGTTTTCCTGCTGGAAGCAAGAACTACACCAGTTGGACATGATTTCCGGTTCAACAGTCTAGCTGGAATTGAAGGTTTCCAGCTGAAAAAATGTGGGTACTTGTTCAATAATCCAGCTGGAAATGTGAGCTTTTTTTTTTTTGGCCTGCAATCGAACCACTGATTAATCAGCTCGCCATAAATGCAGTGCGGTCCCGTGTGCAAATAGATTAAAACTATTTCCCGCTATTTTTCCTGGTGATAACTCTGCACGTGGTCACGCATTCTTTTGCCGGAATTTAGGTTTCTACGCAATAAATTCGTCATTTCGGCAGCATCGTAAACAACGAAGGGCAGGGTGAAAAGTGTTGCACTCAGGCTGTCACGGCGTGCTTTACCTTGGCTCTTAATGATGCAT
Source organism: Amblyomma mixtum (assembly GCF_055824585.1). Taxonomy (NCBI): domain Eukaryota; kingdom Metazoa; phylum Arthropoda; class Arachnida; order Ixodida; family Ixodidae; genus Amblyomma; species Amblyomma mixtum. The sequence continues at coordinate 52,241,551 of NC_143016.1, read as the reverse complement.
CGTCAGACAGAGCAATGCAGGTGAAAGCCCAAGACGACTTCGCGCGTGTTCGCATTCCGCTTGGGCGGCGTGTAAATCGGGTCGGTTGGTGGTGTGCGCGCTTCTCGTTCAGCCCGGCTACGTTCAATTCTTGCACCTGCCTTTCCTTTGCCGCCTTTGAAACTTTCGCAGCCTCCTTCCCCACTCATCCTTCCAGTCAATGACGATGCTGTTCTTGTCCGCCGTAAGGCCTGGCTGGCCATCATGGATCTCTTCGTTGCCTGCAGACAAGAAAGAGAGAGCACATGCTCAATGAATTAATAGTCGGCAGTTCCTACTAGGGGGGCATACAACAAAACTGCATTTGTGTGAGGCAACATGCCCGAATTCATCTATTCATCCCAGACTGCACAACTGCATCCACAGGACGTGTTTTTGACATTTCGTTGTCCTGAAGACGTACTCCACTGACTGCAGAAGTCCTCGCCAGGTCTTGTTGTCCGGTACATCCTATGGGCATCCTCAAACTTGCCCAGGAAGACCTTCTTAGTCTGTTTTCAGGATGCAAGGTGACTATTTCAAGGGGAGGATGTGAGTTAATATTAATTGTGAGCAGTATTAATATTCATGGACGTTTTAAAATGGCCTTTTTTATTGCGGTTTATTCTGAAAAAAAAACAAATTTCGCTAAAGTTGTATTACGCTCGACTGACTGGCAAGACGACGACAACCATAGCTCCGTCTGGATTTATGCTGCTTCAATCACAATAAGGCACTGAGACAGCCGTCAGTATATTTACTGAGGCCCAAAAGTCTGTCTAACCCCATCAGAAGCATGTAGTACTTAATACCCGGTAAACAGCAAATATATTTTAAGATATGTCCTCGGCATGTAATATCCTCGAGTCAGAATAGGGTATACACAAAAATTCCGCAAGTGCGCTTTCCCTCATAACTTTGCCCAAGTAAAAATGGCGGAGTCTTCTATAAAAACTGTGAGGGCTGCAGTGGCTACAGGAGAGGTGCGGATGGAATGCATGGATTATAATTTTGAAATAAACAAAAAACTAGTCCATCTTTCTCTGTTTCGGCCATAGAGGAAGGAAGGTCACATTTTTTGAAGCCGGCTCCCCCGTGTCCTCCGCACCCCTCTACCTGGCCGCCATCTCAGCGTGCTTGCGCATGCGCAGCGGACGACGCCGCGGCGCCCAGCGTTACTATTGGCTGCGCCTGCGGCCAAAGGCTCCCAGTAGTCCTTGGGAAAACGCGTTACTTCGGCGCGCTTTCTAGCGTGCAGCTCGTATAGCGAGGGCCTATCCCATGGAGGAAGGAAAGAACTCAGGAAAGGCTGTTGCGTCACATTTTTTGAAGCCGGCTCCCCCCTGCGCCCCCTTCACTTGGTCGCCGTCCCAACGCGCTTGCACATGCGCAGCAGGCAGTGGAGCTGACGACGCCACTTCGGCCGCCACTGCACCGGCGGCCGAAGGCTCGCAGTAGTCCTTGCGAAAGCGTGTGACTTCCGGCACAATTTCTGGCGTGCACCTCGGATAGCGAGGGCCTCTCCTGAGTTTTCCTTCCACCATGGCCTCTCCTTATTTTTCCTTCCTTCATCGTTTCAGCTGAAAAAGCATGGTCGGCCATCTTATCTTGGGCAACATTTTTATGTGGGAAAGCGCATTTGCGGATTTTTCATAGACCACTGTTCTCTTGCTTTATCACGACTGCACACAAACCTGCAGTTTTTTTACGTATTGCGAATGACGTGCGCGAGATAAAGCTAGCTTTATTTGACTTCAGTGCCTCAATACTGTCCTCCGATAAGACGTCTGTCGGGAGTTTGAAAAATTATGATCCTTGCGTTGTCCAGCAATGTCGTAACTGGGAACATCCTCATGAGGGGTGTTTGGCAGACGCACTCAAAACGTACTGAGGACATCTTGTTCGGGATGAGGACATCTGGACCATTTGAGGACATCCTTAGTAAATTTGTGTTCGGCGCAACGCTCAGGCGACGAAGCCCTGAAACCATGCGTTATGACCACAGGGACTACAAAAGGCGAAATTGGGATCTTTGGTGATCAGCAAGGCACGACAGGCACTGGTGGGTTTGTGGGCAAAGATACGAGCGGGCTGATAAGATACATTGCTTACATGCCTCTGCCGCAGTGCCACGGAAAGTTGTGAGTAAAAAAAATTGACAAGACGGTTACCGCTCTGCAACGCGAGAGTCAGCCACAGCTCTGAAGATATTTATATTATATAATATATTGAAGTAGAGAATATGAGAGTGACTTAATATATGTATGGTTTTAGCGCTCTCTTTAGCTGTACATACATATTCGCTTTTCGATTAGCTCTCCTAGCCGCTCTAGGAGCACGGCGCCATCGATGATCCTCTCCTCGGGCGGCGTGCTTCGCAGCAACTATCGCAGATAGACCGTGCTACATCGTCAATTCTCGCCGTACTCTCCACCTCCTTCCAGAGTAACTATACATCCGAATAGTTCCCGTGGCAACCACCCACCGATTCCGCCTTCTTACGTTCTCTAGCCATGCCCTCCATCCACTAACTATCCTCCAGCTGGGGATTCCTCCGCTTTCACCACACCCTCTTTCTTCCACGGTAGCCACCTTTCGGACGGTTCCCGTGGTAACCACTCTTCGGTTGCGCCTTCCGACTCTCGCCATACCCTCCTCCGCCTTCCAGGGCACTCCGGCTTGTTCCTGCGTCAACCATCTACCGCTTGCGCCTTTTTACGCTATCGCTGTACTCTCCTCCTTCCACGGTAAACATGGCAACGCACTCACCGCTTACGCCGATGACTGTAGCGGGATACAACTTAAAAACAAACAGCAGTTGCTAACACTGGGCCGCGGTCCGCGGCGTCCTTTATTACTCCGCTGGCCAACTGTAAACGAAATCAGCTTTTTAATGTTTGACTATATCAAACAATCCACGCATCAAAATTCTCAATTTTTTTCTTGTCATAAGCTTCTTGTTTACATAACAAGAAACGTTTAAGGAGCGGACTACTTTTTTTGTCGAGGAGGAATTCTGTGCGCGGAGGCTGAATGTGGGCGGAGCTTCTCTGCAGACTTAAGCTGTATCCGACTGTACGACATACTAGTCCTACGACGACAACGCGAAACCTAGGAACGGGCGCTTAACAGCTGTCGCTGTAAAAAATCCTGAGAATTAGTTGCTCATCTTGAAAATTAATCTAATGGCGGTAGGTGGGGTAGCAAGCTTTGATGCCGTGTTTATCAAAGTTTGGTGTATTCATGTCTCTTTTCTGGTGGGGAGGGTCCGGGCCATTGCGCATGCCACCGAGTCCTGGTATAAGGGAGCCGACCACATCCTGTCTGTCAATAAAAGTTTTGTTCCCTCCTTCCTTCCTTGGTAGATGTTGGATATAATACTCAGTGAGAGCACATGATGCACTTGTGCACGCAACTATGGAACACATGCGCCTTCTATTCATATCCTCTTAAGTCTCGCGACGCTAAGCGCCACCGCCCCAGTGCTACAACGCGTTAATTACCTATCCTGATTGCGTCCTTGCTGTTGAAGTTTATCTCGTGGCCTGTAGACGCCCATATATTCTGCCGAAGTTTAATTGGCGCGAGTCAAACGTTCTCGATCCCAAACCGGCAGCCTTTTATTGGCTGATTCAAGATCCGACGGAATGAGTAATGTGCTCACCGAGAATGAGGTAGCTGCTCTTCAGCCTGAGCTTGGGGCATTTGCAGGCCAGGTCGGCCATGGGCACCCAGAGGTAGTCGTTGCCACGCCGAACCTTGGACGGGCCGTACTTGAAGATGTCCACCACCTGGATGCTGAAGCGCACCCAGCTGCCCACGGTCTCCCGCGACAGCACGTTGGCCTGGATGGCTGCGGCAGCATAGCAAGGCCACGCGTCACTGGGTCGCCACAGACAATCGCTATCAGCACGGCGACTCGATGAAAGAGGGCGTTCAGAAATTCGCGCAGTAATTAATCTTGAAGTAAGAAGGGGAAGTAGGGCTGGCTTGGACGCTCCATATATTGTAGATTTTTCAGGAAGAGGTTAGTGAAGCGGAAAATGGAAGGGAATGGTAAGCATGGACACAGCAAAATGCATTTGACCGCGTTTGTGGCCAGGGACGTGTGAACGTATCGCTAAGAAGGCCAGATAGAGTATCCGAATGAGGCGGTGCACATGCTTATCTAGTCTGCACTCAGGTACATCAGAATCGTTCGGTTATGTACCTATACTGGTCTAATTTTTCTTTCGTTGTGTTTTATTTCTGGTAGGCGAAATTCTGGTCGTGTCTATTACTGCGGTGAAAGATGTAGAAATAAACTACAGCGAGTACGGGACTGCTGCATTACAACCGTCGCACCTACCCTATGATATAACTAGCATCTTCAACTTTTAATAAGAGCTGTTACAGTGATAACGTTTGCAGTTTCCTGCTTTCCTGCCTGAACATCCTCTGTCTCAGATCTGGGTCGACTTCGTTCACTGACAACTAACCTTATAACCTACCAACTAACCTTATAATGCTCTCTCGCCTCGGCATCTTGCGTAAAGCAACAGCAGAAATCATCTACTGCGTGAAATTTTCGCGTTGCACAAATTTCTATCACCGCACGCCATAGGCGCCGTCTGTAGAAGCGGGTGCATAGGTACCGACACTTGTGCGCGCGCACGAGTAGCTGGCGCCCGGGCGAGCCGTCAACTTGTAGCCGCGACATGCCTTTATTATTTACGACCCGCCGTGGAATTTGTGTTGCGCAGGCTTGTTCTTCGGCGCAGAGAAAAGAGACGGAGGGGGGGGGGGGGGGGTTGCTCCATCCAGCCACGAAGGCCCCGGGAGAGTTTTATTGGGCTTGTTATCGACGAAGACTCCCCGTTTTCTCGTAGCGGCTTTTCAAGGGCGACCAAGAGGGCGGCCACGGCGAAGAGGAGGGAGTGGGTCGGGGGATGCGGCCGGTGTTCCCTTTCCTATTGCCCCATGCACTGTTCATAGCTGCCGCCCGGTTTCGCACCAGACAGGCGCGTGCGTTGCCGTACTTTCCAGAGCAAGCTACCCTCCGTCTACTCACTTCCACCCCCTCCATGTTCGGCCCTTGATAAAGCCCCAACACGACGCCAGATTGCGCGTGCTCTCGTTCTCGTAAAGTCTCCTTCCCCGCGAGATTTTCGATAAGAAGAACCAGAACCAGTGCCAGTAGTTTGTGGTCTCGCAGAAAGGAAAAACAGAACCCCTCCCTTTCCCGGGTGCCTCTGCTCTGGCTTAGGTGTTTCGCTCAGGCAGTTGTTCGTTTTCTTCTTATTTTTGTGTTAAGACGAAAGCTTGCTGCTGAAATGCCAGTAGCGAGAAGAGCGTGAGCTGTGATCTTCGTGAGAAGGGGGCCTCCTACGTGTTCGTTTTTCCGAGTGCGGGACGACGGCTTTTCAGAAGCTGCCGGCACATCCTGGCTCACGGGATGCTTATAAATTCTCTTAACAAAGATGTAAGGTCTCCAGGTCTGGGTCTGGATTCCTCTTTTGTTTTTTGAGCCAACACGCTGAGATTGGCAGTGCATCGATATACCTGGGAAGATGTCTCTATAGCCCTCTAACGTACGCGGAGAGCGTTGTAGAAGGAAGTTGCACACTGCCGAGTGCGAAAATTTTTGCGCTAAGCCGTCATACGTTCCTATTGCCGCATTTTCTACGGTATGCTCTAGAAAGCATGCAGCTGTGGCGCTGATGGACGTTCTGCTACAACGGTATATACCGGGTGTTTCCAATTATTCGTTGGTGTAGTCTGCACGAGTGGATTGTACGGCAAGGCGGGGATTATTTACATGATCGATTGCAATTACAAACGATTAATTATCTAAAGATATCTAAAGCTTTTATTTATCTAAATAAAAGCTTGTTTAATTTTAGATTTTAATGCAGATTTTAATTCAGTGAATATATACTTAATCACCTCATGCGTTCTATGACGTAGAATATTCTGACATTGTTTCCATAAGACACCTCACCCAGCGACAGTTATTTGATCAACGTGCGACGTGGGAAAGCCAACTTGGAGTTTTCGAAGGCATCTTTTTCATGTTCGATATTACAGCCCACGTTACCGATTCGAAAATTTAAGTCGACTCACTTGCGATATTCACGGTCTTCAATTTCGCAAGTTCTTGCGTTCAGAAACTAAATTTTAGAAAATTAATTGCCTAATTTTAGCTAATTACTGTAGGTAATATCCTACGAAAATAATGTGCGCCTTGCCATTCAACCCACCTCCACAGACCGCGTATCCTTTCTGGGCTTTAAAATAAAAATCTGTGAGCAATAATTGGGAACATCCGGTATACCATGCACGCGAAGTCTAGATAACAGTACCCTGCGCTTGTCTGGAACGGAGCTCTGGAACTGTGCGCTTGGATGAGTATCGACGGCGTTTGCCAGTGCCTGATAGACTCGATACACTATTATAGGCATGAGAAAGGAACCACGTACGACCCACAGGAAGACACGTGGTCAGTATACGCTATTGTTTCGAGTCCGAAGTCATTTGTGGATGACACCTGTACTATGCAGCGCGCCTTCCGCGTGCTCTAAACAAGGTGTAGATTGAAACACTGTAAACGCTAATGAAACACATAACATTTGTCGTCGACGGATTGGTCCTCGTTATTTCGTCGCGCTTGTCAGCTGATTTAGTGCATGCTGCTTGAAAGCTGAGAGACAGCTAAGCACAATGTACCGTATATGCCATGTGCTGAGGTAAACAAAAAAAAAGATGAAATTCAGCAACTTACCGAAATCTCGCTTGCAGTACTTTCTCTGGTTGATTCTCTTTGTCGTCGTTTTGCACTTCGAGCATTGTTCTGGGCAAACACAAGAATTCGATTCATCTTAAGGTGCATGAGTTCGAAAATCAAGCTCCTCGTAACATTTTAGATGCAAGAAAATGAGCAGATTTCGTGCACGTTTTCTTTTTCTTTACATCCTTCACACCGGATTGCATTAAGCGAGTCAGAAAAAAGAAAGCGATATATCGTAGCTACTTAACGTTTCATTTAAATACGACCATTGGGAGCAATTGTGAGCGGAGTTCTTATCGTCAGGCGTAGCAGTGGAATTGGTGGGCATTTCTTTAAAGTCTCTGGTGTTCTAGCTAGAGCAGCCAATGTAGAACCAGAATGAGGAGTCTTCCTGTTACCGGAGGCTCGCGTGCTCAGCGCAGGCATTTTTTTTTTTTTTTTCACTGCTTACCCGGCCAGGAAAGCGGCATTAAAAATTCAGGGTGGCACTTTGTTGACCTAAAGTGCGGTGAGGCGAAAGCCTTAAGCACGGTGTTGCTGCTTGTGTCACTGATGTGTGGTTAAGATGTTAAGCTTCCCCTCTAAGAGCGGAACGCGACAGCGTCTTGCAACGCTGCCAGGGAGTCCATAGAACGCCATCGCCCGTTTGGTTCTACGCCTTGCTCGTCGGTAAATTGGTTTTTGAGGAAAGGAAATGTATCTGTCTCTCATATCTCGGTGGACACCTAAACCTCGCCGTAACGGGAATGGAGGAAGATGGGAGTGAACGAAGACACCGTATTCACTAGACGCGCCTTTGTTCATTCCAAACCATCGAGCTGCCATGGTGGAGTGGTAGCGTGCTCGTCTCGCACTCCGGAGGCCGGGGTTCGATTCCCGAGCTCGCCCAATTTCCTACTCGGTTTTATTTATTTATCTGGTCTGACTAGAAATGTTGATTAGGCTACTTAGTTAAGTAAGCAATTAACTAAACTCAGTCCCACTTACTTGGAGCATCACTATACGATCCCTTTAATTGGTTCCATGGTTAGTAACCAAAGTACAATTGGCCCCGTTTGAAAATCGCGCACTGCGACGGCACAACCGTTTCAACCAATTGAAAAGCGTGACATTTCTGTTGACAACTGCTGCTTACAACGATGAGGCATTAAAGGCTTCCGCCTTAAAACAAAGTGGGACTGTTAGCACTTACCAGGTCCTCCGGATGCCATGAGTGAATGGTCCACTACAGGTATTTCTGCGAAGAAAAAAAGAGTGCGCTTAAAACTCTAATATTAATTTCCATGTTTGTTCGAACTGCGAACAATTTGACACCATTTCACATGCGCGGAGGAATAGTTCATGCCAGTGCTTTGACTTTACCGAAGATGATGTAGTTGTTTTCTTCCTCGTGGCATAGCAGCTCGTCTCTGGTGTTCGCAAGCAATCTGCTACTGAAGCAGACTGCTACCAAATGGCCAACAGCATAAGAATCTACGCTACCATTACTGGCAGCATCTATCGTACGAGTGAACGAGAAGCGCTGAGAGCACGGTCAGCTCTCGCCCAAGCTTGCAATTCGCCAAAATATTCACGGTATTGTACAAATGATAATGGTTTGCCTTCGATCCACACTGAACGAGCTGTACTGGATATTTTTGATACCAGTGATGCTCAATACGTTTGGCCTCCGTGGTTATATCTTTTTTTTTAGTTGAATTGCGAGATACTACATTCAAATGAAGGTCGGAATGTTCTCTTTTTCTTTGACCGCACGTTGATACTTGTGCACCTGGCGATAGCGAATCGCCGCTGGTGAGGACTATGCCGAGAAATTAAGTGCTCTTAGGAAAGAAGGCATTTCAGACTTTAATGCCATCATAATGTTTTTAAAATGCATAATGCATTGCTTAATAAAAAAAAAATTCAGCAGGTCTTCGTTCTGCTGTACCATTCTGATGCAGAAACGTGGTATGGAGACAACGTTCGTAAGACTGTCGACCAACGAAAATAAATAGGAATTAATTATAGGCCATGCGGCTCAATACAGCTGCCGCGGTGGTGGCTTGGTGATTATGGTGCTCGGCTGCTGCCCGAAAGACGCCGGTTCGATCCCGGCCGGAGCCCTCTACTACGGCGTCCCTCATAACCCGAGTCGCTTTTGGACTTTAAACCCCAACACCGTATGCCTATATACGGCTAAACAGTAATTATGTCGCGAAACTCGACGAGAGCAAGCGTGCACGTTGCCCTAATATACTATATAAATATCTCTTCTTTAATCGCTTCCTTTACAGGTATGGCCCTGGTTAGCACCCGCTATAACACGTACTGCTCTCGCGCCTTCGCTAACCACTTAAAAACTTTACACAAGCGCTCACAGATAATATGAGAGGAGTTTCGAAGCGTTTGGCGGCTTCCTATGGCGTGTCCTACCAGATGAAGACTGTGGCGAAGAATACAAAAGCGGTCCCGTTTCCGCAAGCCTAGAATGAGAATACAACAAAACTTCCTCGTTGACAACACATCCGTCGTCACCGTGATTATCATCATCATCAGTCTAACTTAGCCCACTGCAGGACAAAGACCTCTCCCATATCTCTACAATTAATCCGATATTGCGCCAACTGCAGTGACACGTTATCCCCGAAAATTTTATCCGGCGACCTAACTTTTCAGCCACACACTGTCAAAACAAATGTGTTACCAATTATAGCCGGTAAAAATGGACTGAAAACAGGGTGTTGACTTCAGCGGCATTCTGGGCGGGCACGGGCTCAGTTTAGCAACCCCAAGATATATTTTCAAAAAGCAGCATTTTCTTCGCATTTTCGAAGCATGAAACTGCCCAATACTGCAACCATGGCATCGAAGCAGTGCGTCAGATTAAAATATAAAAACGACGCTGGCATCGAGGAAGCGTAGCAGCAAAGAACTCGCGCCGGGGCTCAGAATCCGCATGCGAATGCGAAAAGTGCGAAGCGGAGACGAAGAATGCATTTCCGCATTAAAATTAAACTAAAGGAGGGACAACTTACTGGATACCTCTCGTACGGGGGTTCTCCTTCCAGCGCACCCTGTCAAGCGATACCGATCGAACTTCTCAGTAGCATGAAAGTTGGTTGGTTGGTTTATGGGGTTTAACGTCCCAAAGCGACTCAGGCTATGAGGGACACCGTAGTGGAGGGTTCCGGAAATTTCGACCACCTGGGGTTCTTAACGTGCACTGACATCGCACAGTACACGAGCCTCTTGAATTTCTCCTCCAAAGAAATTCAACCGCCGCGGCCGGGATCGAACCAGCCTCTTTCGGGTCAGTAGCCGAGCACTATAACCACTGAGCCACCGCGGCGGTACAGTAGCATGAAAGATCGAAAACTTCATTTCACAACAACTGACTTCTCTCATACATCGTAACGTATTTCATTCGGCCCTGCCGCTCAGCGAAAAACCTGCTATACCCTTCTTGGCGAATTCGCCCGAGTCAGTTCACAGAACCGCTGCACGGTGACGGCAAAAATCGAAATCGAGGCTTTATTTGCGACTAAAAAGTGACATTGTGAATCAAAGCGTGGTTCAAAGCAAAACTTGTGGTTCGTGTGGCAGACACGCACAGAAACGCGCGCAGTCCCCCGTTCGTATAATAGTGGCTCGCTGTTAGCATAAATCGCGTGCTTTTTGAGCGCTTCTCGAGTGGTGGTCGACATTGGTCACGTGACTGGGCAGCGCTGCCGCTGAGCTCGATCTACGCCGTCCGCTGCTTTCCCAGCGCCTTTCGCGCCTGAAGCGTTTCGGTGCGAGACTGGGATTTGCCGGCTCATTTGCCTCGGACATCCCGGCCCGCTCTTCTATACAGCCACTCAAGAGGAGGTCTCGCATATTGGAATAGAGAAAAAGAAAAAGGGCCGAAGAAAAATAAAAGTGGCAGTAAGAAAGGTCTCAAAGGAACTCTCAATATAGCGGAGCAGGCGGGGATGGGGACGTCTAACAGGCGAGGCGGTCCAGCCAGCCAGGTCGGCCAGCAGCGGCATTCCGGGAGTGGCGGCGGCGGCGGCGGGTGTTCCATAATAGTTGCGCATAGCGAATCGCGCGGCTAACGTAGATTTATGATTTCTTTTCTCTCCGTCTCGTATTCCCTTTCTCTCAATTCCCGCCTCGTTCTTCCTTATCCTCTTCAAACTCCGCGCACCTCTCTGGCCGCGTCGTTTAGCGCTCCGCCGGCCAAAAGTGTAACGCTCTCTCTCTCTCTCTCTCTCTCTCTCGGGTCCGCCGATGCTGTTCTGAAGAGCAAGGGAAAGAGAACGAGGGAGAGGATGCGGCGGGCGGGGAAGTCGCGAGAGGGCAGGAGGGGGAAGTGTGATTGATACGTATTTCGCCAAATTTGCCGAATACCTCCAGGCCTCCCCCCCTCCTTTGGCGAGAACGCTGCTTTTACGCCCCCTCCCCAGGATATTTTTTTCTGTTATATTTTTCCCCGTCGTAATAGAGAAGAGTGAACGTGGAGCGGTGGTGGCGGCGGTTTCGGCTGTTTACCGCGACGTGTTTATGTGTTGGCGCGTTTATACGCGAGTATAAGTTGTGGGGTGGGTGGGGAGGAGAAGGGTCTGCATTTGCCTTCTGCCGTCCGCGTGCCTCAGTTCCTTTCCATAATGTTAACGCAAGGGAGGGAGAAGGTGGAAGATGGAGCGCGTAGCACAAGAAAAGCGGAGAGGCGGCGGGGGAACAGCAGCAATAACAAGAAAGCCAAAGTAAATCGCGGAACGTCTACCCATAACGTGTTGGTGTGTGTTCCCCACCTTTTTTCCCCAATTTTTCCTTCTATTTCTTCCCTCCGATCGCAACCAAAGTGGTCTGGCCGTGGTGGAACGGTTGAGGCTGGAGGTTCGCATTATGTACGGCGCACTAGTGACGACGGCCAGCGCGGCTCGAGATCTCGTTTTCCCCATTTATTCCCCCGCCTCCCCAACCTACATTTCTTTCTTCTCGCTTATTTTCCCTGACTTCGCTAGAAGCGAGGAGAGATCGTGCTGTGTGAAATTTCACGACACTTGGGTCCTGCCGGTGGGCACAGGAGATGCGTGAAAAAAAAAGGAAGAGAGGGACTGCCAGCAGCGAGTGGTTGAAACCATATATGGGGAGACGAGGTAATGGTGCGGGAAAGACTCGAAGAGTGGCCGCCGCGCAACCGCGTGTTCCCTTCCTATCGCTCGGCGGCGCGCAGCGACAATCGGTTTTTCTTATACTTTCGGTTTTCTCCTCTTTTGTGTAGAAGCGTTTCTGTCGCTGCTGTGCCTTTTCCTTCTTTATATTCGTATCCCTTTTCGCCTTCCGCATTTCTTCGATGCGAAGACGCGGCGTAATACGTGAATGATGGTCGATGATGGCAGGTCACCGCAAAGAAAGGCGAATGACTGAAGCAAAGCAAAAAAGGTGCGCATGCCTCGTGCCTAACCTTAAATGCTGTTATAGAAGTACCTTAGCCGGTGAATACCTTGCTGCTGGCATGAGCTCAAGTACTGGCAGCAGCAGAACCCAACCCATTATGCCACCACAATGTGCATTTAGCGCTGAAAACGCGAACACAGTACGGCACTTAGCGACTCGATTAGGTCGTTGACGTACCGCGTGGCAGCGGAAATGAAATACGAACATTAACTACGCCTCTGACTCTTCGTTCAGCAAACATGACATAACTGTGGACCAGCTTTACTTCCGGGATTGTTAACTTTCCAAGAGAAAAAAAAAATATTTTTTGTACACTGCACAAGATGCCAAGCTGAGATGGCGCTCTTCAAGTTCTTAGGCCACATCGTGCATCATCAAAAGAGTTGCTGAGGCGTTCTATAGACACTACAGATAGTGAGAATGGCAGTCTTCTGCGACCGACATCTGCTAGGGGCGCAATACAGGCCCACACGGCACAGCTCCCCGGCTGCTCTGGTGACCATCAAATTAGCAAGAGGACTTTTGGAGAATCATCAGCAAAGGCGTACAGTGCCCTGGTAGCCGTACGGATAATAAAGGACGAAGCCACGAATGTACTTTAAAGGAGGCTGTCCAACCAATGGTATCGGCCTATTGTGGAGACATCGCGGTCAACCCCTTGCACATGCTTGTGTTCAGGTGCTAGCGTCCACGGCACGTGCAAGGCGGTTGATCCTGACGTCATGAAAATAGGTCGATGCCATTGCTTTGAGTGCTTTCTTTGATTACGGTGTGCCGCCTAATTCTTGAGTTGCATCCGACCACTGCAGCTGCGCAATACACTGCGATGACCTGTGATGGTTCAGCATCCGCCCGGTATGCGGGTTGCACTAGATTCGAATCCTGGTGCCGGCGGAGAGCCACTGGTCATCTTAGCAGCTGCAAGCTTTCCCGTTCGGAGTATTCGCCTATTAGCAGGAAACATGGGATTGAGAAGCGTGACACTTGGTTTCACAGACCTTAGAGCACGTGCGGCGTTGAGAGAGAGTGAAGAAGCATGGCTCACTGATGCAGGGTGCGATGGGTGAGCGGCTCTGCTGGTATCCCTTGGCGCAGCGGTTGCACGTGGTGCCGGTAACGCCGTCCTTGCAGGGGCACTGGCCCGTGGTCTGGTTGCAGGTGCGCCCGGATGCCCCCACCGGGTGACAGTCGCACGCTGCAAGCAGTACACATGAACATGCGTCAATGCAGCATGCGAAAAGTCATGTCCTCCTAAAGAATGCAGTCCTTCAGCGCCCAGTGTATGTGCAGTCGCGCTGAGATTAATCTGCAACACGTCGGCCACGACCGTACTGCTGTTAGCGCCTCGCAGAATTAAGTTGTAGTACACATCACTGAGCATGCGAGGAAGAGGCACGCTTTAATGGCTACAGATGTTCGCCTGATAGTCATCCCGGTAGGACATAGCAGAGGGCAAATGGTTTTTCGAGTGATAACAGCATGTGCAACTTCTAGCACAACTGATCCTGCTGTGATTTTGGAAGTTAAGGTTCGACCACGATTTCTGTGTTGCACGCCATATTGAGCGTGATATACGCAGAATATTCATGGGCACTGCGCAAAACAATGGCATGTCACGTGTCAAGGGCACCTTTTTAGAAGTTAAAAGGCAACTGCAGCATTTTTTTGAGAATTTCGCGATATTCGAAAAATCAAATCTATATAGGCTGTAGGTAAAGCATGCCAAGTGTGTTTGCACTAGCATTTAAAATAGTGACGCAATCGACGATTGAATTTTGCGCTTCTTCTCAATGCACCGGAGGAGTGCAGGGAAATTCAGCGTGACGTCACGGAAGGTATGATTTCAAATTACCGCTGTCGTCAGCCACGCCCTGCCTCGACTCGTTAGACGCTGCCAAACAAATCTCGGCAGGGTTTGCCTTCGGTGGCGTTGGTTTTTTCTTTCAAAGCAGGTGTTAGTGCGTTGGAAATGTACCGATACCTTCGATGACGTCATTATGCGCCCCACTTGGCGTTGTCCGCTGCGGAGAACCTTGAAGGGCGTCCGGATTTTAATCGGCGATTACTTCACTATTTAAAGTGCTAGCCCAAAAAGATTTCGCATGCTTTACCTACAAGTTTCACACATTCGACCCTTTTAAGCTCGTTGATTTCTAAAACCTATGCAGTTTCCCTTTAATGGCGCACGCTAAGTCAGGAAACATACGTGGGCACACTGTCTAGAAAACAATAAAAAAATTAAAGGTCTCCGAATCGCGGGCGCAAAGCTACCTCAGTCGCTAATCGCTTTTTGTATTCTCGAATGACGATAGCTTGAACACCATTCGCCAGTGACATCTGAATGAGCCGAGGGGCTCTGTAAATCAAGCGCATCGCGAACAGATACCGTATTTATTCGCGTACACGCCAGTCTCTTTTTTTTTTTTAAATCGCACTCTGCAAACTTGAGGGTCGATCAATACACGAATCACGCATAGGGCAAAGCCAAAACCCAGCTACAAACGCAGAAAAGAATGGCAGAGAACGACGCCAACGTGCTAGAAAAAGCATTGCCTTCAGACCATGCACCTTCGTGCCTTTCCGAAGTATATCAATTGCTACCGCCGTTACTGCGCAAATGTATCACGCGCCTCTTCTTTTACAACAGAGGCCTACAAAATGTTCTCGGACAAGGCTGACAGGAAGATATGCTATGAGCTCCGCATCACCGCGCCGACCATGGCTTCGTCGAAAAAACGAAACTTCTCTCAGTCGCTCAGCCGAGCGGAGAGGCATGTTTTCCGAACATCGGTGACTGTAGTCGTTTAAGGCCGCAGCACGCGAGTTTTATGTCGCTGACAGTGAGAGCGCCTTTTTACGTGCAGTAACAACGCTAAACTGTCCGTGCACCCCTGCATCGGCGACGCGGCGGACATTGAGCGTGTGCGCGCGCCGAAGTAAAAAAGTAAAGGCGCTGATGTCTCGCGTCGGGACATTCTATAGAATGTCCCGTTGTCGCGTCGATGAGACGGTCGTGGCGGCAGTCAGGAAGGAGGTTGTAGTGCGCTGTAGAGTCTGAGCCGATGATTGGCTCGATGACGTCGGCGATGAGAACATTCCAATGAAGGCCACGGCGTAGGTTTTATAAACTGGACGTGCAGGCGGAGCGAGCCGTAAGTCTTGATTGTGGACCTGCCGCGCCGAGCTTGAAAGACGTAGGAGGACGGGTACCTTGAAGGTGGGCTCGTGGGTAGCAGCAGATGTCGGAACCGCTGTCGACAAGGAACTGCTGCTTTGTAATTTGGTCGGTGACAAAGATGCGACGGCCTCCAGGTTGGCAGCTCGCAGCCTTGTCTACGAGCTGTGTTTTCCTTCAGTCCAGCGGAGCAGGGCGGTCGACATCGTCGTGCTGTCACCGAAGCGTCGATGGTAGTAGCACCGGTCGTCGCCACCAGGCTGCTGCTACGGGGTGGTGTTACGGTCACGGCTTTGCGGGTGGCGCGTCGGCAAGTGTTGATCCAGGCGTCGTTAAAGGGAGCTGAGCTGTTAATAGATATCGTCGATGCGGCGCGCAAGCTCTGTGTTGTTCAGCGGTGCGGCGACAGCCTGGACGGCGGGCGACAGCTGCGGCAAAGAGACCTCGATGACGCGATCAGTGATCCCGGCAAGTTGGTCGAGAGGTAGCGTAAGCTGGGCCTGCAGAATTGCCTGGACGTACGGTGGAAGTCGTTGAAGCCAAAGTGCTCGCAGTAAGGAATCCTGGACTTGCATGTTGCCCGCGAGAGCACGCATTTGGCAAAGGAACTGCGAACGCTTGCGCTCGGCAAGTTCTTCGGACTGTAGTTGACTGGTCTTCAGAGAGAGACAGGATGCGGATGAGTTCAGTCTTGAGGTGTTCGTAAAGGTTGGCCGTTGGTGGGTTGGAAAGGATATCCCGGACCTCGTAGACGTAGCGGGAATCGAGGTGGGCGATGACATGATCGTAGTGGGTCCAGTCTTGCGTGACGTGTGCGAGGAAGAACTAGGCCTCGACTTGGGCGAACCATACCTCGGGCGAGTCGGCCCAAAACGGCGGAAGCTTGACAGCGACACGCCAGAGGTCATGCGGGGCAGCGTGCGGGATGCAGTCTGCCGGGGTCTGCATTGAGTTGGCCGTGCCGTTCCTAAAGCTGCTGCTCTTGCTCGTCCGTGGCGATGCGTTATTGTCCGTTGTCCGGGTCACCAGATGTGGGATGTCGTTTCTGCTGAAGGACGAATCCCAACATGAAAACGTAACAACTGTTTATTCGATTAGCGGTGGCAGCGGACGAGCATACCCACGCTACGCTCGTCTCGGTAGCCGGGCAGCCGGTGACGCATGCCTCCGGTGACGCAGCGGTAGCGCTGCGTTTTGTCGGTAACGCAGTCCAGCGTTACCGTCCAGTGTGGCGTCCAGTGTGGCCGTGTTACTCTGGGCCGGATGATAACAAGGCAGAGATTGCGCGGAAATATGCGCAGAGTGTGTCGCCACACTCTCATATCTTTTATTTCTCATCTATCTGCAGGCGGCAGCGGTGTGGCTCTGCTCGAGCCAGTCGGCAGGCCCGTGCAATTTCCTTTTCACCCTTCTTTCAGTCGCAACAACGACAACGTGTACATACAGGAGGAGGAACGTTCTAGGTGCGGACGTTGGCGCACGACCGTCAGCTGCTGCAAGAGGTGTTCGATCGTGAGACCTACTGACCAGGAGTGGTCCCCACCGGCTGATGCCCCGGTCCCAGGGATCAAAACGCTGACCCCCGACATCCAGCTTAGGCTACGTGGCCGCACCAACTCCCTTCACCTGATCTTCTTCAACACTCCTCTCGTATAGAACAGAGGCGTCTCTTGAAACAAGGTACCACCTGGGATTTTGTCCGTACTCCGCGTCCGAGATAGCGTGCGAACCACCCGCGTTTGGTATACCAAGCCTGTATGAATGAGTGTGACTTAGTGGTTTAGGCGTGAGGATCATTAATGTGGTAGGACTGCGGTGGTTGTCTGTAGCATTATCTTTGTATATGTGTGAGGAGGAGGAGGAGGTAGAAGAGGAAAGGCAGGGAGGTATGTAGTGCGCTGTTTTGTTTGTTGTTCAGTCATGTATAAAGTTTTTTAGCGTCTTGAGTTGCCCCTTCGAATCCTTTTCTCTGCTTTGTAGCCTTGCACGCACACAGAGCGCCTACCATTCAACATTGTAGGCACACTTTTGTGTGACACGAGAAAAACGGCGAGTCGTTTCAAGTAGTAAGCTGGTAAACTATTTTTAATAATTAACTATTTAACTGTTAGAGTTAGGCGCCTAGTTGCAATTAAATAATTGTAGGCCGGTCGTTAGTAATAGCCATATCGGTTGTTATAATTTAGAAAACGATTACCCTTGGCGCTATGGCTCGAAAAAAAATTTTTTTTTTGTCTAGTTACGGGCACTGGAAAGGTTGCTTTGCCTGCATACTTTTCGAAAGCTCATGTATTTTGGCGCGATGTAGACAGATTTTGTCGAGCCACAGCGCCGAGAATAATCGCGTTCTCGAAATTCTAAAAACTAATGCGGCTATTGCTAGCGACAGGCTACAAATCTATAATTGCAACTGGCGCCTAACTCTAATAGTTAAAAAGTTAATTATTCAAAATTAGTTAACCAGCTCACTATACTTAAAGGGATTCATCGTTTTTCTGGTGTCTGCCAACACTGGTAATACTATGCCGCAAAAGCTATATTTTTACCCCAAAAAAGCCTATTTTTGAAATTTTCTTGAAGTCGTCCCTGAAACACGTGATATATGATGCAGTGCGCTGCAGTGTGCAATGAAATGAGCTTGGGCTTCCGTTCGTCGAACTACACAAAGTTAAATTTTTTTCTTTTCCCCGAAGGTGCATGGTCGACCTATAAGGCGCATCAACCAATGATGCCAGTAAACACATTAATTAGAGCTCAAATGGAAATAGAGTAAAACGATGTATTTGCTGGCTCATGCGAGCCCGAAGCGCGCGTCTTGCTCACTCGTGATATTCAGTCGCTCGCTGCAACTCCTCTGCAGCTGCTCTCCACGTAGAACTTCCGAGCGCGGGTTTTACGACCCAGCGCTCGCACCAGAAATCGCCCGGCACGTCAGCACTCGCAGCAACAGCAGTAGTGAAAAATGAGGGGAATAAAAAAAAAAAAGTAATCCCAGAAGGGTTCGCGGAAGCCAGACAGCTTCGTGTGCTCGCGGTATTTCGTCCATGCGTAACCGGGGCTGGCATCACACTGCGCGCGTGCTTCCAAGAGGTGCGCGCGCGCCTCCGCCCCTATACCTGTCTTCTTCGGAGCCGGCTAACAAGACCGTAAAGCGTCATGCTGGCCGCCGCTCTCGCGCGCATCGGAGGGAGCGGAGAGCGGCCGCTGTCGTAACTTCAAATTTAGGAGGCCTTTCCCTGGGCCCCGCTCTCTCTAGGTACGCGTATACGTAAGCCTCGTATACATAGCGTGGCGGTGCAAGGTCTCGCCCGTGCACGGGGAACCGCCTCCAGCGCTGCAGGGTTCCGTCCCTCGAGGTTCGAGCAATGCGTCTGAACTGTGCGCCTGTTCCGTGCGTTGACCTGCGCGCGTGGCCCGGTATTCCCCTGCCCTCTTTTCTATCCTCCTCCTCCTCCTCCTTGTGAAGATGTGCAGAGGAATGGCCCGGTTCTGTGCCCTTGCCATTCTTTACTTGGCGTGTCAGTGCCGGCTCGAGCACTTTCTCCGAGTGCAGATGCTTGTCGAGTTGATAGAGACGATGGGAACAGTGGAGCGGTGGGTCACGTGCTTTTACACTCTCTATGAGCCGCTTTGTCGCCTTTCAAGGACCGCTTCGAAGAGCATCGCTCGCATAGCTCCGAAGCACGACGTTTTTGATGAGTTCGTGTGTTGCTCTACAGATGGAAAGTTATGAGAAATAAAGAAGCAGGTTAGACACTTACGACCACTTTTTTTTTTCTGGTTTTAACGGCGTGCTTTTTCGGCAGCGGAAAAAAGAGCGAAGATAGGCTTCTCGTGTTGAACCTCTGTAATCTCCTTCTGATCCCTGTACACGCCAAAGGATGTCGCGTCTAAATTTCGGCCCCAAAATCGCTTTCCAGGTCGATACCTGTCAGGGAGAAAAATGACCTCCGATTCATGTGACCACTGGGAAAAAAATGTTGCCCGTTAGAGCTTCCGTGTGAGGTGACACTGAAGGAAAAAAAAAAGGTTTAAGAAAATAGAATATCGGTGCGTGTTAGCAGAACAACTAGGACTTCTTGAAGTACCCCAACAAATGTAAAATATTGTGTGTGCGTGTGAGATGCTCACTATCTAGACCTCTCTACAGTCATGACTCATGGTTTCGATCTTAGTCTGTACACTATTCACAGGTTGGGTGTGACAGCTGTTTAAACTTGCTAATATTGTACAAAATTTATTTCAGGGAGAACTTCATGGAATATAAAATTAGTAATAACGACATCATGTTGAAGGCAAGTCTTCGTGATGGATACCACATCAAATTACGAATGACTCCAGAGCAGTACTGCCGCACTGGATGGCATATATCCTTGCAAGGCGATGACTGAAAATCTATTGCCGAGAATTTCTACAGTTATTAGTCGAGGTAAAGTTATTTTAAAAATTTTAAAATTACGAGGCGCCAAGACCTCTGACGCGACAATCCTGCGAAAACAGTTGGATTTAATCTCGATGATTACCTTGATGTTTTTACTCTACATAATGCTTTTAGTCTAGGCCGAGGCTTCACACACGGGACAGAATTGTTTTGGAGGTTGAGGGCGGGCGGAGGTGGGCCGAGAGTGAGCGGGCAATCCCTTAGCAAGGCAGGTGAGATGGAGAGGTGGATTATGGGTGCTGCTTCTGGAAGGTGAGTGTGGAGGCTCCTCACTTGCCCTGGAGGCTTCATTTCAACAGACATCAGATTTTTTTTTTTTTTTTGGTGTGGGGGGGGGGGGGGTGCTGTTAATGTATGCCTGCTTCCGCAGTAAAAAGATTAACGCAGTGCAGTTCGCTAAGACCACGATAACGCGGTGTTACCACGCTTTCGGGCAAGTTAACCTAAAGCTTACCCGAGGTAAAATGCAGTGCCCTTTACGCTTTTCCCTAAGCGTTTACGCTAGCGAATCTCCACCGCTTTAAACTGAGACCCGAGCACGTAGACTGTATGCAAGCCTGGCGCTCGGCGCAGGGGGTGCGAACGACCCGAACGGTTCGATGCACTGGCAGTGCGCTCGCTAAAATAATACGCGCAGCGGGCCGGAATAAACAGCCATGCGTTGAGTCACCCGCGGGGGCAGCCAAACCGGGAATAGGGAGGTGACCTGCTATTTCCGAACGCGTGCCGAAGGCCTCGCATAGGTAAACAAACTCTCGGACGTCGTCACTTTCGATGAAAGCCTTCCCGCGCGATCCTTCGTGGGTGTGCTGCCCGCTTTGCGAGCGCCCGTGTTGGGCATTCCAGAAAACTAGAACTGGTCAGCGTGGCTCTTGCTCCGCAGTGCGCGCGTAGCCCCGGTGTATTTGTGCACAGCAAGCACCAGGAAAGCATCTGTCGTCCTTGGTCTATTCTAATAGCATCTGCTGTTCTCTGGCCCATTGCACTGACTTGTTTCCAGCGTCGGAAAGTGAGTGTAATCCATTAGTAGGATAATTCCTGAAAGTGTTTCAAAGCTTGTCTAATGCTACCTGCGTAATCTTAAACTTTAGGCACCCAACTTCTGTTAACCCCCTCCCTCCCTAATTAGGGTCATTAAAGATTCGCTCTAGGTTTCCCTAACAACGAATGCAGACAATACGCATGTTTGTTATATGAGGAAAGTGAAAACGCCACAGACTGTTGTCTAGGATGCTGAGCCGGCTGCTGCCTCCAGGAAGGTTGCTATGTTTTTCGCACCATTTCACCTTTTCATCTTACACGCCTGCCCTCGATGTAGTGCACTGAACTTGATAATGCAGTGGTGATCTTAGTGCCCTTCCGTTATTTTTCACAGCCCTTTTTCTCTTTGAGCAACGTTTGACTGTCGGACATCATGCAAGGCACGATGGTCATGACATCGTGCGGACGTTCAACAGATAGCAGATGCAGCAAAAAAATGAGTTTCTTTTTCTTCATTTGCTTCGCCTGATGCTCATTCTTTTTCTCTTTTATTTATCGCACGATAGATGAGAAACACTTTCGAATATCCTCTACGTGAAAGCGTTCAAGACATGCGAATGGCAGAATGTGTGCATTTATCCAGGCTGGCTTCTAAATTCGGCCCTGAATTTAAATGACCGTGCTAGCAGTAGGTTCTCGAAAAAGGCAGCGACTCTCCATGCAGCCAATATCTTTTACGTGTACCTGCGGTGACACAATGCCGTTAGGCATTTTAGGGGGGAGAGGGGGGGGGGGGGGAGAGGACGAAAACTAGGAATGCGTCCTGTCCACGGACCTCCGCCGATGGCTACGAGAGAACGCATCAACGGTACCCCTTCCCTGGAACAGGCTGAGACACGATCAGCAAAAGAGTACAAATAAACACCGCGGGGTGGGACTCCGGAGGAGGCCGAAAACAAACAGCGCACGCGGCCTCGCCGCAAAGGAGCTCGCCGCTTCTTCCTCCCCGCCTAGTTCAAACAACCACTGCCATGCCATCATCATCCCAGGGAGGACGGGGTGAGAAGAGGCCAGATCGGCGACGCGTATGGGGATGGCTGCTTGAGCTGGCTGGTGGTACAGGGGCCTCGACGAGCTCATTCCGTACCACGGAGATGCACGCAGACCCGCATCTCTTTCCCTCTTCCAAACATTGGCAGCCACAGGGGCTGGCTGTGGTGGCAGTGGTGGCGGCGGCAACCGAAACGCACACACATTGACACTCCGGGACGTGGCACGCTGGAGGTGACAGCAACGTAAATAGCCTGGGCAGCTGCGTTGGCATGCGCGCTTGCTCCTCTTTTCCTCCTCCTTCTCCATCACCTTTCTTCCACTTTTTGGCCGTTTTTTTTTCTTTAAGTATAGCCCTCTCCGTCAATTCAGGCCCCGCCTGGCCCCCCGACCCAACCCATGGCTTGTCAAAGACTGTAAGGGGCCCACATGGTGCAAGGGGGGGGGGGGGGGGGGGGGAGACGCTTGAGGGTTCCACAAGGAGAACCAGCGACAACAGGCAACGTGCTGTGTGCGCGAGCAACGCATCTTCGGAAGAAGAAGTGAAGAAGAAGGAGGAACGTTCACTGGGGCTCAGGAATTTCTTTTGACGGGGACACGTACACGGGGGACTTCTTTCTGCACAGGGCCAGCCAGCTCCCACGCCCGCTGCTTTCTGGTATCCGGCGCCAATTTATGCTGCCCGGCAAAGAGGTGTCGCCGCGTGGGGCACGGAGACCCCCCCACCGTTCCTTTTGCAGCGGGCGTGCGCGCGAGCGGTGCGCTGCTTTTGGCTCTCAGTTCGGGAAGCCTCGCCCACGCCACCGCCACGTCGTGACGTCGCATATATTGTTGTCGGAGCTGTCAGCTGTGCCATATGGCTGGGCCACACAAAAGGCCCGTGGAATCAGCGACGAGTCACACGCTTCAATTTATGCCTCGCCGAAGAGGGTGAGAGAAAAGCGAAGGGCAAAACAGTGCCTGACGACGACAACGACGACGGTCGAGGACGTCTTCGCGAGATTAGCCGACTACTTCGTTCTGGGCTTGCATGGGAGATCTCTGGACAGCACGCGCGTATTGGGTAGAATTATATGGCGTTCGTGAAGATGACGTCTACAACTCATCGAAATGTAATAGCGACTGAAAATCTTTGCATCCGGTATATGGATGGTTTCCCAGGTGAGCTAAAACTCCCTGCACAGTGCTGCCTGTCGGTGTTCTTGCCTTAACTGCAGAGCTGAGCCGATCCAGCGAAGAGATTTAACACCCCAGAGTTCTTGGTTCTGTTCTTGATTGCATCCACTTTTTTTGTGTCGCCTTGTAAACATTGTTTTCAATAACTTTGCACTGATAATTGGATGAATGCCATAAACTGCAGCAGCTGTGGTCAGCGGATGTTCGATTCAGATATACAGGGTTCGAGCAGACTCAGCCCTTTCACCTGTTCGCGGCTGCAGTTCGAAAGAATGGCTACTGAAATGACAGCGTTGTGGAAGTGACACATTTCTGGTCTGTACAATTAGGTCACCCCGGCACTTGCTCTGCCTGAGTCGATGGCTGCTGCATTTACTCAGATCTGGAGAAGCGTACGCGAATGTCACGGCACGAATGAGAGGGAAAATTCTATGAGAGCTGCAAAAGTTCGATAGTGATACAAGACTTACATTTGCATTTGAAGAACATTGAAAGATCCGACGCGAATCCTTTAAGTGTTCAAAACTGACAGTAGAGGTCCATGAAAGAGACGTAGCACGCGCTGAGCGCACAGCCCACAACGGCGCGCTACGCTCAAATTTTCTTCGGTTTGCGAAGTGAACTTTCTGTGGGGCTCCAAAATTTCCAAACAAACAAAAAGCTTTGGTTTGGTTTATGGGGTTTAACGTCACAAAGCGACTAAGGCTATGAGAGACGCCGTAGTGGAGGGCTCCGGAAATTTCGACCACCTGGGGTTCTTTAGCGTGCACTGACATCGTACAGTACACGGGCCTCTAGAATTTCTCCTCCAAAGAAATTCAACAGCCGCGGCCGGAATCGAACCCGCGTCTTTCGGGCCAGCAGCCGAGCACCATAACCACTGAGCCACCGCGGCGGCTCAATCAAAAAGGAAACGTGTGATTGTCAGGGGTACAAGCGAAACATGGCCTTTAAATCGCTTTTGACAACCGCTTAAACAGCCTCTAAGACAATCACAAACAAAAAAGAAACGTGTGATTGTCTGAGAGGCTGTTTAGGCGGTTGTCAAAAGCGATTAAAATGCCATGTTTTGCTTGTACCCCTGCTTTTTCCGTAGGCTGTCTTGGCTTGAATGCAGCGGAAGATGGCTGATAACACGACCGTAACCATATATAGCCCACGTCACGCAATTGGGGGTTAGCACTGCTTCTGGAGTCAAGAAACTACACACGTTACTTCTAACCAAAAGTTTTCACACGAAGCAGGATGTTTTTATATTTTTGTAGCTTCGACTTATGTGATGTCGACACAATGCTATAGGCTGAAAATAGCACCACAGAGGTTTCGCTGCAAATTATGCGGGGATAACTGCACACGACTTATATGGCACGGTGGTCGTACAATCACCAACCAGTCTTGTACGCACGCGCGCTTCAGCAGCTGGGGCTCTCACCTGCACACACAGTCAGGAAACGAATATTCGTGTACGTATTCGTTGAGCATTAAAGCGAAGTCATCGAAACCGCAATGGTCATGCCTTTGTTTTTAGAAAACGTGAGCCGAAAACGCTTGTTTTTTTTTTTTTGGCGCAGAAATAACAAAAAATAATCAAAGAATCATCAGAGTTCAACGTAACGTGCCCTCAACAAGGTGTGGTTAAATATACTTAGTATATTCTGCACGACTTTTTATAAGGACAAAAGTAAGCAGGCGGTAAATGAAAGCCGTCAGGGGGACATTCCGCTCTCGCGAGTGTCTTTCTGGTCAGCGCGCAAAGACAATCAACGAACTTGACTTCATCGAGATGGTATGCAAATGCGTCGACGAACAACATTTTCACGAACCCCAGTGCCGTCGTCAAGCACTGTCGTAAAACGGCCTCACCGGCATTAAACCGCGGCTCCATGACGTCAAAAGCGAGAATGATTTGACCCGGTCAAAATTTTTTTTAAACCAACGAGAAAGAAGGGGATAATATGACGGGCATGCACCGACCCGTGTAGAAGCAGGATGAGTTTCGCGGCGTTTTGGCTCAGAGGAACTGACTCAAACTTTAAAAACATCAAGGGGCTTTAACTTTAAAACGGCATGCGCGCCACCTGGAGGATGGCGGAAGAGATGGCGGCTCATTCCGCGCTGTGTACGAAAACATACGAAAATACCTCGCACGGTTTCCAGAGTATGCGCTGCAGTGCCTCCTCTTTTCCTCCAAATAAAGAGAAAAGGGGAAAAATGCGCCTGGATGGGTTTCGTGGGGAGAGGGCGCAGAACGTGAGTTTATACCGTACATTTTCGGGCCCCCGCTTTTGGAGAAATGAACGCCGCCCTCCGCAGCCAGGCTCTGGCCTTATTGCTCCCGATGTCTGAATATTGAAACAGGTGAAACCACCGCACGTGTATGTACAGGTTCGTACAGGTCTTTTTTTCTGAGCTAGTTTGTTGTGTATACTGTATATGTAAGTTCATCTAAACCGAGAGTACATATACACACGGGTCCCTGCCGGATTTCCCCCAATGACATCGTTCCGAAGAACGTGCGTTCCTGGAATGTATTTCCCGAAAGGTATACGAAGCTATGTACATGATGCCGCGCGATCCTATCTTCCGTTCGCCGAAAATTTTTGCTTTCTTCTTTTTTCTTACTTTTATGCTACCGACTGACCCGAACTGGCTCTGTCGCGTACGTGAGAGCTGTACATTTGCGCGGCGTACGTTCAACTTCAGGCACAGTCTGATTTCATTTGTATTTTCTTGACGTCTTTCCGTATGCCATACGGACGACGTTCACAACTCGTATGCAGGAAGCATGTGGTCAGCAAACTTATTTCCGCCATCATAAAGGGCGCATGCCGTACCTAACTATAAACGACGCAATAATGATGTCAGTCATAACGCCAGCGCTGTCGCTACCCATCAAGGATATGCGGCTATAAATTTGCATGGCTAAGATGACTTCGAACCAGTTTCGATGTAGCGGGTTTTTACTGCACCGCCACTGACGCCACTAAGGGCGTGGTAAAGGCTTATGGATAGAGCTTGATGGCACTTTTCCTATCGTCTGATACCGCGTGCGCAGGTCAGCACGCAATCTGCTCGAAGGGATTGAGTTTAATGCTGCTACTAAGAACGCCACCACATACGTGGTAAAGCGGAAGTCGCTGCTGACGGTATATAGCGACCATCAACTTTTCAGTGACGTCGTGTGGCGCTGTTCTCGAGTTATCGTCCGCCTTGCAAACAGGTCTACGCGTGTGCTGGTCTCAGTTGTTGATGTGTGTGACAGGAACGTTTAATAGCTTTCTCTGCGTGAACAAATCTAATTCGACCGGCCTATTATGAAGCCGCCTGATTGCTTTCAAGCTCCTTCGGTTTTCCGGGGTATTTGCAAAAGAAAATGTTTGACTGAGGAGTATCTCGCTCTAATGTCTCTAAATTTATGAGATTATGTAGCTTATTTGCTCGAAACTATCAGAAATGATCCCAACTTAGCTCGAACTTCGTATAAAACTAAAGGCTCAAGTATCACAGAGCAGCGTTCATTGAGGACTGAGGCGTCAGTGGCACGACCTTTCCCTTCGCAGATGCAGGGTCGAGGCTGGACAGACAATGTCTACGTATTTCACTTGCAGTACGTATATTAGACAGCTTCTGAAGCAATGTTACGTAATTTTGTCGTTAATTGGATACCAAGGATACGATTAAGCTTGCTGTACCACCAACGCCGTCTTGGTTTCGCTTTCTTTTGCTCTTGGCTTAGATAAGTCCACTGGAAAAAGATATTAGTAAAAGCCTTTGCTTTTGAGTCGGTGAACAAGAGAATTCTGCTTTAGCGCTGTCGTAAGAGCTAAGCAACCAACTGCTCCTGCAGGAAGGAAATAAAACAGTCAGTTTGTCTAGGGTGTATACTATGCAACACGACAGATTGAAAGGCTCGGTATAGCGACATCCCCCTTACGCTTACAATGCGTTGTGATGGATTTCTTATTGTGTCCAAAAACTAAACGAGTCACAGACCCAGCACCACAGTCTTGCTCTCCTTCCTCGCTTCTCTCTTCCCACAGCTGAGATCTGCATTTTCTTTTTGTTCCTTTGTCACATCTCCTTACTCTTGTTCACTGCGCGGTGCATGCTGGTCCATACAAGCAAAGCCATCGCACACCGAATCCTATCCCTCCCCGACCACTACCTTCGTCTCCCGCACTTCTATTCTGCGCGGAACCCATCCTTTGTGTTCTTCAGCGCGCGTTCAGCGTGCGCGATTCGTACGTGACACTACTGGATGCGGTCCGGCCATTGACGTGCACGTCAGTGGACGAAAAGCCGCTTTCCTTCCCACATTTCTATGGTAATCGTTAAGGAGGCAATGTGCATCAAGGTAAATTCGTTTCTTCTCATTCAATTGTTATTAACTTGTCTTCATGGTCCGTCTTGCTAGCGCCCGCCGTTCCTTTCCCATTCATCGTCCTTTAGCTCGTGTACTGAGTGCCAAATTTTCCCCTTTTCTCTTATTTTGAGGAGCAACGGGAGGTGCGGGCATCCCTGGTGCTTGAGTAATTCAACCCTGCATCGCCCTTCTCCCAACCCGCTTTCTCTGAGGCCAGTGTCCGAGGGGCTCGATGGTTGCCCCTCGGTTTGCGTAGACCATCGATGGACGGGCACAATGAATCGCATTGCGGGTCCAGGGCGCTCCGCGCAACAATGAAGCTGACGCGGTGGTGGCTCTTTGTCGGCGGGGCGGGAGCCGGTGCCGGCAACCCTTCTTCTTCCCGACGTGCGCGGGCAGTGCTCACGCCGAAGGAAGTCTGAGGAACTGATTCCCTAAAGTGCTTAGTCAGCGCGGACCCTTCTTCGCGCAGCGCCGTGGAAGGAAGGCGGGAGGATTGGCTTGGATTGGACTGTGTCTCGCCCTCCCTCCGACGCGGGATGTCCGTGTTTGCACTCATCCCCCTTTGCTTGCACTTGCAAGGGGCTTTCTTGCTTGAGCTATGTACGCCCACTCGGTAGTGGTCGTGCACTTGCAGAGGAGTTCGAATTCGTGGAATACTCTGCCGCTGACCATTCACTGAAAGGTTCCTTCTCAGTGTGCGGACTGTACAGAGACACAGTTATAACGGCATCATCTCTCTGCATAATTAATTTTCTAGTGCGAAAACACTATTGCGGCGGTTCTAGCAAAACCGCCTAGCATTTGCTTGTCTTTATGTCCGAGAGCAACCTGGATCGCACAAATTCCACCGGTGGCAGCACCTGTCATCCCAGGGCAGTGCCGTATTGCTTAACAGCAGCACCACTGCTCCAGGAGTGGTATGGGGACTCCCAGGGATCTATGAATGCTGAGTAGGGAAAGACCAATTCTGCTCGTATACATATGAATACGCCGTGCTTTCGCACTGTGTACGAATGTTGTAAACATTCTCATATTTTCGTCCGAGATACTTTTTGTTCACTTTTAGTAAACCAAATTGCAGTTAGCAATACCTTTGTTAGATGCGTAGATTTTGTCTCCGCGGGCAACTTATGCACGGAAGAACAACAACAACAAAAAAGATAAGCAGAAAACAATGTCGAGCAGCCTATACGAGCAGGATGATTGGCAGAGCCAGAGTCAGAAAATAAAAAATATTCCTTTTTTATCTTCAGAAACTTTCTGATGGCTGCGCCACACGGGAGTTGCTTTCGAAGACTACGAGCGTACAATACCAGCTTCAGAATCCGTGGTTAGCATTTTTTGTAAAATTCAGACTGCTGCGCGTAGGAGATGCCGTTGGGCATTTTGACGGTACTTAATTACGGGTAAAGGAAAGGCATTCGCGTCCATTATCACTTCTGCGCTCTCCCTTTCCCTTTCATTTCCGCCGGCTGCAGCTCGGGTGCTTAAGATATTAGATAGCAATTGCCGCGGCCGGCAACACTCTTTTGCTTCACTTTTTTATTTTTTAAATAAACCACTACCACCACCACTCCAGAACTATCTTGTACTGACTGCTTACATTCCAGGCTCCAATAAATGGGCACCTTCACAATACACTCAGTGTCCCAAACCCCTCTTCTGTGGGACATCAGATTCCCATCGGATTTGCACGCCCTACCTGCTGCGCCTTGATATTTGAGGGATTGTCAAGAATTCTTAAGATTGACGCCAAGTCAAATGCGGCCAAATTAATTTTACCTTAGTCGCTCCCCCAGTAAGAAAGGATAGCTCAGTGGCTATAGTGTTCCCTCAGAGTGTTCCCTCAGCCGTTCCTTACTTCTTTCCCTACAACTTGTACACTGGCTTTATGGCTTAATGTTCACATGCAAGCTTATAGATTGCTTTGCTGAATATTTGGTTTGGAAATTTCTATTTCACGGATTTCAAGATACTTATAGAGAATAAACAAAACTAGCGAACCCCTTAATCCAAGATCTTCGCGACTTTATCACCAACACCGGCCCAGGGACCTGTTTCGCGTTTTGTTTCCGAACGGCATGACTTCTTTCACGAGCTACTAATTCTAAAACGGTTTGCTAATCATGCAGCTTCAAAGCGACAAGCAGCTGGTTAAAGCAGTTTCGCCAAAAACTCTTCCTGCAAATATTCATGCGACCTCTATGAGTATGCGCCTGCGTTGAACACTTAACTGCGCTTCGTCCCGAACCTCGTTACTCTGAGTGTGTGCGTTGTGTTCACGTGTGGCAGTGTGTGTGTGTGTGTGCATCGATGATCTGTGACGACGTTGTTTCGTAAAATGCTCATCAGATGTCCCGAACGATAAGAATTAATGCACGCACCGGTTTCTCAACTCGGAACCGGAATGGCAGGCGTGAAAGCAGAGAGGCGAAGAGAATAGAAAAAAGATATTGTTTAATCGTACGTTTAATCCCGTTCTCTAGAGACGCGCGTTATAGAAAGAAGAAAAAGAAAGAAGAGAAGCCACCCCTTCAGGACGTGTCTCCCTGCTACTGGAGGACGAAGATAACCCGCTACCGCTGTTCCGCGATCTACTACGATGGGAGCGAAGTACAACGCTTCGCCGCATGGCTGCGTCGAGTTTTCTTTCATTAGCGGAGCTCCTTTTTGATAGAAAGGCCAGCCGCCAAGAAGTAGCGTATAATACAGAGCGGCAGCAGAAACACATGTCTCCAGAACGTCTTGTGATGCGCTTTCATTTATTTTTTTTGCCTCTCCGGCTGGTGCTCTGGCCCGAGTATACGGTCGGGCCGGGTGAGAAGGAGGCGACAGCCTGGAGCGCGTCATTCCTGCGCGATGTCAGAACAGATACGCGGCTCCGCCGGCGCGTTTATGAAGCGTGAAGCATAACCACAGAGACCCTTTTCATGAGCCGGTCCTCCCTTGAAGCGGGCGCTGGAAGCAGGAGACGACAGCGCCCCCTGTCTTTTTCTTATTCTTGTGCAGCCCCCCCCCCCCCCCCCCCGTTCCCTTCCTCCGCTTGCTCATTTCCCTGGTTCCTTGAATTTCCCCTTTCTTTTTTTCCTTCGTGGGGGCCAGTAATGAACGACATTCTTTAATGTCTCGGAAAATGAGAACGGTTGCAGGAGCGCTCGTGCCGAGCCTCCTATAGAATCTACTACACTGTGCGCTAAACCATCCATCCGAAGGAATATGCTCTTCAACTCCTTGCTGAAGCGGCGGGCCAGCGAGTGCGGAGGTTCCCCTTATAAGCGCTATATGGGCGGTCCTTTTTGAGCGGATCGGCCGCTTCTTCATGCTGTGAGCTTGGTTACGCTTGGCGCGAGGCGTTATTGTTGGTTAATGTCAGCTACTCTTAGTAACAGTGTGACAGCCTGGCGACTGTGTAAGCCACAGTAACTTACGCTTGAGCAGGCGTATGCTGTCAGCACTGCCCGTATCTCCTTCGTTCCCGGCCTCCTCCGTTATAATTCACTTTCCCGCCGCGTGTAGATGATAGGATGTCTTGACTCAAGGGAATTACCGGTGGAGTTCGGGAATGGATATTGAAGTGGGACACGGCAGCTTTAGTGGCTACGGACACGCTGTCTCCTCGGCCACTGAAAGGAGTTACAGGAGGTTCGAGTGATTCGCAGCGCTACTTTCTAGAAAGCCGTTTCTTTTTTTTTTTTCTTTTAGTGCGGTAGCACTTCAAGGAGCATTTTCTGACTTCGGGCAGACGTACAGGGTCGTCCACTCTTAGAATGCGCTAGCGCATGGCCGCACTCTTCAGAGGGCCACCGTGTGCGACACAGTCGCTCACCGCAGCAAAGTGGCGCAGGAGAACGTGTACCTGGACGTGGTGCTTCACGTCATCTGCCACTTCGCTTCGATGCGCAGCCGTTTCGGACGCAGTGACCGTCCAAAGAGCACGGCCATGCGCTGGAGTGTTCTAAGAGTGGACGACCCTGTATGTCCCTGAAGCCTGCTTTGTGGCAGCCGGCTCACCTGACCACCTGGTTGTGGGCAACCTGTAAACCTGGCATGCATTGATGAAGGTACACCTAGGTGAAGGCCTTCAAGCCAAATGCCTTCAGGGTAAAGATATTCAGGTCAAAGGCCTTTGTGGTAAAGGTCTTTGGGGTGAAAGCCTTTAGGCGAAATTCCTTATGGCAAGGGCTCTCAAGCCGCCGCGGTGGCTCAGTGGTTATGGCGCTCGGCTGCTGACCCGAAAGACGCGGGTTAGATCGCGGCCGCCGGCGGTCGAATTTCGATGGAGGCGAAATTCTAGAGGCCCGTGTACTGTGCGATGTCAGTGCACGTTAAAGAACTCCAGGTGGTCGAAATTTCCGGAGCCCTTCACTACAGCGTCCCTCATAGCCCGAGTTGCTTTGGGACGTTAAATTACAATAAGGGGCCTCACAGGTCAAATGCCTTTAGGTCGAAGGGGGCGGGGTTGGCCTTTTTCCGCAGATCACGGACTGCATTCAACGTGTTAGTTCGTGTGCGCCGGCTTGACTATAGGCGGCGACCGAGCATTGATCTCCTGTTTACAAAACTCGCCGAGGCGACAGTCATATCACGAGCACTGAAAAACAAGAACGGGTGGTCATACATTCACGGAAAGCGACAGAAATCCGGCCCTTGCACGTCTAGACCTCCTTTCCTTCCGCCAGTCTTCATTTGTCTCTTTCTACCCTTAATGGGACTTCGTTTGTTTTGGTCGTTGTTATTTCCGTTCCTACTTACGGGGCTTCCGGTATTCCAAGGTTCTCGCCGTCACATGAATCATTCGCTTTCCGATGAGCCCACTTTTCGTGATTCAAAGACAACCATGCGTCCGGGCGCAAACGAAAATTAATAGTTCTCGGCCGAAAGAGGAGGGCGAGCGGGAAGTGGGAGAGAAAACAAGAGGCCCACCGCGGCGAATGCGCTAGGTATACCGTGAAAAGTGAGATCAGCAGCCTTAGCTCCCTCCTCCGGGAAGTGGAGGCGATTGGCGATCGCCGCAGCCGCAGTGGCGGCGGTGAATTCATCAAGGATGTATCGGCACCGACGCCGCCGCCTTACGGGCGCCCCGCGCTAGTGTACGCTCTCCCGCGTCTCCGTGCTTGCGTGTGGTCCGCGCTTTCGAGAGAGGGAGAGCCTCCGCTTGTCACGGGAGGTATATATTTCGCGCCAGATTACGGACGCCGCGTGCGGCTTCGCGCGCGCGAGCCCACGCTGCGCTGCGCGCCAAAAAGAGAAAACGAGAGGCGCGAACGCGGGAAATTTCGCGCTCCAAGCGGAGGGCGAGCGCGCGCTTTTTCACAAAGTGCGCTCGCGCGTGCGGTCAGAGGTCGAGAAGGCAGGAGGCGCCCTACAGCGCGCGCTTTTGTCTTAGATCCCTCTAGTAGACGGACAGATTTGCACCATCTGCGGCGAGCATAGGCAGGTTTGTTTTTATTTCCCTGACTGTGGGTTCGAATCGTGTCCGGCTTACTTGAATATCGTCCTTCTTATCGTTTTACCTTGTCCACCAGTCAGGCTTCTTTGGGGACTGAATGCTAAAGCTGAAGTTTTCTGGTGTCTCTAACGTTCGTATTCACACAAACGAAAAGCCGGTTACGTCTACTTATGGACGGCTCCCATATGAGTCGATAGGCTCTATATATGCCAGTGGACGGTGTATATGATATATGCCGGTGTACGCAACTGTCGGATCAAGGATGTATGATGTGTCTATACACTATACACACACAAAAAAAAATAAGAGGCGAAAATAGGCACTGGCAGGGAAATTAGCAACAGGGAATTCAGTATCACGAAGCAGGACGATAGCAGTGACAAATAACGCGCAGTGTATGTCGTTGTGAAGCAAAATAATTACGAACAGCAGGGTTGAAAGTAGCCAGCGCATATTATTTGAACCATTTTTAAACCTAATATAGACCAGCACTGTGCACTTTCTAGCGGGAACTTTTTTTTCCCTTTTCTGAGCATTTACTTTTTATTTTCTTCATTCTCGTCCTTTCTCTGCGTCTATTACATCACGGTTGCTAGATTTTGCTCTTTTTTTCGTCTCTTTACCCTCCTCTCACAAGTAGCCCGCAGCCACATCCGGCGCGTATAGCCTCGTGTGTGGTCCTTCCGCGAACTGCTTCCGAAGCCTAATCGGCTTGGCGCGCCACACCTTTTGCGTCGGAATTAACGCTCGGAATTAACGAGCAAAGCGGCGACTGGCCGTTTGGCTTGTATTTTTTAAGGCCTGTGGAGCCTGGAGGCTGTATTGGCTAAGACAAAAAAAAAAAAGATGAGTAGTACCCTTACCATCACAACCAGAAGCTGGGAGGGGGCTGGGGGAAGGATTTTGAGAAGGTCTAAAGAGCATAATCTAAGAATATGGGTTAAAGGGCACAAGCATGCACATGCGTCACTTTAACACTTGCGTCTGTGCGTAAGGCCGCGGCGCGTATCGCGGTCGCGAAATACGCGCGAAGGCGAAGTTTAGACACCGTAAGCGTTGTCCAAGCCCATGTACTTGGGTAATGAGGGTAGCGGTAATGAGCGAGGCCCGATGCACTGAACACTTTAGTGGCTCGAGTCTCGTCTTGACGACTTAATGCAGTCCATGGAAGCTGGTTAATTCGACCCCGTCTAATTCGGAAATTCGGATGATTCGGACTCCCTGTGTGTCCCCGCAAACGCGCATGTATTTCTATTTAAGGCGGGCGCTATCGAGGTATGACTGGCGTGGCAAGCGATCGTACAAGTATTCTTCCTCAAGCCCGAATCGCATTGCGAATTGCTTTTCATGCACGTCTCACGTGCGCACAACGGCGGACGTGGAGACGATGTGAGGGTACATGCCCAGCCTCTAAGTTTCTCTTTCTGGGCTTCGCTACCAACCCGTGGCTACATGGCGGCTATGAGCTGCGCATAGGCCAGCTAACCAAAGTGATCTGCGCTCCTTTTAAGACGCAGGGTGGCGTGTCGCTGGTCTTCTATTTTTATATCTTGAAGGCAACCCTCTCTTCCGGCGCCGACCCGCGCTTCGCCACGTTTCCGTCCGCAACAATTATGGCAGCGCGCCGAAGCTCCGCGCTCGTGATGTATTGTTTGCCCTTTGTGCGGTGAAGCCTCATCACAGGGGACGATGCGCTTGTGGGGGAGCCTCCGCAGCTACCGCGTCGGACTGGGAAATAGACCGCGAAGGCATGTGCCATTTTCGAGCGTGTTCTTGACGTCCTCGAACATGCAGTGTATTATTTAATAGAACTGCGCGAAATTGTCGTCGCCGCGCAGTTTTGGTCTCAAAAACAAAAGAACAATAAAAACAGAAGAAATAAACTTACAATGCAAATTTAGAAGTTAATTCGATAATTCAAGCTTCGGATAATACGGGCTTATTTTCTGGCCCCTTAAATCCCGAATTAACTATGTCTTACTGTACTAAACTTGGCAAGGACTACCATATTCGCTCGAATGTAGAACTTGTTTTAAAACTGATTGCAGAAGGAAAAGTTTACTGCTGCCCCTGAGTTATAATTGGCTCATTCGAGTCTTTGTTGCAGCCTGTGACACCACGGTTCATAACTAATAGTAAACAGTGTTTGTTACTGGCCCTCGTAACAAAGGATGTGCTGAAGAGGAAAAAGGTTGAACTAAAATAACAGTTGTTACTAATAACTGGAAACTCTGGTGGCCCTCTGTGTTATGACAAGCGTGTCTGCTGGTAAACTTCGTTATTTTGTGTGCGTGCGTGCGTGTGTGTGTGTGTGTGTGTGTGTGTGTGTGTGTGTGTGTGTGTGTGTGTGTGTGTGTGTGTGTGTGTGTGTGTGTGTGTGTGTGTGTGTGTGTGTGTGTGTGTGTGTGTGTGTGTGTGTGTGTGTGTGTGTGTGTGTGTGTGTGTGTGTGTGTGTGTGTGTGTGTGTGTGTGTGTGTGTGTGTGTGTGTGTGTGTGTGTGTGTGTGTGTGTGTGTGTGTGTGTGTGTGTGTGTGTGTGTGTGTGTGTGTGTGTGTGTGTGTGTTCAGCACAAATTACCTCACCCTCCCTCAACGAGCAACCTCCTGTTCTCCTCATTAAAACAAGAAAGTACTGTTTTTTGGTAGCTTCCAGGACCTTGCTCGTTACTAATAGCTGGGCTACTAATTAATTTTTCTCGCTTTCGTCTCGCGTTCGAGATAGTTTATAGCCTGTCCAGCCTCAAGGGCTTCATTCTTCATGGTCTGGTTTCCAAAGGTATATTAATGGTTTCCGCAAGTAGCCGTTTAACCAAAATCGAAATGAAAAGCCAGCACACACTTACAAAAGGAAGTACAAAGGAAGACATTGAGAGATGATACGTGGTTACGAAACAAAACGCTCGTCCAAGTTAGGTAACTGACCGCACTTCAAGGGCAAGGAAATGGAAGTTCAAAATTTTAAGTAAGATAAATTGAAACAGCTTAAGCGGCAAGCCCCTTCACATGAGCCGGTTCAGTCTAGGCCCTTGAACACATAAGGGAGGTGTGTCGTGTTTTGCATATCGTGCAGATCACTGCGTGTGCGAGCTAGCGTATTGATAGATAATTCATTATGAGCGCGAAGAGGTCGCTTTCAAGGAAAGAGAAAAGAAGGGCATTACTCAAAGCATTTCCACCATTCCGAAAAAAAAAAGAAGAGCAAACTTATAGTAACGACAGAGCGACTTTGAGAGATTGCAAGAGGCGTAAAGAAGGCGGGGAGATATAATTTGCGCTCATTATATAGGCGCGCGGCGCGCTGCTTTTGCGAGCCACCTTCGAAGTCGCCGTGAGCTCCAGCCTATAGGAAACCGCGCGGAGAGCTCGAAAAGAAGCAAAAAGGGGCGAGCTTTTCAGGAGATTGTAATTTTGTCACGTACCTCTTTCGACGCGAAGCGTTCCTCGATGTACTCTATTATACGTGACGCGAATGAACAGAACACGCTTTGTCGGCGCGCTGCTTTCATCTGTTCCTTTGTCGGTTTTTTGCTTGTTTTTTATTCGTCGCGTATCTAGAGCTGTCGTATAATGCTCTCGGTAGCAGAAAGCCGCGCTTATAAACAAAAAAAAAGAAGAAGCAAAGGACTTCGATGGTGGCCACCGACCGCTTTCTGATACATGTGACAGGCTCTTTGCGGTATCAACTCGGCTTTAACTTTTACCCTCACAGGCTGCCGGCAAGAGATGGTGGAGGAGGGTCCTCCTAATGTAAGTGTTACGCAACATGCACCTTTCTGTTGCCAGTTTTATCTCTCCGGACATCCAGCAACAAACCTGAGAACTTGCGAAAGGAAAAGTAATATAAACAAAGAAACTCTCGCAAAAGATCTGGCTTCACGGATCGACAACCTTTCAGCGGACTGTGAACAAGGAAGTCGAGATGCCGCTGACTGCTTTTTGTAAAATGTCTTGCCGCAGTCAACTGCCGTGTGCTATACAACGACTTAAGGATCTCATTTGAGCGAGCGCAAACGCATGTTGCTTGATGCATTCTTGAATCTATATCTCCCGGCGCTAACCTTTTCGTCTTGCTGGCCAATATGCCTGTTTTGTAGTGTACTTCGTTTTGTCGACAAAAAACACTGAAGATAAGCTTGTAATGAAGTGATGGCACGGCTTCTAGATCTGTGCTCGTGAGGCCGATCTTAGCGGAGATTCACACGAATTCATTCGACTAACACAGAGAGCGTAGGCCGCTGTGCTACTAGACCGAATCAGATGTCTCCTAGCCGTTCTCCATCCGAAAGAGCTGTCCTCTTCTGGCTGTCGCCAGCATGGCTGGCCCAACCTTTTTTCATATAAAATTTAGGTGCGCGCAATTTCTTGTTTAGTGAGTGACGTTTTCAAGGTTGACTCCTGAGGTGCCTCGTGGACGTATGTCGTCCGCCAGCCGTGATCTATCCTCTCTTGAATATTCACTGCTTTTCCATGTTGAGGCAAGCTAAATAGCGAATCTAGGAAATCGCTTTTTTAAAGGTTCTACACCACCCGCCGCGGTGGCTCAGCGGCTTCAGCGTTTGGCTGCTGATCCGAAGGTCGCGGCACCGAATCCCAGCCGCGGCAGCCGCCTTTCGAGGGAAAGAGAAAAGCCTCCCCACGCCGCCCCCCCCCCCCCCCCCCTTCCCGCCCTCCAGGGTGCTGCGCGATGCACGCGCACGTTAGATACCCCCCGTTGGTCTAAATTAATGAGGAGCCCTCCACAACGGCGTCCCTCATTGCTCATGTGTCGTTTGAGTAATCTAAACCCCACATGCCTACTAAACGTTCTACCGACGCCATGTGCGGCAGAAAGACAATGTTTGAGGTACGTGACTTTGCTAAGAAATCTGACCGCGGCATCACACAGAAGCCGAAATACACTCACAAGGCGAACGCTACTCATCATCTAAGTGTTGGCAGTAGCAGTAGCTTCCAACAAACACAACTCCACTCATCTACCATCTGAAGAGAGGTAGTTCTTTCTTGCCGTTATAGGTGCACTAACCTCTACAGTGCAGTCGCCCTGACACTCCTAACTCCCTCCCAAGGCCGGCGATAATTGACTGACGTCGAAACAAAAACGAATATGCGCGAGCCAGCATCGCGGATGGAAAAGCGCGTAGGTGCGTGGGTGCATGGTGCGGCGCGTTCCCTCTGCATTGGGAAAAGCGTTTGAGGAGTTAGTTGGGGTGCGCTATATTTAGGCATCGAAGTAGAGACGACGACGACGACTGGAGGCACGCTTAACGAGAGGGAAGGTCGCCAGAGTTAAGACAAGAGGCGAACCCGGCTGCATCACGTGTACTAACTGCGTACGGTCCCGCCGTACCTCTGCACGCCTTGCGATGGGTGATGGTCTTGGAATGGTCCCGGTAATAGCCTTCCTTGCAGTAGTGGCAGTGGCGCCCCGCCGTGTTGTGGCGGCAGTTGAGGCAGACGCCGCCGCTCTGGCGACCCGACAGCTTGTACAGCTCCATGTTGAAGCGGCACCGCCGCGCGTGCAGGTTGCAGTTGCAGGCTGCGAGAGAACAAACAAAGAAAGAGAACTCTTGAGACAAAAGGAACACATCCGTAAGCAAATGGCGGCTTTATTTACATCGCGAGAAAAAGACTGGGATAGCTAAAGCCTTCGAAGTTTCAGTGCAATATGGTTTATATCTCATGCAAAGATGTCTGTATACTAACAGGCGTGTGGTTATGAGGGTCAAGTGATTCTCTAGTGTACCCTGTGCTCTCTTGATACGCTTCGTCCTGTATGGGGCTGCTTGGACGAGCTACTTATTTTTTTCCATGCACTCGACCCTTAACCGGCAGACAGGTCTTAATAACTCCGAGTGCTGCTATGAAGACAGTACTAAGAGTTAACTGCCGAATTGGGATCCTAGTCTGAAGTACTCCCCTACCGAAGCTTTTATATGGCACAGAATGTCAGGTGCAGGTGTACATGGAACTAGCTCACGTTTGACTGTCCAAAGGCAGCCACTTTGGCTCCAGGCAAGTGGTGTGGCTTGCAGAAGCCCTAAGCTACTGCTCCGTAAATATGAGTTGATTAGGCAGATGGAAAAGTGAAGACCGGGCAGCTGCAACTGTTACCGGAAGCACATGTCTGCATGGAGTATACCGAAAGACATTTCAATCTCTGCGGTACTTCCGTTGAGACTCGTATACAGTCGTAGCTCAGGCACCCGTTTTGGGCGTTAAAGCGCTGACCCATCGCTACATGCTTCCGTATTTAACGCATCTTGCGACGAAGTCATTCTGCATCCGGTATTACAAATAGCGACGAATGGAAAAGACACCCAAGGAACAGAACCCCGGAAGAGGTATTGATGCCAAGAACATAGGGCAGTAGGCGAACCGTCGGCTAGATACTTTTTTCGCACAGGCTTTCCAGTGTGTTTCCGAGGGGGCCACGTGTGCACTGGATGATGACACTGTGCAGACACCACGTTGCGGGGCGGTCGCTACCACGCAGTGGCCAGTGAAAACAAACGGAGGAATGACAACAAAAGCGCCGGCCACCGCAATTTACGGTCACTGCCAGGCAGCCGGCTCCTCCGCGCACGCGCCGGGACGCCAGGGCGCGTCAGGAGAAACAAAGAAGCAGGGCAACGGGAGTTTCCAGGGAGATAAACAAACCAAACGGCGGAAGAGGAAAAGATAAAGCAAAGAACTGGAGGTAGGGAAAATCTTTTTTTGAAGACTTTGGCGCTAGCCGGCTCGTCTGGTTCACAGTGATATCACCGCGGTGGTCGCCAGACGATCGCAGAAACAGGCTTGATAACGAGGCCGAGTTTAGCAGGCAAATGAGTCGGAACCTCGAGCAGCCGTGTGG
This sequence comes from Amblyomma mixtum, assembly GCF_055824585.1. Taxonomy (NCBI): domain Eukaryota; kingdom Metazoa; phylum Arthropoda; class Arachnida; order Ixodida; family Ixodidae; genus Amblyomma; species Amblyomma mixtum. The sequence continues at coordinate 52,201,853 of NC_143016.1, read as the reverse complement.
CGCGGAGAGGAGCCGTTAGACGGGCTGAGCGTCCTGCAGGGTTCGGGCTCTTTCTCCCTCTGCCCTTTTCCTCTCTCCCCGAACCTTCTTTTTCAGAAGGAGAACGGGAGGGAAACGCTGCTTTTGCGATCTCAGCGACGCCTGGCTGAATCGTTAGGCCCGTGGGAGTTGGAGGGAGCTTCTTCTCATCTTTGTCGCTCTGTTGCGGCGTGTCCCTGCATTGAGCGGGCGCGGCTTGACTTTACCGTTGTTTGTTAGAGAATGGCTTCACGATAATTTTGCTGTATTGATTTGATAGCACATTATTCGCGATCACAGTATTATGTGCAATAGCACATTCTTAACTTGTCGTGGGCTCCCGGTGAGCATCACGTCCAGCTTGACGGAAAGAGCCACGACAGAAAAAGAAAAAAAAGCAGTATATCTCTTCGCCTAGGCCAGACGCCAGTATGAAATAGCGTTGCAGCAGGAAAAGCGTAACGCATTCAGATAGACGGCTGCCTGCGCGCTCGGGAATCTTCCGGGTTCTTTGGCTGCTTATTTGCCTCTTTCCGTGTCCAAGCAGCAATAAGCCCAATATTGCCAAATGGGTGGTTTCACTCTGGTCCTTTGCAGGGCCGGCCTTCACCAACGCATTTCCAATATTGGGCCCATTAGCTGTGCTGCTTGGGTACTTTCTACGAGCTGCGCGCCACGCATGGTCGCCCTGCCTGCTTTCGCGGCTTGAGGAGGATAGCGCCCTCACCTAGCTTCACCGCTTTTCGGCGCATTATGTGCCGTCGCGTTCTGCCGCTTCTGTGTTTCGTGCTGGGCGAGCCTTATTAATTGCTGTCCCATTTCAACAAGAATCATCGCTGGTATTTAGCCAACAATTTTAGTGCGTTAGCAGTATAGCCCTCACCGGGCGAAAACATCGTGTTGTGCGTGTCCGTAGCTTCCATCCACTTCTGCTCGCCACCTAGCTCCACCCTCCAGACGCCTCCACTCACCAAAAGCCGATGCAGCTGCTGTACGGAAAACTGTCGGCGAAATCAAATGCAAATACGCAATGAGAAGACGTTCATCCCTTATGAAAATGGGAACGTCCTTTCAATTCAAAGTTAACTCAAAAAAGGTAATAGGAATCAACTGCCATTGAACTGAAAATTGGCCCCCAACTGTGAGTTCAATGTGAATAGACTTCCTTTGAACATCCTCCAAATGTACATTCTTTGTCCCTTCTACATCCTCAGGACACACAAAGCACAAAGGATGTACATTTGCAGGATGGTCAAAGAAAGTCTATTCATGGTGAATTCAGAGTTGGGGGCCAATTGTTGGTTCAAAGGCAGTTCAAAGGAAGCACTCCTTCCTTTGAACTTCCTGTGAACGGAAAGTTGAGGGTGTGTAAGTTCCATTTAAATGTACTTGCTCTGTCCTTTCTAAACCGGTCAAAGGAAGTCCATTCAGATTTAATTCACAGGCAGGTGTCAAACGTTGGTACAAAGGCAGTTCGAAGGAAACACTACTTCTTAACTTGCTGTGAATAGAAAACTGCTCACTGCACACCAACTAAATATGAATGCACATCCCATGGACATCCTGAATTCACAATGAAACTAATTGACTTGCCCACACCTACTGTGCACTTATCTATCATCAGAAGTGCCAGCAGAGGCTTCATTTCACACAAGAAAATTATCTGTATTGGAAAAGCGAAAATGTGAAATCAGAACTTAAACCTAGTACTGCTAACGGAGATTTTTCGCTTCACATCGTATGATCGCCCATGATTTTTTTTTTGTCGTCGTTGTTAAGGGTGTAGCAAGCTCTCAGTTTTCTCTCTTGCGTGGCTGTGCAGTTGACTGGCGGCGAAATGACGGTCGTACCAAATGTACTGCGTGCTTTAGGGCTTTCATTTCTAATACCACACAGTTATGCCACCGAAAACGCCAAGCACTGTATACACTCTAAACACGAATGCGCCTAAATGAGAGTAATAAGGGAGTAATCTGTCCTCTCCTGCATAAAGGAAGTGCTTCCTTTTTAGCCCTTTCTGTGTACAGTGATACGTGAAGAGTGAATAGTGCAAATTGTCGCCGGACCATAGGTAGAGGACTGATCTGACCGATAGTCGTAGAGGTCGGCGTCAGCCATGTTGCTCTAGCCTGCAACGGCTCCATGTTTCGTCGCAGGAACAATCAATTGACTGATTTGTCGCAGTTTCTTAAAGATGTTAAAACTTTTTGTATATGCTTTGCAATGGGACTTGTAGATGAAAAACAAAAGAAAACGATGCTAAAGAAAAAAGTGCTCTGAACGATCGTGAAAAAAAAAAAAGTCAGTTTTGTTTCTTGAGAGACCAAAATCTTATCTGCAATCTCGGGGTGACTTTGAAAGGGGTAGAGTACGAACCGCCGCACTGTCGCAAATGAACAGAGAAACGCGTTCAAAAGCAAATAAACCTCGACATCCATGTATTATGGCTCAAAATAATAAGACAGAACTTAGAAATCTAGAGAAGCTTATAGCATACAAGCGAAATCTCTATATCAATGTACACGATGTAGCGAAAACTAACAAAGCTCTGGAATCAGCTGCAAGCCACGTCGTGTCAATGCTAGCTGAAGCTAGCGACAATGCTTCTGGGATTTATTGCCCTTTACTTGGCCGAAGCGAAACCACTCGCCTTAGTAGTGGACTTCACTATACGCATACCACAAACCTTCTTGTTGGTGCGGACTTGACTCTACGTATACCACAAACCTTCTTGTTGGTGCGGACTTGAACGACACTTCAGCGGATATGTTTAAATTATCGCTGGCCATGTCACAACCCACAATCCGTAGCGAGTTCGTACGGGCTTAACTTTTTGTCGAACCTTTGCTGTTTCAAACACGTGTAATTAAAACACACTTTAGCTTCAGACTTTACCTGTGTTAATTACTCACAATAGCTAGGCGGCGCATATATGATTCTTTTATCCTAGTTACTTGCAATGTCTGGATAAAAGCATTTAGTGGAATCGCTGATGAGCGTTAATAAAACGCGTTTGAAGTCCTCGAATTCAGCTACAAGCAATCAACAATATCGCCATTTGGCTGAAATTTCACCAGTGCGGCGTCATTTAAAAAGCTTTTCATTATCGCCCGTAAATACTTGCAAGAATCACAGTAAACCTTATGACTGTCATAGCAAATACCGGCATGTGACAAACGAGCACGGTAATATTCGTACACCACTCTTATCCGGAACTCAGCCTGGGTGCGACGATCGAATACAAAGCCTCGCGCTGTTGTGCCCCTCCATGCCGGCATAGACAGGTATCAGCGCCCCTTCCTCGTTCGGCCCTGGGTTGGCCCCACAAAGAAAGAAATAAATTGCGCCAATCGACAGCTTCTTGCTGTGGCAGCAGCATCTCAATACTTAGGCGGTTCGACGACCCCGAGCGGCACGCGAGTCTTATGCAGGCTCGAACAAACGTGCGTGGGGCGTTTGTCAGAGAGGGACGGAAGAAGCCATACAATCCGCCGACGGCGAAGAGCATCTTCTCTTCTCCGTCGTCGAGTCTTCTTTTCCGCTGCACAAGCGTCAGCGGCTGCGGCATTGAAAGCGGCTCCGCGCCCGACGAGAGACAGCACGAATCAGACGTCATTATACCTGCTCTGCCGCAAATCCGCGTCGGTCGCCGCCTCGGCCGCCGTTGCCGCGCAGCTAGTCTCGCACCTGCGCGGACTCCTTTGGCCGCTCAAAGTTCAAGAACCTTTTGCTTGATCGAAGGTATATGTATTGGCGTTCGCGCGTCCCTTCCCTGTCACCGTCCGTTATCTGGCGGCGTGCATTTGCAACAGCGGCAGCCTGGTGGATCGTCCCCTTCGGCACCTCGATGCGTTTAGTTCCTTCCGACGAACGGCGGGAGATCTGTTTGTGTTCCTGTTTTTTAACGAAAACTTGCAGGGCTGAGGAGTCGCGTTGGGGAGAGGTTGACCTCTCTCTTAAAGCGATCGCTACCGCCCTCGGATGCTGCAAGGCGGCGCGCCATTCAAGATGATGGCCTGCAAGTTGACTGTATATAGTCTTTAAATTTGTGGATACAAGATATAATACTCACAACTCAAGAGCAGAATCAAGTTGACAGCTATCCGCCTTAACACTACCTTCTGTTGTTCCTACGGGTGTCACCTAGAGTTCGTTATCGATTGTCTTTTTTGACACATTAACATCGAAGATTGTATACCCACATGCTATAAGCGTAGCGTTAGTGATGCTTTGACTGAAAAAGACCGACTGAAAATTGCAGCACTATTTCTGTTTACAAGAATCATTCTTTGCAGACTCGAGTGATTGCTTGCCTAAGTAATCCAAAGCCACAGTGGCCATCATTTCGGCGTATGCACGGCGCATGGAGAAAGGCTGCGTGCATATCTAATCGGCTCATCCCCACCTGTTCCGGCCTGAGCGCTGCTCACCAACTAAGCGCTGTGTACCAAAATGGCGCCCATGCTTTCAGGCGAGTACCTCATAGGCCATTGGCCACACGGTTATGCTCTAAAACTGTGACCGAGTACAGTTTATTAAGAAGGTTCCTGCCTGTCTCAGAGTGACTTTTTTTACAGAAACGCTGTACAGTACAGTGAAAGAAACTAAAGCAGGAGCAGAAAATCGAAGATTTTGCTGCTTGCTACGCAGGCGATTAACCTCGTTATAGAATCTGATCAATCTAGAATAACTCTTTGAGCAAATAAAATGTAATGAAGCGCATTCATGCTCGGAACACCACGCGAATAATACTCGAAAAAAAAAATGTGATAGCTATTCGCGGAATGTGCGAACAGTCACTAGCGTTGAGATGCGCCCCTTGCCGCATGGCGTTCAGCTTGCACTATGCGATTGAGAGTTATAGAGAAAACTACTGTTTCGTTGATCGTAGCATGCTTGCGGTTACAGCAGTTAACCGCAGTCGATTAAGTGGAGTTTTCGACATGCGTACACCCCGAAGTCGGTAGCAGCGCACTTTGGCACTGGTCCGCTGTGTCTGAACTGGGACAGCATATGGCGCAGCAGCGCGCGAATCTCTCATACTCCGCTCGCGACGGCTTTTCGCAGCAACATAACACCGACATGGTATAAATACGGACTCGCAAGGGGCGTGCAGAAGGTACAGCAGCGGACGCATATCCACTGCGGCCATCGGCATACTCAAGACGAGAGTAATTACCTTTACGAGATGCTTCATCACGTGGACACCAGGCCATGAGACTGTCGAAGGCAACCAACGTGCCGACGCCAACGCCCGAGCATACGACAACCGGGAGGCGAACAACGACGGGGAACTAGGCAGAGTCACTAGACGATACGCAGTCATCTTAGAACACCTAAGAGCCCTCAGGAGGACCTACCCCCATCCCTACAAACACTTGAGTAGAGAGCTGCCGGTTGCCTGAAGACAACTGCAGACTAATGCATACCCCAGTCTTGGTCTATGTAAAATATATCCGACAACATATGAGAACAAATGCCCGCTGTGCAGGGAACACCCAAAGCTATACCACGTTACATCGGCCTGTCAGAAAACACAGCCAGCGCCAATAAACGACACACCAACACCGGAGCAGTGGGAGGCTGCGCTGCGCTGCTAGAAGCCTGAAGAACAGCTCAAGCTGATCGACAGAGCTCGCAAGACGGCAGAGGCCGCTGCAGGGGCCCTGAATTGAGGGCCCAACCTTCGCCGGGAGTATCCTTTTGCGACAATGAAGTTTTTCACTAACTAATAGTATACTCTCATGAGCTGACTTCGCTAAATTGAGGGCAGCGAGCTATGCTTTCTGTTGAATCCCCACAGGGTATGAAGATACTACTGCGCACTGCCACAGTCCTGTATTTGTCGACAGTCCTTTAAAAGTATTTGTTTATGCAACACATGAAGGTATGGGCAATTACAAAAACTACTGTCTTTGGAGCTTTTGGGGACACCGCCTGTAGTGGCTTTCTCTCTGGTCATAACCTACACGGCTGCGGCTGACCTGGCGGAATGAGCTTACAGGTAGCGTAGAACTGAATTTTCCTTCCTAAATTCTGAACGAATGTGAAAGCAGTAAACTGCCTCATTCCTTCTTTCTTTAACGTTCCAATGCGTCTGTCACTATCAGTTCGATGAGGGAGTCATGCCCGCGCTGCTCCTTCAGTGTCTGTCGATCTCCGAAGCCTAGGCAGTTTTGCTTCTCACATCGGCGGCAATGACGAAAGTTCGAACTACATTTCGCATGTTCTGCATAACTTACCTGGGAAGCTGGCAGGTCGCTTCTCGCCTTACTTGACACCATGTATGGGGCAGGTGCTCCTTCTGAGAAAGTAACCAGCGCCCCTTCCTTCATCTTTCTTTTAATGTGTTGTCGAAGATTTGGCAATGCCATAAATAAAGACCTCGCTAGACAATCAAACGCCAACACAGCAAATGCTATACATGGCGCTGAGAAACCGGCAACTTATTTTGATTACGTCTTAATACATTATTCACGATCTCTTTTCTGTGCCTGTAAATCTGCTCTTACGGTATACGCCGAACTGTTCCACTGCTGAACAGTTCGCGGCGTGCTGTACAGGCACAGCGTGACTAAAAATAAAGGGAAAATAGTCCTCGCGAACCTTCCACTTCAAAAGAGCCCTACAAGTCGGAGGCACGTGCGCGTTTAAGGAGCCGGCGCGGCCAGTCGGGTTTGCACAAGCGTTTCGAGAGCGCACGAGAGTTTGCAAACACGACGTCGCCCCTGATGTTGCTGATGCCGCGCCGTTCGCGCCGGCAGGCAGCGCGTGGCGTGGCTTCGCGAGAAGACGGTGCCAGGACGGGGCCAAGAGCCGCGCGGGGCCCCATCACAGCTGTCACACGTCGGCGCACACACGCAGCGCCGCCGGCTACCCCTGCTTGCGTTTCATTCATCTTGGAGCTTCGGAGGAGGCTCGCCACCGCCAGGAGGAGAGCATTGCGCGTTGCTAGCTAACCATGCTGCCGCACGTCGTATACGCATACTCTGTCCGAGCCCACGTTGTATACGTTTCTCGCTGCGCCTGCAGCGTTGAGTCCTGCTCCCTTTGCGTTTGGATTACTCTCCCTGGCGCTTCGCCATTGTCTCGCGGCAGCCGCTGCGTTCTTGCGCTGACAAAGTGCCTGTCTACCGACGCCACTTTCTTCCCTATCTTTTTTATAGGGGGGAGATGGACGTATACAGCGAAATTTGCGTAGCTCCGAACTACATCCAGACCTATTCCCAACTGCCTGTACTAATAGCCGTCGGTAGAGGGGGAGGGCAAGTCGTACTTTTCTGGTATTTGAGGTCACGAAGGCGAGAGGCTTTACTACCTCACACTCCGGTCGCTCGGGCCGGAGTCGCTCGGGCATATATATGTTACAGAGCCTCGCATCCGGGACGCGCCAGGAACATTAATCGCGACGACTCTTACGCTTTATATGACGTAGCTTGCATGCATAATTGTTTCTGATTTTTGTCAAGGGCTGTAAACGGTCAAACTCCTCAATATCTTATGTGCGCTGTATTCCCAGCTGCAACGTTGCGCCTGAGGGCGTTCATCAAAGGCGCATATTAACGTGCAATAGCGCTGTTTTCCATTTTATGCGCCAGTTAATTTTCACCGTACGATTTCGAAGCGTTGAGAAATCTGTCCTAATGCAGCCCAAAATAACAGAAAAAATGAAATACAGAGGGTCAATAACATGTTGCGGCTGGAAGAGGGACGTTTCTGAACTTTAAACACCTTGCGTTGCCAAAAAGAACTCGCGAATACAAAAAGGAGGAGAATCTGTTTGCAAGGCAGAGTCGTGGAGGAATGACCGTCTGAGAGCAAAGACTGTCTGCAACGCATACATGCACACCGATTAACAACTGGAAGAGTGTAGGATGTGACTGAGAAGAAAATAGATGCATGGAAGGTTGTGAAGAGTTGTGAATACAATGTTAAGTCCACATTCATACAATTGGTATGTGCATTTTCCAGCCGAATTCGCGCAGTTTATAAACTGAGCTGCTTCAACAGACATCACACAGTGACTGAGAGAAGACCTTTCTATTATGAAAACCAGCGCGGCACGCAGAGCTTTCTTTACTCGGCCTGCTTTGTTTCGCCATGCGATGGAGATAACAAGATTCTTAATGGTGACCAGCTAAACCTTCTTGGCAGTTGTGCGCATTTTCTCTGCACCCGCATAACTTTTATGGTGTTTCCTTTCGTGCTTGGCTCATGAATGCCTTAGTTGCTTTGTGCCAACACAACACAACAACAAAACACGACACGAGACAACATGAAACTACATAACAGAACACAACAAAACACAACACACTGGAGCAATGTTTCCTTCAGGTGCCAGACCCGTCCACTGACCTCGCCTTGGGCTATTCGCAACTGGCAACATGAGTTAACGGCAACAAGGACTCGCATACATAATACTGAAAAATTTAATTCTGAAGCACGTCACAAACATTGCACGGCCGAGCAACAGACAAGTGGGAGAGCACGATCTACTTATAAACGAAACGGATCCCATCTCAAGGTCGCTTTCTTACGTTCAAGAAATAAGAGGACCTGTCTGCCACAGAGTGCATGCACATGTCAGGGCAGCGAAGGAAAGGAAGGCAGCAGTAGAGGGGAGGGGGCGAAACACGAGACGAATTCCCCCAAGAAGGCCCGGTTGTTTTGTTTCCATCCAGCAGCTGCTCACAACAGCGAAGCCACGCACATGCCTTCCTCGCACGGGGCTTCTTCTATATTTATGGCCCGCGAGGCGCCAGACCAGCAGAGCGTGCGAAACGCTCATGCTTCGCGGGTGGCGGCGAGGCATCCCCGAGCTGCGACCGCTAAGCGGGCCCGCTTAATCGAAGCTGCGGACAGCTATACGGCGCAGATCGCGCGAGGCGCCAACGTACCCGTCGAGGCGACCTTGAAGAGGAAGAAGCTCTGCGCCATACACTCCTGCTGCGGGAGCAGGATCACACGCGGAGCTCGCGACGCTTGAGGAGGGAAACAAAAACACGCGCAGGGATGCAGCACGGTGTTATTATGAAACAAACAGTGCCAAACTAGTCGGCGTCTATACGGCGGGGAGGGACTGCGAAGACTTGAGAGAGTGAGAGAGAGATAAGCACCGCTGGAGAGCAAGCGGGGCAGCTGTGACGAATTGCTCGTGGGTCGAGGGAGCACGGCGCAAGGTGAAGAAACACGGCCAGACTCGTTGTTGTGCGGCGAGAGAGCGTGCGGCGCGGCCTCTCGCTCGCTGTTGTTGTGCGTAGTGTGCGTACGGTTTACGCGAGGCGCGCACCGTAACGCCCACGCGGAAACACGAGCCGGGCGGCTTGCGGTTCAGCCGTGTACACAGTGAGGGACACGGAGAATCAAGAAGAATAAGCGAAGTATACATCTAACCGAACAAGGATGCGTAGGATCTGCGAGCGGTTCCACCACCGGCACAGGTTTAACGCTCTCGGGTTCTCTATTCTCTTCTTCCTCGTCCGGTGCGCGCCAGAGGTCGTGAACCCTCACTCGGCGCGGGCCACGGCGGCGGCAGTCCGCATCTTTGGGGGAAGGGCGGCCGTTGTGTCTTCTCCACATCGCACGTGCTCCTCGCACACGCGGTGTGTTGCCCCGTGTGCCGCATTGTGGCGTGGGCGCCACCACAGCCCCGGTAAAGATGGGCACGCGGAGATACCCGGCGCTGCAGTTCAGTGGGCGGATGAGTAGAACGCTGCTCTGTTTGTGTACACAATGAGAGTGGCGCCGCTGGGGAGCGTGGTTAAGTGGCGCGTTCGGAACATTACGGGACTTGGAGGGTGGATGCGCCTACGGTGAGCGTGATGCCTGTTCTACGCTTTCACTCATTATCACCCTTTTCACTAGGCAGTCACTTAGAAATTTATGGTTATCTCCCTGTCTGCCAACAGCGCAACGTCAAGGGGTGAGGTCTGCTAAAGCGTCTAGTTGGTCGATCCGTGTTTGAGGCCTATCACCTAATCCGAAAAGGCCCGGACGCAAGTGTGGCACCACCAAGTATGACTTCATTTCCAGTCAACTATGATGTTTTTATTACTTCTACTCCTTCCTTATGTTCTTGTCTTGTTGCGTTGTAGTTGAGTGAGTGAATAAACTTTTATTGGGGGTTCAATCACATGTAATCAACTGGTAGTTAAGGTGCCTCGACTAAAGACGTGATTCTGTAGGCAGCGACGCCCATTTCGGTCTCCTCACGTGTCCGGCAGGTGTCCTCGCGTCCCTCTCTGCCGACTTTCTGCATAGGGAAATGCTTTCCTCTCGAAACGCAGCCAGTCAACAACAACAGGTTGCCTCCTACCGGTCCAGCACCTCAACCCCACCGGTCCATGCCCCTGAGGAGTCTCTCTCCCCCCCAGGCCATGGCCCTCCAGAGCTAAGTGGCGAGCCCTCGCTACTTAACCCTCCCCCCTCTGCTCCAGCCAGTCAGGACCAACGTGGGCCAGACGGGTGGATCCTGGTGAACCGCAAGGCCAGGCGTCCAGGAGCCCGTCCACGGCCCCGTGTGGCCACTGTCCTCTTCCGGCCCCGCCAGAGGTCCTTCTCTCTCAGGGACGTTGTCAAGGAGGACTACAGCGCCTTCCTGTACTCCCGGCCTGGCGTTTTGGAGGTACGAGTTAACCGCAGGCGCAACATCATCGCCGCGGACGTCTCCACCCCAGAGGCCAGGGCAGCCCTCCTGGGTCTCAGCTCCCTGCTGTCTACCCCAGTCCGGGCTTTCGAGGCCTCCCGCCCGGATGGCTTCATCGGGGCCGTCTTCGGTATCGACCCGGAGGTGTCTGAACAGGACATCGCCGACACCATCGAGTCCTCGGTGGAGATCCTGGCCATCCGTCGCCGTGGCCGTGCTGTCACCGCCCGTTTTGCAGCTGAGCCCCCGGACCAGGTCCAGATTGCCGGGATACTGTTCCCGGTCCACCCTTTCAAGGCCCGGCCCTTGCTGTGCTCTCGGTGTGGGGGCTACAACCATGTGGCCGCCTCCTGCTCGAAACCGCAGCGTTGCACTTTCTGCGGGGGCCACCACCACCACCGGGCCTGCAGAGCAGACGTCCCCCGCTTCATCCACTGCGGTGGACGCCACTGCGCGGAGGACCCGTCCTGTCCCATCTGGAGGGAACAGAGTAAGGTGGCGACTGCTCTCCGCAGGCATGCAGAGCCTGGGGCCCGCCGGGCGGCCAGGGTCCAGATCCGCCACCAGCAGCAGCCTCCCAGGGAACCGGGACCCGGATCCTCCAGGGTCACCCGGGGGCTCAGCTATGCCAAGGCCCTGCAGACTCGGGGCCCCGGACCTTCCCGCCCTGCTGCCGGTGTCCCAGCCCGCTCTCCAGCGCAGGATGCCCAACAGACGGTGACGGCAGCCCTGCGGCTTGCTGTCCAGGCCCTCTTGCCACAGCTCCCCCGTGACTCGGGCGCACGTCAGATGTGCCTGGCTGTCCTCGCTGCCGAGGGCCCCTCCACCCAACACCATGGATCGCCGTAACTCGCCCCCCTCACGGCCTCTCGGGTCATGCAGTGGAACGTGAATTCCCTGCGTGCCCGGCGGGCCGATATAAAAGACCTTGTTCTGCAGGGCTCCCTGGACTACGACATCATGGCTCTCCAGGAGACCCGGATCCCTGCAGAATCCTCCCGTCTCCCAGGGTACACTGGGTACTCGGGCCGCTCCTGCTGCTCCCTCCAGGACTGCAGTGACGCCCCCTGCCGGGACGACGCCCACCCCCAGGAGAGACCCCGCACGGCCATCTATGTCAGGAATGGGATCCCCCATACTGTCCTGGCAGCCGATGACCCTGACCTGGGTCACCTGGAGATCTGTGCTGTGCGCGTCCGCATGGGCAGCACGGACACCACAGTGGCCTCAGTCTACCTCCCACCCAGTGTGCCTTGGGACCCTTCCTGCCTCACGGCCCTTCATGCACGACTTGGTAAGGATGTTCTAATCTGTGGAGATTTTAATTCTCACCACAGGGATTGGGGCAGCCGTACCACGTCCGCCAGAGGCAGGAAGCTTCTGGATGCCATCACTGCAGCCAGTCTCAGGGTCCTGCAGCCCAGGGCCCCTACCTTCATCCGACCAGGCCGTTCGTCCATCATCGACCTAGCCTTGCTGTCGGACGCCTGCCACTACACCTGGGATAGAGCTCCGGATTCCCTGGGCTCGGACCACTTCCCCATCCTTCTGAACCCTTCCTCTCGAAGGCGCAGGAAGGAAAAAGTGTACAAAATCACCAAGTGGCCCATGTTCAGGGAACTCGCAAAGGACATCCCCCATGCAGAGGACTTCCTGACCCTGCTGGGCAAGTGTGCACAAAGTGCTACTGTGTCCTGCTCTACCTCAGTGCAGGCCCCTGTCCCAGACCTTCGCCTCCTGGGACTCCGAGCTGCCAGGAGACGAGCCGAGCGGAAGGCGGAGAGCACGTGGCTCCCAGAGGACTGGACGGCCTACCGGCGGATTGATGCTGTCTGCCGTCGCCAGGCGAACCGCCGGGCTAGGGAGGGCTGGGCTGGCGTCTACCAGTCCATCCGCTCGGCACGGCAGTCGGCGACGGCCTGGCGACTCCTGCGGTCCCTCCTCCAGGTCGCAGCAAACCGACACCCAGTCCTCGGTGCCGCCATTGCCCGGGGGGTGTCGTACCAGGCACTGGCGGAGCAGCTGGCCGACCACCTCACCAAGGCTGCCCACCCGAGTCCAGGCCCACCACTGGGACCTCCGTCCCAGTGTCGAACCCAACTTCCTCCTGTCCTTGCAGGTGCTGTTGGCGTAGCCTCCCTCTGCACTGACCCGATCACCCCACACGAGCTGCTCAGGGCCCTCCATCGGTCCAAAAAGAAGAGCGCTCCTGGGGCAGACGGGCTCACATTGCAGATGCTGCGGAACTTGGATGCCCCGGAAAAGGCCCGCCTGCTGACCGTGTTTAACGACATCTGGTCGAGCGGCATCCTCCCGGAGAGCTGGACCACGGCCATCGTGGTCCCTATCCTCAAACCCCGCAAGCCCTCCAAGGAGCTGTCGTCCTACCGACCCGTCTCGCTGACCTCAGCTGCCTGTAAGACCATGGAGTCGGTGGCACTCCAACGACTCACCTGGATTGCTGAGGCTACTAACTTCCTTCCCGAGAACTTGACAGGTTTTCGCAGGCACCACTGTACCGCAGACTCCATCGCGGACGTGGTGTCATCCCTCGAGGAAGCGAAGTTCCACGGAGACGTTGCCATCCTTGTCCTCCTGGACGTCCAGTCGGCCTTCGACGGTCTGCCTCACAGCACCATCGAGATGGCCTTGGACGAGCTGGGGGTGACAGGTAACCTCCGGCGGTTTATAACCTCCTTCCTGTCCAACCGTTCTATGCAGGTTCGGGTTGGCCGCACTCTGAGCAGTCCTCGCCCCATCACCACCGGGGTCCCTCAGGGGTCTGTCCTCAGCCCCTTCCTCTTCAACCTGGTCATGGCAGGCCTCCCTCGCTCCATCCAGCAGGACCGCCGCCACAGAGTTCTCTGCTCTGTATACGCGGACGATGTCGCCCTCTGGGTCCGAGCTCCGAGGAGGCAGATTACCTCTGCCAGACAGGCCCTCCAGCGTGCCCTCAACGGGGTGCAGCAGTTCCTGGCGACCAAGGGGCTGTCTCTCTCAGCCACGAAATCTGAGGCTTTGTTTATACATCCGAGGGGAGCACGAGCCACGGCTCAGATTGCTACCCTCAAGATTGACGGCACTAAGCTCCCTTGGAAATCGCAGGTGAAGTACCTTGGTCTCACCATCGACCACCGGCTCTCCTGGATTCCTGCTGACAAGGCCCTCCTGTCCCACATGGAGCGAGTCGGCCGAGCAGTACTTTCCATCGTCGCCCGAGGCAACGGCTGCACCCCCACCTGGGCCATTCGACTCTTCGAGGCAGCGGCGACATCAGCCATCCTTTACGCCCTCCCCCTAGTTACGCTCCGGAGCACCCGCCTTAATCGCATGGAGCTCTCTCGCAGGAAATGGATCCGCCGCTTCCTGGGGGTTCCACCGCGATCGCAGGTCCCGGCCACGCTGGCAGAGGCGGGCATCTTCCCGCTGGACCTTCTGCTCCTGCAGATGGGGCTGACCCACACGGACCGGCTCGCCCACGTTCGTGATGGCGGTGCCCTCCGTGCTCGCCTGCAGGCCAATGCCGACTCTAGGATGGGGAAGCTCCACGCACTCTACGTGGAGACACTTGGGCCTCCCCAGGGCCTCCTAGTCCTCCCCCCTCTTCCAACCCGACCTCCTCTGCAGGTCACCCTGGACCTTGACGGCGTGACCAAACGCCACTCCCCTGCTGCAGCACTCCGCCAGACCACTGCTGCCTTCCTGGAAGAGTGCAAAGGGACCACCCTCCTCTTCACCGATGGCTCGGTCCTGCCAGCCACAGGGCAAGCAGCAGCGGCTCTGGCAGTGCCCCAACTGCAGCAGAGCCGGTCCTGCAGACTTTCCTTCCCGGGCAGCTCCACGGCAGCTGAGCTGGCAGGTCTCCACCTGGCAGCAGAATTCATCGGGTCTACCACCCCACCTGGCCCTGTCGCTGTCCTGTGTGACTCTCGGCCTGCCCTCCAGCTCCTGAGCAGGCCCCACATCTCGCAGACATCGGCGAGTGCCCTGCGTGCCCACCTGCACGCACTGGAGGATGCAGGCTACCAGGTGTCCCTTCACTGGGTCCCTGGCCACACCGGCGTCCAGGGCAACGAGGACGCCGACTCCCTCGCGAAGGATGCCCACAACGATGGGTCACCCGTGACCACTAAAGTGGCCCCGCATGATTTTGCCCGGCATCTACTAAGGCGAGCGGTAAGGGCAAAGCATCCTGACAGGCGTATCTCTGCGTGCAGGCCCTTCCACCGGCTCCCAGACAAGATCCCGCGCAGAGAACGTGCTCTCCTGCTCCGACTTCGGATCGGATGCTCATGGACGCCGACACGCAAGTTCGTAGTTGGTATGGCCTCCTCCCCTGCCTGTCCATCGTGCGGGGACACAGGCACCATGGGTCACCTGTTGGGTGCATGCCCTACTTTTGCCCTGCCTCGTAGCCGTCTCTTTGCAGGCTACCGTGCCCTCGGCCTGCCAGCAGACACGGAGGACCAGCTGCTGTTCCCGGCCCGGAACCACCTGCCCGCCTGCCGGCTCCTGCTTGCCTACCTCAAGGAGACCGGCCTGGACATCCTTCTGTAGCCCGAGGAACCTGGACCTGCAGCCCAAGGCCTGCGGCCTCCTGGACTTGCAGCCTTGGACCTGGACCCTTCTGGACCTTCGGCTCCTCCCAGCCACATGAAGGTCTAGGAATCTGCCTCCCCCAGCCCGGTGCTTGCACACTATCCTAGTGCACCGAGGCTTCCCCCCGCGAGCTGTTGTTGCGGCGGCGGCGCTACTCCAAGACCCCTCCCCCTGCACGGACTCGGACCGCTCCCGTCTCGGCGACGACCATACCCCCTTCCCTCTCCCCTCCCTACATCCCCCTACCCCTTCCCCTGGTCCCCAAGAGTGATGCCACCAACTGGCCAACATACGTCGGGACCAGTACCCCCTCCCAAGAATACCCCAAAGTAATAATCAATCAATCAATCAAATCAGAGGAGCCCCCGACACACGCCGCACCTGCAGCACCACACTGGCAGCGGCCGAGTGTTTGGCCTGCCACGTCGTCAACACGTGCACTGGTGACATGGGGCGGAAAAAGTCTGTTGTTGCGGTGACGTAGGCGCGGTAACTGACTCACACCACAACAGGACACTTCAAATGCGCCGTGAGGGAAGGAATCAAGCTTGTGGAAAGCAGAAGATAAAATTGTAGCCATAAAACAAAACTGAGGCCTTGGGGGGCGTGCCAGCTTATTGGTTTGATTACCACAGGCTCAATGCATGTCAGAAAGTGCGTTCGGAAGTTTCGCTGCATATTACAGGCAAATGAGATTAAAAAAAGAACGTAGTCGTCGCGAGGGAATACAGGTAGATTCAATCTAGTAAAACAATGTCAGAAGCATGCGCGACTTTATAGATATTCAGTGCTGCCATTTTATGCCCCAGGACATGAAATAACTTTTACAGTTAAGTTCCTTGTCCTTGGTATTCATAAATACAATAATTAACACATCGAATACTATTAGCTATTTAGTCGTAAAAGAGCAGGTACAGTTCCGCGTCCACTAAGTCGTTCGCTGCAATGAGTGCTGCGTTGCGAGCAGAGCCTTAGATCATAAATAACTTACATGTGTTTACGTGATGACATCTGCTTGATTGACATAGTTGGTCATGGTAGCGAGTTGAGGATCCAGCGTGTTTTATAAGTAACCGTTGTACTTAGCAGTGATGTCTGCACTGAAGGAAATTATGACGGTTTTTTCTTGCTCGCATTTGTTTTTACAGTGTTGATGTATAAGGGACGTTGGGACGGTTTCGCGACTTTTGGCATCGTCAGCATATAACTACACATCACAGCGTGCCTCCCCCCCTCTTCTAATAACCCCCGGAAGACTGTGCGACCCAGGTTTATTCACGATCCGAATCGGATCGTTGTTTTGAGCGATTCAGTGCATATATCGTCAGGTAAAGCTTTTGTCAAAAGTATATAGCCCAAGTGGTTTGCTCTTAGGCAATGCGGTGAAGTCCCCTAACAGCCCTCTCAGCTCTAGGCTTTCATGCGGTGAGGTCAAGGGTTTCTCCCACCTCAGGGAAATTCGGAGCGCTGTCGATGCAAGAGGAGCCGCGCTGTATGGCCTGGAATGAAGCCCCGTGGGCTGTACACTTTTTACAAAGGCTGACGAAGCTGCCCGTTCTGCCCACAATGACGGAATCCCCGTTAATATCCCCGTAACGAGAACTGACGCAGCGTGTGGGCTTCGTTCCTTGAGGCTGGAGCTCACACTTTCAGTGTGGAACTCTGGAGAGTTGTGCAACCGTCGCCTCAGGACATTGGACCCTGGACTGCGCCTCCGTCTTCCGTGTAATGTAGCGCGTCGTGAAGCAACACTACTGTGTCGTCTATGGCTCGGTGTTGCCTTCACGAATAAGTATGCTTTCCGGATCGCGATGGCCGACAGCCCTTCTTGTGTGAACTGCGCCTGTGATATGAGACAATCACCCATATCTTGTGTGAGTGCCCTGCCTTTGTAGCCGAAAGACATAAGCTGCGATGTGCTCTGGACCGCCTGGACCCTCGCCGTTTCACAGAGGCCAAGATCCTCGGTCCGTGGCCACAACAGTCAACTGCCATCAAGGCTTACAAGGCACTCTTTCGCTTTTTGAGAGCGACTGCCTTGATTGACAGACTGTGATTACGAATGGTTATAATCTAACTCCTGGTGCCTTTCGCTACTTTCGCGTTGAAGTGCTAAAATGTTTTTGTTTTTTAATTGAAACACGGTGAGCGATTGTGAATTTTCGCGTTGTTGAAGGAGACGCATTTTTGTGTAAGCTCCTCTTTAATTCCACTCATTCCCTTCCCCTGTGCATTGTAGCCAACCGGAATCCTTTCTGGTTAACATCCCTGCCTTTCCCTCTCTCTCTCTCTCTCTGTACAAACAATGCATCGATGATCTGATAGAGCGAGAATTTCGTTTGAACACAAACCCCTCTAACCCCAGCACATCTGAAATGCCGTTTAAGTGCTGTGCTGAAATGCGCATCTTTGGTAGTGGGCTGATATTTTTTATTTATTTCGTCGTACAGCTAGCGTACTGTAGGTGTTGTCAGTATGATGATAACGCAGCCGAAAGCTGCCGGCTAGCTCTTTGCTTCGTCTTGCTTTTACACGACGACACTACGGTATTCTCTCACGCAAGTCCTGGTCGCTATACCTTTTCCCAGTTAATGATACGTTCTCTCTTATGTGGGAGCGATTCCTTCAGCCGTGCTTGAGTTAAAGTATTTTGAGATACACTGTACTTATTTATAAAAAGAAACTGCACCGTTTTATGCCTATAGGCTATATCTAAACGGAATAGAGCGAATCTCAGTTCTTACATGAATACTGCTGTAATTGATTACCGGTAATTCTGTATGAACATCTAAAGCGTTATTGGACAGCATTTTGCTTGCGCAGATACTCAGAGATAAGCTAGCATTTATTCTCCCGGCATTCTGTGCGAAATCAAACAACAAAAAATCAATGGCATCTTCAGAACAGCAGTAATAAAAATAGAAATGTCGTACACGACTGGCGTAGACTGCAATGCTTCAGGTTCGGTCGTATCTATCTTATTTTCGTTGTTTTGATACTGCGTATTCTTGCAGGCATCACCAACCTGCCGTAGGCGCCACATCCGCACACTGCCGTTAGATGGGAGCTGCATATGCATTTGGTACTTGCACGACGTCGGCGAATTTCCAGTTCCGCGCAATCTATATGATCCGACCTTCACGCCAAACGAGGTGGAGGGAGCTGGGAGGAGGGCAGGTGGAACGCAGAGAGACCTGTTACTTTGCCTGGCTGCATGCGATCAGCCAGACCGGGAATGCCAAAGGCCCACTCCCAATATGATACTACGGCAGTCAGGAGGGGGAAATAAAGTGCTCGCTCTTCTGTATACACACGAGAAATAAGGATCATATGAAAAAGAACGCGAAGAGCACTGACAGAGAGGTATCACAGCGCTGCGTCCTTTGGTCTGCCGCAAAATTGTACATGCTGCAAACGGGACCAGGCTGTACAGGTCTTCGCTTGAGCTAAAGCTCGAGCAGCGCATGATGCGCTGTCGGCCGTGCAGGCTGCGGCCCCGTCTTTCGTTCATGCCGCCGCCGCTACGCGGCGGGGACGGCGCTCATCGTGCGTCGCGTGCTCGCTGTGTGTGTCTGGGGTCCATTTGCGGTCGTATCGTTTATCAAGCGTCGCCGCGACTCGCGGAGAGGCAATAATGCGGGGTCCCGTCTGGCGGCCGCGATGACGCAGAAAGCGCAGTCAGCCGCCGGGCCAAGCGAGGAGACCATCGCGCGCGTGCGCTGAAGACCACTCCGCGGACGCCGGCAAAGTGGGCTCCAATAAGGGCCGACGCGCAGACCGAGCGGGCAAGGTGACACAATGATGGATGTCGTTCGGTTTTCCGCGTTCGCCCCCACTATATGTCTGCCTGCGGAGGGTCCTGCAGCAGCCGTACATACCTTAGCTGGATTGCTTTTGTTTTTGTGGCTATCACCGTCGCCGTCTCGAAAAAAGGTGCGCTGTGGACACGCCAAAGCGGTTTCCGGTTCACGTGTTCACTCGTCTGTCTCGCGTCTGCCGTTTTTAGAGCGTCTGCGCCAGCAGGCAGGACAGGTTCACTTTGGGGAGGGAGACGGTCAGCGGGGAGCACAGACTGTCAGAAATAGGCAGATCTCCGGGTTTGCTATCGGGGCACGCAGTGGAGATCCTGACGCAGCTGGGAAGCTCCAATGCTATGCAGAAGTGAGGAGGAGCATAGATCCTGTCACACTCGAGAAGTTTGGTTCGGTGACGCTGCAAAACGAGCCATGCAAAACTCTCGGAAACCTGCATATTTTTATACAAGGGCTGTACGTCAGGGATCCTCAAGGAGACATCGCGAGACATAACGGCAGCACGGGCGACATCGAACGGGAGTCGCGTCTCATGGCAATGCACCAAAATGTACTTCGAGTTGGCTACGACGCAAGATCTCTCCGCTACTACAGAAACTAGGATCTTGAAGAAAACACGCAATCTATCACAACGGCACCGGAACGCGCCGAGATGCGCAGCTTGATCGTGAAGTTTTATAATTCTACGAGAATCTGTCTTATGACAAAGACAAGTCATCTCGATCGTGGACGAACGTATCGTGTTTCCACGTATTCGATCTTACGCACTCACTCTTTTAAGTTGTCAGAATACGCTGATAAAGAGAGCATAACAGACGACAGAGCAGCGTCGGAAGGTAGAGCAAAAGAACATGTCACTTCAAAGTTCTCTTCGACTTTATCTCTATACAAAGGTGTTTCCTAAACTGCGAAAGATGCCGTAGTAGAGCACATCACCTGAGGCTCTTTAACGTGCACTAGCATCGAACAGCAGATGGGAGATTGTACCATTTCGCCGCCGCGAGGCCGGAACTGTATATTATTACTTCGTTCTCAACAACGGGAGGCCTTAGCAACACTGCGACGACCACAGCGGTTCCATTCTTCGTCAGCCATTTGATAGGTCTGAATTTTCGGGAGCCTGGCAGCAATCATCACACAACCACATCTCAACAAGCAGCTTCATTATATCTTAAAGCACAGCGGATCGCTGCTTTTGAGGAGTCACACTACAATGAACTCTTGTCACGGTAGGAAAGCATCGATGATACGAAGCAGGCGAACATTCCCAGTGACCAAATAGCTGCTAAAGTTGGGAATCTTGGTGCTGTCACAGCCCCGGAGCATGCGACAGCCACTGCACCGCACGCTTGGCTGCGCGTCAGAGTATTAGGAGCAGGGTGTACGGCGCAGTAAATGGATACTGTCCCTTCCCCCCTTGAGATGCCACGTCGAACCAAGGCGACATGCACGACTCCCCGTCCCGTCGCTTTCTCGCACGCGCCTTTCTGATGCCGAGCCCCTCTGCACGAGTTCGGAGCAGTGGCCCAGATAGCGGAGGTAGAACACGTTGCAGTGACGCAGTCCGCAGTAGATGTTGTGTCGCTTATCAAGCTCTCCTACTCCAAAGTGCTCAGAACAGACAACTAGCAGCAGCTAGGATTTTCAAAGTTATGCCGAAAAGTCAGTGAACGGACTAGTCGTAACTGGTCTTAAAGTTTGTGGTTGGCACGGAAATGGCGCAGTAACTGTCTCGCTTCAATGTGGTCGCCTCAACCACACCTTGAGGGAAGGGAGGAAGGTGGGAGTGAACTTAACGCCTGAAGAGGTTTGAAAGCCCGGTCTCAGGGTTGTTAAAAACAGGAGGGGGAGGGGGGCACAACATTAACTTTTCGCTTTTTTTTTTTTTTTTGCAAGTGTGAACCCGCCAGGAACGCAGTGATGTCGGGCTCCCAACAAGCACATACAGCACTGCACAGAATTTCGAATCGCGGTGCTGCAGGAGCCTCAGAGCAGGCTCGGTGCTGCGCTTCAGCGAAAACTCTCACCGATGCAGTGCAACGGCGAGCAAGAAAAAAAAACGAAAAAGAAAGGAGAAATAAACAGGACTATCCGGACACACAACTCTCAGTGAAGTGCGGCTGTCTCTGCCGGAAGAGAGGCATCTCACAGCGAGCCCCTGGTTCGGAAGAATGGACGGTAGGCAGCCTCGCTGCGGCCACTCGCCTCGGACCGCAAAACGGTCGCACGGTGGCTTTGTATACACGTAACCGGGTGCAACGCGTCGCGCACGACTGGAACACAAGGCGTGACGCGCTTCGCGTCGCGCTGCTTCTTTGCTTGCTTATGCAGCTATATACACTCTTCGCGGCCTTTCGAATGTACAGTTTTATCACCCACTCCCTCGCTGTTACCGCCGATGTCTCGTTGTTACGCAGTTTTTGTTTCGCCTGGGACCATGAAAGTGCCTTTCCGCGAATGCAAAGCAGAGGAAGTGTGAGGGGAAAAACACGATCGCAGAGCAGAACCATTTTGGGTTGTGCGCATTATTTCTGCTGTCTGTTTTGGGCACGGTAAAAGCAGTGAAAACTGAGTAACACAGGCGAGAATTATTATCAGAAAGACTTGGAAGTGTTAAATACATTGAAGAAAAAATGCAAGGCGATCATGCGAGATGATGCGACAGATATGCGTTAGAAGCATTGCTTGTGTACATTTCATTGTTACAATGGTCGCCTTCCCGTAGCGGCTTTGAATTGTATTTCGGCGTTACTTTTGGGTTCCGGGCGCTGCGTGGGCTTCTAGTGGGTGGAGGCAACTGTAGGGTGGAATTGTAGCTGGAGCGAACAACCCATATGAAGGAAACAAGGTAAGACGAGTAGTTACGTTGTTGAAGCATTGCCTGAAAAAGCAAGGCATCCGGGAGCCGAGCTTTAAATTTTAGTAGTAGTACTAGTAGTAGTAGTAGTAGTAGTAGTAGTAGTAGTAGTAGTAGTAGTAGTAGTAGTAGTAGTAGTAGTAGTAGTCGTAGTAGTAGTAGTAATTGTTGTTGCTGTAGTAGTAGTAGTTGGCGTTGTTGGTGTTGTAGTTGAGGTTGTAGTTGTTGTAGTTGTTGTTGTAGTAGTAGTAGTTGGCGTTGTTGGTGTTGTAGTTGAGGTTGTAGTTGTTGTAGTTGTTGTTGTAGTAGAAACGTGTTTATTGACGGGAAATAAAGGCCCCCCAGGTGGAGTCCCCAGTCCGGGGCCTCATATGTCGCAGGCACCGCCACCGCGAGCTCCTTCTATATCGCACAGGCATACGCACACGCTTTTTGCACACTGTACATGTCTTTAGGTTTACTATAATGGTGTACAGAATCGCCAGTGCACTGTTGCCAGTGCACTTATTTAGAAGTGCAAGATGCCGGGCTAGTTGGTAATCCATGATGAAATAACAGCCCCCTGTCTGTGTCTTCTTCCTTCGTGTTTTCGTCCCGTTCCTTGCGCTGTTATTTCATCATGCACTTATTTACTTTTTGTGTTGAACAATACACATAAACACAGGTCTTCATTATTACGTCAGAACAAAACGACTAGGAGAAAACAGTTGAACGAAGGAGCAATTTACATGCGAAATAATTGAGAAGGGGGACAGAAAGAGAGAGTGAGAGTGAAGACAGTCGGGAACAACAAAAGGATGTGCGTAACGCGATTAACGTCTAAATATAAACAGCCCACCCGCCCGAACTGCCGCCCGCCGCGCCTCCGGAGACAGAACGCGCGCGCGAAAACACGGGGGGCTTGACGAATGGCTCTGTTCCCGTTCGGCGTCGTTTCTCGCAGGGCGCGAACGCCTCTGTCTATTTTGACAGGGGCGGACCGTCTTTCACGGTCACACGTTTCACCGAGTCAAGGCTGAGGCCGCCGTCTCGTGCATCCCCCCCCCCCCCCCCCCTCCCAACCCCCTTCCTCCTTTCCCTTCGTCTTCCCCGCACCGCATCGCCGTGACCGCTTCTTCCTTCTTTCTGTGTACGAGCTAACAACCAACGTTTGCGTAATTTACGGTCTGAGGCCCGTTCAGAAGAGAGTCTCACTATGAGCTGAAGGAGCGTACGCATTTGCTCTCCACGTAGGGGACTGTTTTGACGCCGCCTCAGTTATTCGCGCGTTTTCTCCCGCACGCGTGGGGTACAGACGGAGGGGGTGTCAAAAGCGAACAGGGGAGTCACGCGAGACGCTTCTACTCTATTTCCAGCCCATGCAGCGCTCGCGGAGCGCGAAACAAAATTAAGACGCTGCCCCAGAAGGGAGTGCCGTAAATCTTTTTCGCCGACAAGGGCGTTGCGCCGTTTTGTTCCTTTTTGAGAGTGAGTGGTAGAGTAGTAGTATAGTAGTTCTCCGCGGAGAGCGTGCGCGATCTGTGCACTCGGATGTGTGCCTGTGCTTCGGCAAGAACGCTGCAGTTAGAGGCGCCGATCCAATTTCTTCCTGGCTTGGCAGAGCGAGACAGGCGACCTGCCGTCGAGCACGAGGTTATGTACAGACTTTTTAACGACCTTCGAGGGCACGTGGTCTTTGGACTTCGGCAAACGCGTGCGCGGGCCCTCTTTCTCAACGTTTCTCAGCTCAATTCTCTTCAGTTCTGTGCGAACCTCAGTAAAAGATTCTCTCTCTATCTCTCCCACAGACCAAAGTGTCGAACATGGCGTCGAGCACTTTGAAGAAAAGTTCAGCGAGAATAACTAGCCACGGTGACGCCAAATTTCGGTGGGGCTCTACCTGTGTACTGATTTTGGGGAGTTTTTAAGAACACCGACCACTCTAAATTAGTCCGGAGCATGCGACACAGTGCGGCTTAACGACAACATCATCATCATCACCAGCCGAACTACGTTCACTGTAAGAAAGGGACCTCTCTCAGTGGCCTCCGAACAACCCCGCCTTGCACAGGCTGCGGCCAATCTATCCCAACTAATTTCAAATTTAATCCCATCTTTCGACTCTGCTTGTTGCGGATATACGTTTCCTTCCCTTCGTATCCGCAGTTCGGCAGTGTTACCCTAGCAGACCATCGGTTAATAAAACGGGTGGCATGTGGTCCACATCATCATCATCAGATGTGGCTAATGTTTCATTCTCTGTTATCACTCCGCTGACAGTCACAATAACATAAAAAGAAGGCGATGATCACGTGAGCCATAATTCGCTATAGGAGAAACCGAAATTAATTCTGTTGGTTCCGATGAAAGTGAGCATAATGCACCTACTGAAATTCTGTTTTGCCGTCAGTGATCGTCCGTTTCGAAGTGAAAACCTGTAGATAAAAAGACACTAGTCTCTCGCTGGTTCTTGACATAAAACGACTCTTCAAATTTACTTGGTTTGAAGGAAACGCAACTATAGATATGCTCGTCAACGATGCTGAGGAAAGGTCCATTTACGTTAGCCACAAGCACGCTATATTCATACATAAATGCAGAGAGCGTTCACAACATCACGTTATTCATTATAGCTGGATAAGCTAGCTGACCCACATGAAGAGGAGTCGGCTGTTCACCACAGCGTTTATACTTTACGACCGTAGAATGTTCTTGTCGTCACTGCAGCCGCGAAGTTTGTCTGCATCAGGGGCAAGAGAACGGTCGCTCATTCAACAATTTGCCATTAATGGCACCCTCGTCCTCTCCTCTTCCCCCTGCTTTACTGCTATATCAGAGTAGTATAGGGAGCCCGCGAAAAAAGAACACCTCCACAGCGTCCCTGCTCCGGTCCGCGCATCAACGACTTTCATGATGTTCATTGCAGGAACGCCTATATAGAGGGTACTCACGGCAAAATATAGTAGTTGGCCGCACTCGCACCCGCCACTACTGACCACAAAGTGTATATGTGCCTGGCTGGCATTAGACACCTATATATCCTGCACGCACGCCGTGCCAAGCATGAAAACCGCAACAGGCAGCACTCGCTAAAGAGGAAACAGCAGCAAGCTGCAGCTCAAATCGGAGGGAGAATAAGCGACCGTCGATTTCGCAACCGGACTCCCGGCGTCTTCCGGCTTGCCACTTCTCAAGCGCTTATCAGATCCGATTAGAGAGGAGTTCAACTCTGCGTACCGCTCCCTGCCTCCCTCCCCCCCCCCCCCCCCCCCCCGTCCGCGCTTCGATTGGGTCTCGGCGCCGCGTGATGAGCCAGCGGGGAGCACCGGTTTCGCCTCTCGACCGTGCAGCAGCCGCGGCTCTCCTCCGAGCGGCTGCCTGCGCGATGCCTCGGAGGAGAACGCCTTCTCCTCACGAACGTCGGGGGGCCCCTAGGAAAATAACACCTTGCCGCCGCCGGTTGCGCCGCTTGATGCTGCTGCTGCTGCGAGCCCGAGACAAAGGAGGCCAGATTTATACTCGATGGTTTATATAAGCGGCAATCTCCGTATGCCTGGCTTGGCTACCTGCGGAGATTGCAGAGGTGGGGCCTGCAGCACGCCGGCTGGCTGCTTAAACGATGATTAACAGCGCCTCGGCAAGGATGATAGCTGCGCACTGCTACCGATCTATGTATATATAGTATATGCAAGGTGCGCGAGCGGGTGCTCGCATACTTTCTTTGTACTGCGCGAGCAGATAGCTTCTTATTACAGACGCTTAACGAAGAAGCAAAATTTGGAGCTGAACGCGCAGATCGAGGGGCTGCTGCGATATTTGAGTACGTGACCTTGTGCTGTACGTACATGTCCGCTTGTTAATCTCGACTTATGTGACCTAGCAAGGGAGAAAGAGAGAGCTGTGAACTAAGTGGGTGAGAGCAACGTCACGTGGAGACAGTTTTCATGTAGAACATTGAATAAGAAGAAGAAGAAAAAGTTTAAACTTGCGAGAAGACTGGTATAAAAATAGAAGGACGTCTTCGCGAGACAGAGACAAAGCGTATGGACGACTACTCTTCAATTGCGACGGCAAAGCACGGTAGAGCATCCGTAGGCGTCTATATTCCGTATGGCGTGTACGTGAGACCCTTCTTTCAACTGCACTTAAATGTATACTGAATTTAAGCTCTAACCTGCAGCACTATGAAAGCTACAGGTCTTTTCAACCAATCAGTAGAGCGGAAAGTTCTTAGACGTGCTCCTGCACGCCTCGTCATTTGGTTTTCGTCTGCTCTTCAGACGTGTCTCTTTAAAGACTGCGGCACGCCGCCAGTGGAAACAGGAACAGAAAGCTCTCTACGAATATAAGGGAACATTCAATGAACATGCGCAACAGTGGCAGTTTTCCGTCAAGAACACTGAGCAAATACACAGCTGAGATCATCAGCTACGATAGTTATGGCGGAATTACGTGCCTCTAAAGCGGTATATGAGCGGGGCTTTTGTTATCCAACCCCCCCTCCCCCCCTTCCCAGTGAATTCATAGTTGTCACTGCGTCCCTTGGCTGTAAATGACGCCTAGAACTTTCGCTTATTTACTGAAATTGATTGGAGATAAATTTGCGCTGTTTCTTATTTCATTTGGCGATTCAGTTGTTTTTAGGCCTAACTACAGACGGCGGTTTGTTGACAGAAATGGATCTCGTTCTAAAAGCGAGGTGGCGCAACTATGACCATCGTTATCAGTGCGTCTGCATTTGAGTACGCCACACGGTTGAACTAAAGGGGGTAATGTGACTTATAGCGTAACATCCCGCAAAATGCTTGCGTTTAGCGCACGTAAATATGCGTACGCTTTTCTTAAACTCTTTACTGTTCGTGAACGCTATTGTTTGAGGAAACCGGAGTACCACCCTCTAGCAGTCCATCGCTAATTCTGGACATTCAGTGGTCATTATATGTGAAACATGTGCTGAATTTTTTTAGTAACGCCTGAAAACTACGTTGAAGTATTTATTAGATACTGCATACTGTGGTACACGGAAGAAACTAGGTAACTATTTTTTAATACTACTGATCTTGAACGAATAACATCCTTTTAATGTCAGATCGCATAAAAACGTATTTCCTTTGCGTGAGCATACCAGTGCCTCTATAAATGGTACTTATACATATCATGAGAATGGGTCTCCGGAATAAGGGCACCACCCGAAGGAACTTCATTTCCAGCCAGTTAAATATGTTTTTACTACTAGTACTACTATCAGGGAGGAGACATTTATATTGGCACTGTTTCACAGCCCAAGAACGGCGCCTCTGCACGCCCATAGCCTTGTCAGCGGTGCAAGGAACTACCTAAATGGAGTGCAGAGAAAGGCATGCCACACGAGTTCATTTTCTTGTTTATTTTCTCCCATGCCACGTTGCATTTCTCTCTCAAATAATACGCAGCTGGAATACACATGCAGAGCCAGTTAGAGCTGCGCTGCATGGACAGTTTTTCAGTTTGCTTGTTTAGCATCGCGAAAGCATAGGCTTCTACAACAGGCGTTCTTTACTAGTACAAAAAGCAATATCCCGGTCGGTCCTTTGTTAAGCAAACACAGCCATGCGAGAAGCAAGTCGGTTGTACCTGTAGAAGCTTATGCAAAGCGTGCAGCGGAGCCGAGGTGGGTACTTCAAGCGACGCGAGCCTTGTCGATGGTGCTGCCCTCACCGCGCGCGGTAATTTGTTGGCGAGGGGAGGTATTGCTCGCACACTCACGCACGCACACGCGTACACGATACGCGTATGGAGCGCGTGATGAGCGGCCTCGAACTTGTTTCTTGGGCGGAGCACGGCGCGAATACCAATTCGCGTTGCGCGCCACCATGGAACTTGAAGGCTAATTGAGTGCAGTGCTGCTTGCAACAGTATAAGCTGCGCGGCTGCGCCGGTAAGAGCATAGAAGCACTGTGCCTCTCCATTGACTTAATTGTGTAGCCTTCATATGCTTAGGCTGACTCCGGGCTTCTACTTTCGAAAGGATAGTTGTCAGCTAGCGAAAGCATGGCTGAAGCTGGTTGTTGTTCGAACGTTTTGTTTTCCCGAAAGGTAAATACGCTGACGCAGGAAACGTACATTAGAAGAAGACGGCTTTTGTAGCGCCAGGAACGTGGACCACCGTCGCGTACGCTACGACAGAGGTCCAACCATATCTTCCAAAGTGCGGGTCGGAGCATGTTGCATCAAGCGAGTGATAGGTAAACGAACATCATTTTGCCGAGCTTCTGCATGGTAGCCAGCATGGCGACCGCCATGAAATCAGTGCAACCCATCTGTACAGTCATGTTCTCCGAGTATGCGTAGTGAACTGTTAAAAGCTTGCCTGCGCTAGTTTCACATGGATGTGCGTGTAGTTTCTCGATGCTGGCGTTGTCGTCGTAAATCTGTTCAGCGCTGTTCGAGAAGGTATCAGTCTTTGTTAACCGAATCCGCCTGCCCAATCTGGCGTTAACGCAGAATGTTGTTGAGCGTGGGAGAGGCATGCTTTCGTCGGCTGTCAGCCTTCGTAGTGCTGCACAGAATCTTCTAGACGAAGTGTGCGTGCGAGGGCCAGCATCGAAGAGGCAGCCGTAAAGATGATGACGCTCTAGCGGCGAACCCCGCGACCTGTTGTTCTTACGCACATTTTCCAGCTGTTCATCTATTTGCACGTACAAAAATACGCAGCGCGCTCATTTCCACCGACCCGTACAGGAAAATTAAACGAGTACAATAAACCTATCTTGCAAACAGTGGGCGGGGAAGAGAGTAAGGGCAAGTAAGGGCGCGTAGAACTTGTTCTCCTCCTGCTCGTTGTAATATTACTTTTTTTTTGCTGCTTGGAAGCCAAGAGCGCGTGACCTTGTTGTTTACGCGTCTGGGGCGTGTTAGATTGGTGCGAGATACAATCGAACGCACAGGGGCGAAATTCCTGCCGATCGCGTTGCGGGAGTGAGCTATAAGTAACGCTGACCATCCGTGTGTGCGCCCGCTGCCGGCAAGCGATGCAGTCGAGATGCGTATCTCGGGACTGCAAGCATCGTAATTGAATACTCTTGCGCTTTCTTCGCAACATGAAGCGTTCGTGGCAGGCGCCAGAGACCGCGCTTACCGCGAAAGATGCTGACCTCTATAGACCTGCTGCGAATAACTAACGGATGTTCTCACAATTCCTCGGTGGCCATGGATGAACGCCCGTTATTCTGCGTTCTTTTTTTTTTTTTCGTACGAAACAAGTGACTTCTTTGCGTTCCCAATTTACCATGAATTCTTTCGGTATATATGTACGCGTCTGGGCCCGCCCCACGAGCAATGCTTTACGTGAGGTAAGCCAAGGCCAGGTGGGGAAATACGCGATTAAAAAGTGGATATATTGCAACGTTTACTCGTGCACAAGGACAAATCGCAGACACTAAGCGCGATCATTGATGCTATCCACACAAACTTTTCTTGAGGCTGCATTTTGAAGGCAAAATAATCATGGGCGAATATATCAGCAGAGATTCTACCATGTCGTGACGGTCTCTTTATATTACTGCGTTGTTACAGGTTCACGACTGGGCGACACATTTTATACGCCCAGAATCTGGTGGAAAGAGACATGTCTTACTAGGTTGGATGGTGAGCAGAAGCTACCCGTATTCGATAGGTATGGGCTACGCAACATATGACGTGGGGTCGTCTTCCGACGGCACTGGACAGTTATAAGGATCTCGGCCGCTTTTAAAATCAGTCCCTTACTTGTTTAGCATTGGGTCATCTGTAACTGACGCGTAAAAAAGACGTTGCTCTAGCCGAGAAGTCCGAGTTGTTGTCGTTGTCGCTGCTGTTGTCGTCGTCGTCGCCGCTGCTTATTAGCCGGTAGTCCTCTAGTTTATCGACGAAAAGAGCTAAACATTGATACCAAATTGTTTGCTTCTCTTTGCATGCGTTTTCTTCCTTTTCACCTTTCCTGGGATGTCGTAAGCTCAGAAGAGGAAGACTGCCATGGTCTGCTCTGGAGGAACAAGGCGTTATTTGTTTCGCTGCAAGACTCCTGCGCGCAATGTCAAAACCAACTCTCAGTGAGGGATGATGAGCGATTCGGCATGTTAAAGAGAGGAAATTGGAGAAGGGAGATTGACGCTGCACTAAGGCATTTCGTGTTCCTTGCGTTACGAAATAATTTATTTTCTTGTGATACTTATGTTGAAACGTTTGCATTCGCAAAGCAGGATAGCAGGGAGGTGTATTTTAAAAAAAAATAATTACACCGTGAACTGCTATGACTAAATGCTTAAAACGTGATTTCCCAGTACCTGCGGCCAGTAACCAATAAGCAAGCTACGTTAAGCCACGTTATGTTAGAATTAATGAACGCGTCGTCCACAAATCCTAGGCATAGCCTTTTTTGTCTTTTATATCTTCTTTTGTCGTAAAATACGCAAGGAATCACGTACCGCGCAACGCACATCAACTAAATAGTATTTCCCACAGTGCACATGGTGCATTTAGCATTAAATAAAACATTTTTTTTTTTACATTTGTTATTTACAGCTCACGTGTCGTTGACGTTTTGAGAGGTTTGAATTTCTCAGCGACAGTGTAACTTCTTTTCCTATATAGTTTTCTCAATTGCTTTCACACTTTTCCAGGAAAGAAGACAAACCATAACAGCGTAGGAGTAACGCATACAAAATAAAAAATTCTTGGTGGCATTTCCATATATATACGACCGTATCTGCGCTCGGTAGTTTCACTCAACACTGGTCGCTTAAATCCGGCACGACATTTAACAAGACCAAGTTAAACTAGTAACACGCACCCCATTGAATAACGTAATACATTGTTGAGAGCGCGGACACTCCGATACCAGACGTTCGATCACGCGACGAAAAGTGCCAAGAAAAGAAAAAAAAAATCCTGACACCACGGCGTTCGCTTTCAAAGTTCCGTGCACAATTTTTCACCCGCCGCCTCGAATGTCTGCGGTTTGTGTGTGTGCGGCTTGCGGCAGCTATACGGCGGCGGCGGCGGCGACGGCAAAATGAAGCCATTTATATGCGACAGGCGAGGGCGTATCCCCGGCGCCATCGTCGAGTGGACAGCGTGGTTGAAGCCAGCCGGCAAGCCACCGCTGACGCGGCATCTGTGTAGTGTGCACCAGCCGAGGAGTTATGGCGACAGAAAGAAATCGACGCTGCGACGCGCAGTTTGTTCTTCCGACAAATGGCGTCCGCGCGCACCGCGCACGCGACGTGCACCTGCCGCGCCGGATCAGACACTACTCTGTCATAGTATAACGACCCTCTGCCGCTACTCTTTTATTTTTTTTCTCTTTTCAGGAACCATTTTGCCTAGATCGTAGCGAGCTTCGAGAGCTTACTTCTACCGACAGAGTCAGATAAAGCGGAAACAAGAGAAATGAAAAAGCAAAACGTTAAGATGTTAGTTGAAGGAGACTGATTAGTAGCACAGTAGGCTTTCATTTTGAAGTCGCGCAGACCCCTCTATGGAAGTTTAACTGCACCCCGCATATTTCCTCTCCAGTAGGAAAAAAAATGTGCTTTTATGTTTAGTTGGCCTGTTTTCGTTTACATAGATGGTGGAGGTACGTATCGCTTTGGCGCTCATAATGTGGCGATGGACAGTTGATCCATTTAAGAAGATTCAGGCACGTACTTCCCAATTGGAAGCCTCTCACACCCGTCAGTGTTAGCGTAGTCTATCGCTTCGTGTTAGTATACTTTACACTACCGAGTATTAACAGCAAAGGACTACACGAAAGGTGGACACACTTCATGCGTAAGAAAAAAGAAAGAAAAGGAAACGAGCTCGTAATGCGACATGGATGCGTAACTATATACGTATTAGACGTAAACTAGACATAATAATTTACACGCCGAAGCGTTCATTTCGCCAATTGCTCATAGGGGGATGCATGCTCTCGTCCCTACGAATAGTTGGACCGGAATTCGGGACTTACATGTCCGAACATATAAGAATATTTACAACGGTCGGCGTGAAAGAGGAGCACCAGACGATAGACTCGCGCTTTGGAGAGAATTTGAAATCAATGACATCGATGGTGAAGGCTCTTTATACTGCAGACAAATGACAAAACAAGCGCAATTTTTCGCATTTAGCACTACAGATAAACACGTCCCAGGGAATTTCATCATGGCTGCTCAGAAAACGAACTAGAAAATCTTGCTATGCTTGAGTTTTAACTGCTAAACGTGAGCCCTTTCGACTTTTTTTTTTTGGCTCATAAGTTTTGTTAACCACGATAAATTTTTACTACAAATTTAGGGTTCGGATCATGTGTACATGGGGAAAGCACGTAGTGAATACAAGGCAGTTATGATTCACATTTTTTTGTTTTGTCGGATTCTATTAGATTCTTACCATCCATCTCAAAGACTGAATTCAGTGACACTGAGCGCATAAGGCAATAAAGAAAGGCAAAGAGTACCAGAATCAAATAGAATCCGAATGAAATTAATTATACCTCCTTTCCTCCTTACTCCCTGTGGATAATAAAGAACCAAATCATCATATACGCATGCAACAGCAAGGCCTGCCATAATAGAAACAGTCAAGCTCAAAACTCTTCGCGCTTGAAATGCACCCGTTAATCACGTGTGCTCAGCGATGCTCATTAAGAAATAGCGCCTCGTATTTAGATACGCAATTCTAGACTGGGCAAATCAGCTTTACAGAAATATACGCTTGATGCTTAACGAGAACTGTGCCGCCATGGCCCTGCAAGCGTGTCATTTACAACGCGGAACCTTCCAGTTCCTATGTTCCTTGCGTATTGTAGGCGCCACAAAACTAAAAAAATGCCAGTTAGAGGCTCTTCTATCTCTTCACTGTGGAGACGTTCATGTAACAGCACTGTTTAGATATATTTACAACAAAACTCTGACAACAAGGTCTGAATGTGCTAGCAAACTACTTTTGCAACGGAGAAAATAACGTGGTTTCGCGCGCGTACATCCTTCGTAGCATAGTTCGCGGCGGCGCCGTACCATGGCGTCGATTTGATGTAAATCGTCAATAGACTGTCTAGTTGTCACGCCAATTATCTGTGAAGTCTAGGCCTAACGTTGTTGACTTGACTTACGACCGCGGGGCGCCAAAACTGCTACATGCAATGTCGTCTGGCTTTGGCCATTCTATCCGTGCGTATGGAGGCGGCGGCCGGGTTCTAATGAAACACTGATGGTGGCGAGTCCGAATCACAGCAACAAATCAAATATCGATCGAGTAACGAATCAATCATTCCCTTTTTAAAATGAATTATCGTTCTGTCAACTACACGATACGTCGGCTGCGTTATATCGCATTCCGTCTACTGTTATCCGCTAATGCACGTAATGAGGATGGTGACAGAAGATGCTATTCTCATCCAGGTAAGAGAGAATAGAGTGCTATTTCTTAGTTTTCTGGCTAGAATACCTGAACACAGGGAAAAATTGGTAAATGTTCACACGCTCAGCTCAGACGAGGGCTCAGTTCTTGAGCGTTTAAGTCTCGGTGTAGGCCTCTCCGCACGGTGCAGGGGCTTCAAGAGGGCACACGTGCGCATATACAGGACTGGGCAGGACGATCCATCATCATCCAGGGTCCATTTTGGACACTCGTTGAATATAATGATGGCTGTAATAGCAGCACGCGAACGTTCGCTTTCTCGTAAAGTGCGGATTTAGTTAAGTGCGAGGTGCTGATTCACTTAAGAGTGATAACAGCATTCAGTTCTGAGTGGACGAATGTGCCAAGGTTTTTTTTTTTTAAATTCCATGTCAGCTCGAGAAGATTCCTCTTTCGTTATAGCATTCTGTAGACTATTAAAGATATTGCTGCTGAAGAAGAGGCTACAGTGCTTTAATGGAGACAGGTAGCACGGCAGCAAAATAACGCCGAGAGAGATAGCGATTAAGAGAGAGAGAAGCAAAAAACATTCCGTGCGCGAAAATTGTGTTCAAAAGTAATGAAATGAACTTTTACTCTTTGTTAATAAACTGCATTAAAAGCTAAAGAGCTTTTTTTTCAGTGCCTGTGGTATTTTACTTCCTTTCTTCCTTTGTTTCGTTGCCCTCAGTACGTTCAATTTCCTGTCTTCCAATTTAAAAGCATGAACTTGAGCGATAGAAGGAACCGTATATTCCTTGTAAGAAATAGTCCGGTAATGATATAAAGTTTAGCAAGAAAACTTTGTGAGAATTATCTTTCATGACCCTTGTTACATCGGCAGTTTCATCCTACCGTATCTCTCTCACACAAACACAAACAGGCACACAAACACACACACGCATACATACACAGACACACACGCGCAGGCGAGCACAGACACACACGCACACACACACACACACACACACACACACACACACACACACACACACACACACACACACACACACACACACACACACACACACACACACACACACACACACACACACACACACACACACACACACACACACACACTAAGAAAAAGAAAGTGCGGCAAAGTTGAAATGAGCAATGTTCGCACAAGCGAGTTTCCTCCTTTTGTTTTGTGTTGTTGTGTTTCTACCCCCCCCCCCCCTATCTCTCTTTGTGTGTTCCCATCACACCTGTATCCACATAAGCCATCCCACCGCTGCCACCAGTTATGTTTTGCCGTACTAGTAGCGTGTTCCACCAGGCATCGCGTCCAGGAGCACGGCAGCAGTGCCGAAGGAGGAAGGAACGTGGGCCGGAGACAGGGAGTAGGGGAAGTGAAGGAAAAACTGTATTTACATAATTACATGATTATTTACAAAAAGACAAACAAGGTAAAAACTGAGAAGTCTCAGGGAAACGTTGAGCGAATCGCTCAGGGAGTCGCTCCGGGAATGGCTTATGTGGATACAGGTGTGATGGGAACACACAAAGAGAGTTAGGGGGGGGGGGGGGGGGGTAGAAACACAACAGTGTGTAAAAATGGGACCGACTCGGTGGTGACGCTGGATGCCTGATGCTGCCCCCACCGCTTTTTCCGTTCCCACACTAATTGGCCTCGCAGGAGAGAAGGTAAAGAGAGCAAAGGAAAAACAGCGATGTGGAGACACGATAACTGCTGCTAGATTGTGTGCCAGTCTGGTACGGTGATAGGTGGCGTGTGCGAAAACTGGAGAAAGAGCGCAAGCGTAGGAGTTCTCAGATTTGTGAAAAAGATAAGCCACTGATGAGTAGACCGCGTGGCTTCTTTCATCGGCCGCAGAGCAAACAGGATGCGTGACGGGAATTTTTTTTTTAATCAAAGCTTTAACTTTTTAGTTTTACCGTGAGCTGTTGAAGTTTTGTGTCACATACTTGCCACAGTTTCTTTTCATTAACATTATTATATGGCTTTCGGTTCTTTATATTGAATCAGAAACTTCCGCAAACGCACACACACATTGCGAGTGAGAAATTTTAACACGTTCATTTGTGAAATGAAGGTAACCAGTGTTTATTTCACACATATTTCATATTCTGGAAGAGATCGACAAAGAAATAAAAACAGCAACTATTAAGCAATCGATAAATCTCAGGCTGTTTTTGCGTCGCTGATAAAACTTTCCGAACTACGGTCAAGATTAATACAACTTCCTAGATGCTACAGATTCCCCTGGAAAAGCTGAAGCACCTATACACTTATAAGTATTGCTGTTTTCTTGCATTGTACACCTTTTTCCTTCGTCTGCTTCTGCATTACAAGAGAAGACGACAAACAGTACGACGAAAGACAGAGCGAAAATGGTCACGACAAAAGTTCAATTACTATTATGACGCAAACTAAACTGTAGCATTGTCCCACTTATCAATAAAGAACGCTTTACTGATAAGTGATAATGATCGTTCCTGCAGTTCTTCGCTTGCCCTCTTTCACCCTGAATGTTTCCTGCTATCTGCGCATGAGATGAGTCACACAACATACCTGCATCACGAACAGTTCTGCGTCTCATTTGCGTCAACCGGACACGACGCGATTCTTGGTCGATATCGTACAGGCTGTTGCACAACTACGTCATTCCTGAAGGTGCGGGAACACGCACGTTGCCTTCACTTACACCATAAAAGTCATCTCCAAACACCCAAACTGAACCAAGCATAAACCTTTACCACGTACATATTCTGTTCGCACATGCATGCCGAACGTTTATACACCGGTTTTTAACTGGAAGATTAAAAGAAAAAAGAATTCTTATCGCGCTTATAGTGTGTGTCATAAAGGGAAGAACACGCAAAACGTCAGCGTCGCTCGAGCGATACCTGGCGCGCAGCACTGAGGGCCATAAAAAGGACCGTGGATAAGCGACGCACAAGCATAGCGCACCGCACCGTCGGACGGCCGGCCGATACTCCCCGAAGCACGCGGAGATCAGCCATAAGCGGTTCAAGGCCGCGGGCGAAACAAGGCCAGAGGCTCCCCGGTGCGCGGGCCAACACCTCTAATGCCCGCCGCCGCCAGGCCCCTTCGACCAAATCGCGGCTCGCGGGGCATTCATCAAAGACGGGGCTGGGCGCTGCTGCTTCTCTTCCTCCTTATCGCGCGCGGCTCCTCATTTATATATCACCCCCCGCCGCCCCTCCCCGGTGCCTCCTTTTCCGCGGGCTTAACGGCTTACGCCAGGTAGCGTAGCGGCCCAGACTCGTTCCACTCTTTGATTTGTGGGGCCCGTACTTATATACTGTTTGGGATGGGTTGCTTGCTATAGTGATGCTCTTTTCGGCTGCCCGCGGAGCCAAAAATGCTTCTCCCTGCAGGGGCGCTGGTGTTGCGTAGTTTGTCTGTCCCGCGTTGAAGGGCACTGTAGTTTCAAGGACGCTCTCTATACCACCGACTCTGGGTTCCAACAACAACAAAAAAGTTGTGCGAAGCTTCGGAGTAACTCGGTTAAGCTCGGCCTATTTCGGAGCAACGTCGCGCAAGCTGCAGCCAATGGGAGGAAGCTCGGGTAAGTACGGAAGAGCGTCGCTCCAGCTGTAGCCAATGGGAGGGTGACCTTGAGGGTGACTTTTGGCAACCTGGAGAAATAAAATAAATGCCGCCTCA
Source organism: Amblyomma mixtum (assembly GCF_055824585.1). Lineage (NCBI taxonomy): Eukaryota > Metazoa > Arthropoda > Arachnida > Ixodida > Ixodidae > Amblyomma > Amblyomma mixtum. Next base: position 52,164,885 of record NC_143016.1, on the reverse strand, counting down.
AATTGGCGTCGAACTCGCGACGGCGCGAACTTATCGGCTTCGTTAGCCACTGCACGAGAGCGCTATGCTATCACCGCATTTTTTTTTTACAACACGGTATTCATTACACGAGGTTATACAATGATAGACTCCGTATTGTAATAACGGAGTAATTACTCATTGTCATCCACCCGAGCGCAGCCATACGGCTAGAAAGGAAAGCTATACAGCTTTCTCAGAAACTTCGTAGTTAAAGAAAAATTCGTCTTGGTCCGGGGTTCGAACCCAGGACCACCGCTACACCGGAGCAGTCGCTCTACCAATTGAGCTAACCAGGACGGCAAGCTTATGGTAGGGCGAGAGCGAATTGATCAATAACTCGAAGTGGGAACGGTGTTGGTCAAATGTTTAGGGGAATCCCCCAAGGTGGAGTAGATTTGTAATAAGGGAGTAATTACTCATTGTCATCCACCCGAGCGCAGCCATACGGCTATACGGCATACGGCGCAGCCATACGGTGGATGACAATGAGTAATTACTCCCTTATTACAAATCTACTCCACCTTGGGGGATTCCCCTAAACATTTGACCATAGACTCCGTATCAACAGCAAAAACCAGTCCGGTAGAAAGTACCTTTCATCATAAATGTCTGTTAGTTGCAGTCGATAAAGCGTCATGTTAAACTGCAACACACACTCGCGCTGTGCACTGCACTTCGTCGTCTTCACTAACTTCCATCTGCAGCGCGAAGAGATCAGATCAACTTGAACCTCGATCAGAGCTTAACCTGATTATTGTATCTTCGTCAGACGTGCCGACGACCCAGCAAAGCAAAACGTTGAGCCAACCAGGCTAAACACATGCTTTCGCACGTCTACTCAGTTTAACGAAGTTAGAACCCTAACACATCTTTTGTCTAACTATTCGCCCGTTTTCAAATCTCCTTCATACGGCACGTGTAGTATGCGCCTGTAGAAGACAGCTAGTCCGCGTGGTCAGTAATAATCGTTGTAGACTTGAAATGCACCGCTCACGCTGGCATCAGCGAGGCGTTTGCGTCTACTTTATTTTATTTTTATTTCTTTGCAGGCGCCCTGAGTGCTCGCAATAAAGACCAAAAGCAGGATACAGCGTGGAACAATCTGTGTTGAACTGCAATAGACAATCGCGGTGTACCTCGTATGTGCGCCGACTCGTTTCTGGGATAAATTAGTTTGCCGACCTGCGAGTCACTCCACACTATCCATCTCTTGTTCGTATTTTTGTTCTTTTTATTTAGATTGCGCCCCGTGTTATGAGTGTTGTGACAGCTTAGCGTGTGATCATTCACTGTATACTCTGTTTCGGACATTCGCCGCGAGGCTATGGCTGCATGCGGCTCCTGCGGACACTGCATATCCTACCCTTCCCGACTACGTGACGTCACAGCAACTGCAGTACTTACCTGTTCTTACTGTGTTCGGAGCGAAGCTCGCCGCCGTGACTTCACGGAGAGCACACTACACGGATGTCCCCGCTCTTTTCTCAGTTCGTTCTGCGAACCAGTCCGTCCAGCGGACTCCTAATGTGCTCCGGCCGTTGATTAACAGCTGGAACGCGATCCAGCGTTCAACCGTCACCACGATATGCAGCTGGCGCTAGTTGTTTTAGTTTACTCTGTGCAGTGCGCTGGTGCAGTTATAGAGCAGTGATGCGACAGTACGGCGACTCGACGTTATCACATACAAGCCACAACGCAATAAGTGAGGAGAGGGTAGGGGTGAGAGGGAAAAGGGAGAGCGATCAGCAGCAAGGGAAACAGCGACAGGTCGTTACGAATGACCGAGGGCAGCGACTGGACATCGCACCGGCGAAGGGACAACATTGCGGCCGGCGCGGAGGCTCGCCTGGTTGGCACCTAAATCTCAACGAATGACCGCACGCGGTGTATGCGTGCTTGGGACGCCATGAATATTCAGGGTGGTCGCTCGAAATTGCGGGTTCAGAGAGCTAGCGCAGTTTTACCTTATCATGCGACATCGGATGCAGAAAAGGCACGTTCCAGTATCGGAACTTTGGATAGCGGATCATTCACGCGTGATGGAAGTGGGATCGTTCTTCTAGAGATCGAAGGCCGCATTTAAAGTGCTTATTATTACGTATTTCCTCGCGCTGTGCTCTGTTTGACTCGTATATTTTTCGCTGCGGAGTCGGGAAGCTCAGAGTAATTTGCAGAGGGAAAATCTCTAGGCTTTAGCCTCCAGGTAGCTGGATTTTCCTCCAGGAGGCTGGATTTCAACGGCGAGAAAGTAAAAATGCACACGTGTACTTGCATTCATATGCATGTTGAAGCACTGTACATATGTAGTCCAAATAAACTACAGTCATCCACAATACAGCCTTCCTATTAGACACTATATGAAAATCTATTAATTATTAAGATTGGCAGATTAACAGCACCAATAAGTACTCCTCTGCGGAGAACGTGAAGCACAGCGGTGCAAAGTTCATTGTACCGACGATATATTGATTGAGGAGCTATTCGGGGAAGATTTACAGGTTTGCTGCAGACGGTGAAGATGGGCGCCGGGCAACGCACCATTGTCCGTGTCTTACGCGCTTTGCAGTGTTCCCGCTCTCTCACTAGCAGATCGTTTCCCTGACATTGACAAAGTCGTAGCACATCTCCACAGGCAGGAGGGGTACTTTTACAACGTGCACCATTTTTATAGTCTGCTCTCAGAGTGACTGGGGCTGCACACGTGTGGGCTTTGAGAACTGAGTAGTAGTGCGCGAATCATAAAATAAATTTTCTGCCAAAATTGAGCACTTGTGTAATCTGTTCGTCTATGTAGTCTGTTCGTCTATCTTACTTTCGTTCATTCTCACAGACTTACACCGTTATCGGCGATGATCTTTTCTTACCGCACCCCTTAGGCCAAGATATATTATATAAGGCAAAAAAACAAAACAACAAAAATAGCCTTGAAAAGTATGCAAGTACGAACCTCCCGCCCCAGTATAGGTTACCTGACCACTATACGGCAATCACGCTGTGGGGCTAAGCACATTCGCGGCATATCCAACTGACTTTAGGAGCCTTGCATGCGCTCAGCACCGTGCATAGCTGTTGCCCAACTGCGTTCAGCGGCCCTGAGAAACTACGCACTCCAACCCCGTATACGTTCGCGGAAAGGGTTTCTTGCCCGATCGTAAACGCAAAACCGCGTCCCATATATTAGACCAGAAATGCCGCGTGCGCACTGAGTTATGCACCGTAAAAGAGGGAGGAGCCCAAGCGGGTATCGCTGATTGATTTACTCCCTGCGTGCGCCAGAACGCCAAAGGGCAGCGCAAACGGGTGAAAACCCTTTCGTTTCTTCTCCGGGCCGCGCAGTCGGTGTGCTAAAATGCGACCATGCGCAATATTTCTCGCCGCGATTGTCATCTGTTATACACGGCGCAGCTAGGTCGTTTCCATGCGCGGCGCGGCACAGCGCACGGGTTTGGCTGAAGAATTATACGGAGCCGAAATCGACTTCGCGTAGGGTGCGGAAACCGTCTCCCTACACCTCCTCCTCTTTATTTTTGTTTTCTTAAATGGAAGACCAGCTCGGCTGGATGTAAAGAGTTGAGAACTGTCACGGTGAGAGGAAAAGCACGTAGAAATTCCGGGTGAGTTACGATTTTATCTACGATGAGGATTCATGAGAGCATTAGGTCGTGGCAGGGGAGGAAGACATGGCTTGAGTTACGGGCGAGTCGAAATTAGAGGTGCTGTCGAAATCGGATGGGCCGCGGTACCTACTCCGCAATTAAATATTCTTTCACGAGTGTGGGGCTTATTTTATTGATCCAGTATATTACCGATGAGTTGTTCACACGGGAGGGCGAGGTATAAAAGGAGGTGGGGCTGGCATTTCCGGTTCGTGCTTTGAAACGAGATCGGTGGTGAACTGGTCGCAAGCTCATTGGGTTGGCGAGAAATTTGTCGTGGGCGAAATGCGAAGCCGTTTACAACACTGCCTTTCTTCGTAGAAGTAGCCTTTACGGATAAAAAAAAGAAAAGGATGTTCATTTATAGTTCGCATGGTTGAATAACTGTGCAGAGACGCTTAACAATTCAAATACTCTTAAATTTAGACAGGTGCTACTGTGTCACATTGTGCATTAGAATGACGTAAACTTGCCTTCACTTTGCAAGCGATGAAGTATTTGTGCAACTTATTGGCACTTTTATTGTCTGTAATTTTTGAAACGGTTTAGTTCGATTTGTGCTATGTTGCAACGTTGACCTTTGACCTCTTTGTCTATTTTTTTTTGCCAAGATCTGCTAGTAGGTAATACCCTATAAAGGTTTTTTTAAGGCTTGAATAAATGGCGATGATGACAATGAGAGTGTCGTCTGGTGCAGTAAAAGAGTGAAGGCTGCCTTCTACTCCAATCTGCTTCTGTTTGCAATAATGGGCCGTCGTTAAGAAGCGTCACCGGAAAGGTAATCCAAAGTTTCGCGGTTATAACCGTTCTTTTCGGGATAAATTTTTTTCAGACGTAAACTAACTGCAGGATGCCAGCAGAGAGAAAGCTTCCAAGTGTCTGAAATCAGGTGCAATGGGTAAGGCGCGCACGCCTTTTATAAGCAGTTCTTTTTTTTTTTTTTCAAACTTCTGCTGAAATCTCAGGCATGACAGCTGCGCATTCGGTCAGGCGATTAGACGAAACACCCTCACGTACCGGCTTTTGTCCTGGATCGTTCAGCGTGCGCATTTGCAAAGACCACGTTAAGCTATCGTGTTATCACCCATTCAAACGTGATGAAAGCTTAACGCGGCAACGAGGGCCACTCTGGGAGGCAAAGGAATACGCGCGAATTCATTCCGTTATGAGTAAAAAAACTCAACCCTCCTTCCTTAATGTACAGTTCAGGACGCGAAGCATCACCGTTCATCAATCCAAATAACGCAGGCGAATTCGCCACACGAAACATCTGTGGCGTGCTGCGAACAACAAGACACGCGTTACACCACGACGTTCGCCGCCCACACCAGCACCAGTCGAAGCCGCCATTCCACAGCGGTATACGCGCTGACCGGCACGTACAGTTTAGTTGAGCCCACAGCTGTCAAGAATGGCTGCCAGGAAGCTGAAGCATACAAAAAACTATACATTTCTGGTACGGATCGAGAATTATATGCGAGAGATCCGATCACCGGTAATAACTGTCCGCGCAGCAGCGTAGCTGCAATGAAGACGTCTGCCCGAAGCCGGCTGCGGCTGCTGTCTGCGGGTTCCCTGCGTTGCATCTGTTACGGCCGTTAAACTCGGCGGGCCACTCCTCGCGCCCGTCCATTCCTCTGATAAAACAAGCGCGTGACCGACGATGCTGCTGCTCGCGAGGTGAGTCGGCATGCGAAGGAGCCGCGCGCTGCAGTCCCTGTGGTCGTGAATTCGCCGCGTGCGCTTTCTCTGGGCATTGCCGCCTATAGACGTGCTGTTTCCTCTGCTGTGGTGGTCCTGGCTAAGATGCCGGTGCGATGGTGAACGCCGTAAAGAAAGCACGGCATCCATACCAGACCCCCCAACGGTTCTAACAGGATGTAATGGCAGCGCCTGCCGACATAGGATAAATTTGAATGAGCCTATTCACCTTATATGTGTTTGTATTCCTACTGAATACTGAAGCTATACTTCGCCCAGAACGCTTCTAGTTTTCTGGCTTTCTTTCATTGATTTTTGTTTTTAAAGAAGGAATTCGGAAGTAGGAAACCTCTCTTCGTTTTTCTGTTCGCAGCTTTGCAAGATAGCTTCTTTCTTTAGGCTAAAGACAAAGTTACTGCTTCAGTTGACGTTTGTCAGATGTACACACCGGCCTGGACTGTGTTGCGATGCTGGTGTGGTTTCGCGTCGATCGTGGTGTTCCGGCGCCGAATCGCCTCGCTGTAAGCTGTGAAATGCGCGCGGCGTCCTTCCTTCATAGCAAAGCGCCCTTATTTGAAGTGCCCTGCCGGTTTTACGTTCAAGTCAGTACGTGCACCGCGAGTCTCACAAGCGAGGTGAAGGCTGTTTCCTGTCCGGCTCCGGAAAAAGTCACGCTCGAAAGAAAAAAAAAAATTAAAAGAAAGAGGAAGAAGGAAAGAAAGAAAAAGAAATCGTTGCCATTGTTTCGGGTGCTGCTGTATTTATGTGTATGGCTTGATTCTAAAAAAAATCTTTTGTTATTTTGCTTCTCACTTGGCTTCAATCGGAGCGTAATCTGTATTTAGGTACTTGTCATTGTGTGCACATTATAAGCTTTATAACTGACATAATTCGCACCGCCAACTTCGTGGATTTGTGACAAAACACGACTGGCCTCTTTTGCAGCGTATGGTCACCGCATTGCAAATGCAGGACCAATTAGGTGCATTCAGCGCTCCTTACAATCGATAACAACTATACAAAACTTGTGCCCTTGGCAGCAGTCAGTCATGCGGTCCTAAACGAGACTTCATTAGCAGGTAGGACTGCGCGAAAAAGACAAGGACAGGAGACATAGGAACGAAAACGACACTACGAGCGTCTACTGTCCTTGTCTACTGTCTACTGTCCTACCTTTTGATGAAATGGACCAACTAGCCCGCAAGAACGCTCTACGCAACGAGACAGCTGTGAGGCACAGTGGAGGGCTTCGGAATAATTTGGGCCATCTGGGTTTCCTTAATGCGCACCGAAACCTCGCTGCACAACAAGTTTTGCATTCCCTCCTTCACCAAAATTCAGCCTCCGCGGCCGAGGATCGAGCCCGCGACTTCATCTTCAGTAGCAGAACGCCATAGCCATCCAGCCATCACGGAACCATAGGCATACGTCATTAATCACGTTGTCTTTTTATTTCTTTTCAAGGCCGGTCTCCTGACCCAGCAAAAAGTACAAGGAAGTGACGAAATAGAATCCACCCTGCCGCAGCAGGCACCTAATTGACGGACGGAAACAAGACGTTGGTTGGTTAGTTGCGACTGAGAGAAGGATGAAAAGGAAAAGTGCACGGGCCTGCCGACTGGCTCAAGCCGAGCCACCACCGCTGCCACGTGCAGATTCAGTTGAAAGATAAAAGAGGACAGAGAAAAAGAGAGAGTAAAGACGCGCGTCGCAACAACCGCATCTGCCGAAGTGGACGCTGGCTGAAAAAAAAACAGACAAGCGGCCGTAGCCCGAAGGCTGCCCGAATCGGAAACAAGAGTGAGGACAGTCGAGAGAGCTCACTTTCAACGTTGGTTCATTGTACAGTATTGTAAGCAGCACAATCATATCTACAGGGCTCCCAGCTTCCTATTCGGCACTATATTCTGCAATAAAAGATAAAAATCATTACTGATTTTACAGGAGCGTGCTGAGTCTGCATTTTTGAAAGGAAAGCAGCATTCGTATTATACTCATATTATCTCGCCGTATAGCGTTGGTTTTGTATTTAGCTGCAAGAGGATCGGCACTTCACGACTCCACAGCAAGAATACAGACATTGAAATCGTCCTTAGACGTGCCTTTCTTAAGGGTGACTACCATCGCAGCAGCAGGACGCAGGAAATGAAAATATATACACGGTTTGCGTCTGTATTGAAAGGCGGTCGCTGCTCGTTCCAGGGTTAACTCGATTTGTATATGCCACGACGTATGCCTTCGAGTGGAGGCAGCAGCGCTTAGCGTGGACTTGCTCTCAAGCGGAAAGCGAGCGTCGACACGCAACGCATGAGCGCACAGTTGGCCTCCGAAAGAACAGCCCGTTCCTAGTTTGTTTGTCCAGCCGTCGATTCGCTTGACTCCGAGCTTGGTGCCCTGTCTGCGACCTGCACATGTACGTTCGTGCAGATCGCTGAACTTATCTGTACACGCGTCAACATGTGCGTGCGACGTGAAAGTACGTGCACCGGTATGAAGAGCAGATTATGAATTAAACAAGACCAGGCGGCTTGCTGATAATGCGTTAACATTCTCACGTGTTATATATAAACAGCGCTTCCGCTAGATGTAAATCTGTTTTCTTCGTTTCTGTCATCAGGGCAGCCATGCAGAAAGGGGAAAGCAGAGTAAAAGGCACTCATTGCACTTAGGGTAAAAGAGGCGTGCACACAAGATAAATTTGAAAAAAAGAGAAGCTGACTATGGACTGGTATAAAATGAGAAAGAAAGGAATAAGAAAGAAACCGCTCGAGAATTAGTTATTCAAGGCAAAGAAAGTGCCCTACTTTTTGAAGCAAGATAAAGTTGCCTTAAAAAAAAAAAGAAATAGAGTATGGCCCATGACTAGGGGTTGGAGTTTCGGCTTAAACTGTAAAAGAAGTAGCGATAAAAGCATGCCGAATCCATTTTCTGATATCCAGTTTTAAGCGAGAAAGGTCCGTATCTTTCATATGTGCGCCATAGCCATAGCTTATTGGCTATTGAGTACAGACGCGAGTAAAAAGATTAGTACAGTGACGTCACCGGAGTGGTGAAAATCGCATTTAGAAATCTTCAAATTTCTTCGAATGAAATTTAAAAATCAAATTTTATTTATAAATCTTCCGGCCAGTCGATTTATACTGGTGACAAAGCTTGTCGAAAAGGGCGGGTTGGCTCCGTTTTGAAGTGACAGGCGACGTAGCTTGTCCTCCGGGATCCGCGCCCCCACAAAATTGGTGTCGACGCATGCATTTTAGTTGCTAAGGTGGCCGGTGATGGCGACACCTATGTTTTTAATTTTTTGTTTTCAAGGTTATATAAAGCCCCTATTCTCTCTGAGAGTGATATCTTTGTGGGGAGAACATGGTGCGCTATCGACACAGGCCACCTTCTGTGTGTCCTCCACGCCCCTTTAAAGCGGAAATAAGTGTGAAAGGGAAAGATAGATTTACCAAATTCGGAAAAACTTTATGCGCATGTCATTCGAGCCATTGTCATAAATATCTGCAATATTTACCATCCAGTTCGCGCAAAGTATGAAAACAATATAGCTGGGTATCTTGCTGAACTCTGTCGGCAGAAACAAATACCGTGATGAGAAAAACCACGTTTATCTGTCTCGCGATGCACTAAAGAAACTTGCTTGAACCATTGTTACGAAAGTGACTCCAGCAAAAGAAAAAAAAAGTGCGAACTCTGCATTCGTTCATTTTAAGAACACGTGTGTGTGTGTGTGTGTGTGTGTGTGTGTGTGTGTGTGTGTGTGTGTGTGTGTGTGTGTGTGTGTGTGTGTGTGTGTGTGTGTGTGTGTGCGCGCGTGCGTGTGTGTGTGTGAGAGAGTGAGAGTGAGTGTGTGAGTGAGAGAGAGAGAGAGAATGAGTGAGTGAGTGAGTGAGAGTGTGAGAGAGAGAGAGAGAGAGAGAGAGAGAGCGAGCGAGCGAGCGCGCGTGTTTTCAAAACGACTGGTTCTAGGTAGGCGTTGAATTCAATATCGTTCGTGCATACAAGCTAGCCAGTTCACGCGCACTGTTTCTCATAAAAGTAATGCGTGTACACAAAGTGTGCCAGGGCCATGTTACTACCGCCCGACCGACCTCTCCACCTTTTCCTCTCATTAAAATTCCTTTCTCTTTCTGAATAGCCAATCAAATCTCCCTTATTCGATTCATCGAAAGAATCGTATAGTGGAAGTTCAAAATTATTCGAACAAATCCTAGAATCAAGTGCCCAGAATATCCTGCATGCTTCAGGACCACCAAAGCCAGCCGGTCTGTCAGGTGGTCTGAGATTAGCCAGGCTCACCACGCTGGGTGTGAGGGACATGGGTAATGGGGGGATTGAATGGCAACGGGGCACGAGAACAGGGATAGTTACAAATTAGCATAGGTTTCGGTGCTATTTGGGCATGCAGGGGAGGGTCGTGGACGGTACAGGAAAGAACATGGAGGGATCACGAGGGTATTTAAATAGGTGCATGTATAGTTTGAATGTGGCGAGATATTTGTCAGGAATAGGGAGGATACGAAGCAGTTCTCAAGTGTTGTAGCGGTGAAGATTTATTTCCCGTGAGATTAGCGTCCCACATTGGTCAAATTGTTATCAAGCTTTAGAATACCTTTAGGATAATTGGCACGAAGTTCAAATAAGGCCGGCCTTAATTTTCTTTCATGACTGCGTCAAAAATATGGCTCATACCGACGCCTCACAGCATGCTGCCGCGATCGGTTAGCGCGAGATGGACGGTTCATCGCCGCGACGTGTCCCATTCGTGCGATGGTGTTCATAATGCTCATACATGGCCTCTAAGATTGGATGACGCGGCAGGACTCAGGCGGGTTCAGAAACCTTGCCTTGACTCTCGATCTCGGTGCCATGTCTCATACGTAGCTCTAGCCGGTTTCATCTATACTGAGTTGTGGGAATAGTTTATTCGCTACCGTCATTAGCAGCAAAAGGTAATTAACTTTCTATACGTGTAACATGATGGTCGTACGCTCAATATACTGACCTCGTGTTGCCTCCTCCTAGTGGAGATCAGTATAGCATTTCTTTTTTTGCAGTAGTCATAACTATAAGCTATAGAGCCGTATTGCGTGCGCCCCGCACTAGAGCTTCGCTTTTTCGCACGATTATTCGTTTCGTGCGAATAATCGCACAAGAAGTGATTATTCGTAGAAATATGCGATTTGTATTCGATTAGATTTTTAGCTACACTATTCGTATTCGATTCGGATTTGAAAAAGTACTATTCGCACACCCCTAGCAATACACTTTGCTAGCAGTTGTTCCGCGTCATTTTGATGGAGGCGAAATGCTAGAGGCCCGTGCTCTAAACGATGTCAGTGCACGTTAAAAAGCCCCAGGTGATCGATATAATCCGGATCCCACCACCACAGCGTCTCTCATAGCCTGGGTCACTTTGGGACGTTAAAACCCCAATATCCAAACAAATGTTTCGTTTTAAGTTGCTTTCAGAAGCACATATCTCTCATACGAAGAGTAGAGCCCACAAAATTCACTTAGGAGATCAGCACTGACAGCGCAGGCCCTGCTATGCTGTCAAGCGAGACTGCATGTTCAGCTGACCCGCCATAAGATCGGCAACTACTACATGCACCGTTAGTGCAGCAGCACATACACTTCTTGATGGACACAAATATCTTGATCTATCCATGAGTTATATACGAAGGCCTGCAGGCAGCTCACTTGAGTCTTAGTAGTACGTGCGCAAAATGCTAGGAGAAAACAAAGCTAAAGAACGGAATCTGTGCTTCAGGGGAGGGGCATCACGTACGTGGTCTACGTTTCGGCGGCGGCAGCTGCCAGACGAAGGCACGTAGGTGCTTCAAATCACTCAGTATTGCAGCCGAAAAGAAAGAAACGAAGACTAAGCCACCGAGTCGTGCTTCTATCGGAGATTGCCGCAAGCAATCGAGTAAGTGCGGCTCCTTCACATATATTTGTCATTACACGACTAGAGTGTTTGTACGCGAGTAATTAGTCTGTCAGGAAGCTGCGGCATTAGTACGTGTCTGTTTATCTCGTAACAGGTTCACGGGGAAAGAGCCTGCATTAAGGAGGAGTAGCTTGAGACGCATTACATCCATAACTGATGAACGTGTTGCATGGATAGTGATGGTGATGGTATGACGTATAGTTATGACGAAATGGATTACGCAGTAACTGTTACTTCTCGGTGGACAACCATAACCCGAGGGAAGGGATGATTGTGGGAGTGAAATAACCGAAAGAGATAATCCGCAGTGGAGAGCTCCGGCTGAATTGAAATCGCATGGAATTACTTAACGGGCGCTGAGATATCGCACATCACAAAGGCGCTTTCGCGTTTCTGCTCCATTGAAATCCGGGATTCGATACCACACCTCAAGCCTAGCAGCCGAACGCCGTAGCCATCCAGCCACATCGCGGTGTGCAGCGATGACTATAAGTTGCAAAAATAAGGAATAAACTTTGTCGAACGCGCGATTCATGAACTACGACGTAAAACTTCCTTGACTGCAGAAAGCAGTCATGGACGATTAAGCTACCATATAGTCCAAATCTGCATATATTGTGAAAAAATGACACGCCTTATCCCATTTTGTTTCGTCGTTTAAGGGCGATGTATTTCTACATTTGTGGAGCACTGTATTCCGATTTGGGGGCGTAGAAAAAAAAGTCGAATGTCAAAGGCAGCAAAAAAAAGGAAGAGGATGCGACATGCAAATTTGCAGCCGGCGGGGAACGCTGCACTGACGTCTTTAAAAATAGCCCTCCAACTGCTTCGCCCAGTGCCTGCGGCGCCCGCCCGGCGTTTTGCCCCTTCTCGTCTGCGCGTCCCCGCACCGCCGTTCAGAAAGTCATCACTGCTTCTCACACAGCTTACTAGGCACCTCGCGGCGAACAGTTGCTGTAGTGAACAACGAGCATTTCGGAAATTCAACAATTATTTAGCGTGTCGCAAAGACTTCGTACAATTAAGTTGAATTAGTGCGTTTAAAGAAGGTAGCATGCATGATATGCTGTCCAATATTTCGCAGGATTACAATTACAACTAACACTGCGCAAGTGGGAACAAACAGTTTCTTTTTTTTTTCAGCGTCTTCCACAGTGCTTTATTTCGCGGTGATTGTAGAGTCAGTACAAAATTTATAATTTATTCCTTCTCAGGTCGTACACTTCACAGAAAAAACATTTTATCGATGACGGTGACCGGAAGCTTATAGGGAAAGTGAGTTACTGGAGGGACCCTACTCTGCTCAGGAGATCCGTCTTTTCGCACATACGCTAAGAGCGTGTTTGGAACATGAAAGTTAATAATGAAAAACTGGATCCCGCCGCGACTGGAAGCAGCCGCAGGGAGCGACAAACAAGAGGAACAACTTTGGGCCGTCCAGCAGGTCATCGAGGCGCTGGCCCGCAGGGACCCAGCGAGCCGGCAACGGCGAGCGGGGACCCAGACCGCGCGGCCGGCGCCCAGAGGACGACGTAGGCCCCGTCCGGAGCGCGCGTTCTACTGCAGGCCCCAAATAAACGTTTTAACAATCCAATGTCTTTCACTTTAATTCCTCTCAATGCTTCGACAGGGATTCAAGAACAATTTATTTCTTATACGCTGAACGGTCGAATAGCTCTTACACAGGGAAGTCGTTATGCTAGGTAACAACAAAAAATTAGAGCATTTGTTTTTTTTTTCTTGGGGGGGGGGGGGGGGTGGTTGGGAGGGGAGAGGAGGCAGTGTGACCCTTTCACTATACGTAATACCTCTGACCCTGAGCACACGGCAATCAAATGAGGCAATAGCAGCGCGCAGCATGCTTCTTCAGGCACAATCGCGGTACAGAGTTGCCCAGACAAACCGTTCGAGACAAAAAGGGAACGCCGCGGCACCTAGAGACATATCGTACACAGAGCGGCGCGGGCAGACAGACCGAGCGCGGACGCTCGCGAGCGCGCACGGACCGCGTTCTCGGAAATCCTGGGCGGCGTGAATTATTATAGCCGGTCGGGGCCTTCGCCGACGGTCGACCCGCTGCCGCGGCTGCCTTGGCCGCAGGTGGGATCTGTCCCGAGGAAGGAACGACCGCGGGACCTTCTTTCTCTTGAGCCGGCGCCGCTCGTGCTGATGCTGCTGCCGCCGTGGCTTCGTTCGTGGGGCGTCTAGCAGATGCGCCTCCTCCTCTCTCTGCTGATTTTTATTATCGAGCGTGGCGGGCCTCCTTATCACGTCGTCAACGCCCGAGAACACGCGTGCACTGCGAGGCTCAACAGGAGGAGTCTTCGTTTGGCTTAACTGCGTGCTAGGGTTGTTTGGTGTCTTGAGGCCGTGTGTGTGTTACGATGACGGGCAAAGGAGATCGTGTGGTCAGCGTGCACGCCGATAGGGAGCGAATTATGACGACAGGCGGCGGAGGCCAATGCGAGATGTCCCTGGCGTATACCCTTTCGAGGAACGACAGCGCGGGCCATAACAATAAAACCATCGGTTTTAATAGCATGCAATTCAAATTTAATGATAGCTACTGCCGCTAGAAAAATGAGGAATACGCTGCTGCGCCGCACAGCCTAGAATTAAATTTCGCGGCTTACATGCACGGCTCCTACCGTCGTGGCCCTTTTTGCCCCTAGGTGGCCTGTCAAGGTCACTTGATAGTTTACTCGTTCCTGACACTTGCGTTGCGTGCCTGAACTTTGTAACCGACTGCCCATCTCTTGCACCTTCATCCACATGGACAAATGAGAAGGCTGAGTGTAAGCGTTTCTTTGGAGTGGAAAAAAGTTTGGAAGGAGGTGCCTACGGAGACCGAAACTCCAAGGGTGCGCAGAGTAGTGGCTGGAGTTGCGAAAGAAGTCCTTGAATAAAGTCGTTTATTATGTATGCAATGACTGCCGCCGCGGTGGCTCAGTGGCTATGGTGCTCGGCTGCTGTCCCGAAAGACGCGGGTTCGATCCCGGCTGCGGCGGTTGAAATTTCTTTGAAGGAGAAATTCGAGGCCCGTGTGCTGTGCGATGTCAGTGCACGTTAAAGAACCCCAGGTGGTAGAAATTTCCGGAGCCCTCCACTACGGCGTCTCTCATAGCCTTAGTCGCTTTGGGACGTTAAACCCCATAAACCAACCAAACCAACCAGTATGCAATGACTGCTCTTTCTAGCAAGGTACACCCGGCCAAATCTTTAACTGGCTCGGGCGTTGCATCGCTAAATGCACCTTGTAAAAGGTTCTTTTCGGCCACACTGCTGGCATATTCGTGCTGTAATTTGGCGCGTGAGATGGCATTTCGTGGTTCATTTCTGTTGATATAATGTTTGAATGGAGTACTTGCGTGCTTAGATCAAAGTTATCAGAAATATTCATCGTCTGGCACTGCGAAGAGCCGACACACGCGGAATATGCAGCAACGGTTCTGGTTTATATGGCCTCCTCCTCTGGGTAAACTATCACTCATTTCATGGCGGACAAGTCGTTTACCCAGAGTAAGCGCCACCAGAACCATGAAACTAACAAATTGTCTTCCTTAAGGCATGGATATTCTATATCGGAGAAAAAATATTTCTTTTCGATAGAAACAAAGAATGACGTGCCAAAGGATTAATTCTGAACACGTCATTCGTGGTGGGGTGATTTAGAGGGCGCCTGATAGCAACAACAGCAGATGCTTCGCCGCACCTGAAAAAACTCGGCGTGAAGCCAGTTTCAGAGACACCGAATTAATCATTAATCACAAGGAGTTCTCAACGTACTGCAGCCACACCGTGCAAGCTACAACCGAGTATTAGTTGTGGGCATCGTTATATAAGCCAACACAGCTGGTCGTACGAGATATGCCACATGGGTGTCACTCCGGGCTCACTTATTTCCCCACGGCGTTACTGTTAAACGGGGAAGGCTAATTTGTAAACCTGAGTTAAGGGTGCGCGCATGTCACGACTCTACCGTGAACTGACGCTCCGCCACGCTTATTAGCGCCGACTTGAGGAAGCACTCTAGAAAAAAAAGGTGTGGGGGGGGGGGGGGGGGGGGATGCAACGCGGGTGTTGTCGATCAATCTTGCACAGAGCGTAGGAGCCATTTCGGTCGCACCGCGCTACTTCGTGACGACCGTATCGACTGAGCTCAGGCAAGTCTCGCGGATGACACCGTGACTCAAAAAGTGAAATAAAGTAATATAAAAGCTTGCATGAAGGAAAAATAACCTCCTAAAAGACGGCGGCCCAACTGGTGGCCTTCTTTTTTGACTCATCATCACTTACACAAGCGATCAGAGTGACCTGGCGAACAGAAGAGAATAAAAGGTAGTGAGGCGTGTGCTATAACGCCTATGCTGGGCGACGCGAGACATTTGGAGGGATGGGCCCGAGTGCAGTCTTCTTCTCTGGGGCTCATTACAAGCTGGGCTGGGTTGGGGAAGAGATGGGACGGGCAGTTTCGGAGTCGACGGGCGTAAGTACTTAATCAGGAGAGGAAAACGTGACGTTCGTTGCCCTTTCCTCTTTCGTGTCGGTGCGAGGAGGAACGCACACTCTCTCTCAGATACGCACGAGCGCGAGCGTGCGCGCAGGGAAGCCAGCCCACAGGGCGCATCACCAGCAGTTGACGAGAGGGAGGGAGTGATGTGCGAGAGAGGGGAGGCCCAGGGAGAGAGGGGGAGCCTGACACAAAGAATTCCCGCACCCTCGTTCGACCGCCGCGTGACAGGTAATTAGAACTGGCGTATCGTCTCGTGGGGGCATTCATCATGTCCTCCTCCGTAAAAAGCGCCGCAACCAACAACAACGCCACGCCGCCGAGCGAGCCAGATATGGCGCACGCGCTACAGGCGAAGCGGGACGCGAATGCATCGAC
The DNA here is from genome assembly GCF_055824585.1 of Amblyomma mixtum. Lineage (NCBI taxonomy): Eukaryota > Metazoa > Arthropoda > Arachnida > Ixodida > Ixodidae > Amblyomma > Amblyomma mixtum. The sequence goes on along the minus strand of NC_143016.1, from coordinate 52,148,663 downwards.
TTCTCTAAGCCAAGCTCTCGTAGAGAAACGACCTGCGCGAGGACGGCGCCGTGCTGCATGGTCCGAAGCCAGACGGTTTGCCAGCCGTCTTCCATGTATTACAACACTGACGCGCCATATCTCTCGCTGAGGTCTACGAGCTGGAAAAGAACGTGTGCAGCCGGTTGCGTCGGTGAAGAGGACGGCACGGGGAAGGTATTATTCACGCTTTACGGCGCCAGCAAGATGTTATTCCTTGTCTAGTCTATCTCGGTTTCGGACGAATTTGATCATCGTGTTGTGGTTTTGAAGAGGGGCGCCCTCTACAGTTTCAGTCTAAACGTGGGAGTGTGTGCGCTGTAAAAGGGTTTCGCGCAGTGTGTCTTTCTGCCGAGACGCCCTGGAGGAGAGATCATTTTCTACTCCGGGTGCAGCGGGTACTAGAGTAATGTTTTGTGCTCGAGGAAAGAGAAATAGGAGGAAGGGGAGGGGGGGAGGACGAATGATAGCGATGCGAAGCTTGAAGGGTGTGCAATCGTGTTTCGCGGAAGATTTTTCAGGAAAGTTGAACGTGCTTTACGATGTTTCAGCAAATGCAGTTCACAGTGTAGTGTACATGTGCTCGCCTTGAAGTGATGAATTTTTTTGTAGCGTTTTGCAATCACAGAACCTCTGGACTGAACTTGAGTACCTAACTGGCTGAATCATTTGCCGAGAAATGAGAAACAGTGGGAGACAGAAAAAAAATCGAAAAGACGCCTGCGGCTTCTATTGTACAACTAGGGTCTGTTGCATTTTTCCCCCTCTTCCGCCATTTTTTTCTCTTTTCTTTTCATTGCCCATAGACTGGACTGACAAATCTGGCGCTCATGCTGGGTATGCGCCTTCAGAACGACAGTGCCAAACTTCCAAAGACACTTTTAATGGGATCTGAGTCACTTCCCCTTGTTTACGTTTTGCAAGTTTGCGTACCGGCAATGCAGTAGGAACAGTCGGCCTAACGTACGAATTCTTCTATCCGTCGCGCTTTTTGACTGCGATGCGCTACCACGGAAGAGGAAATGAGGATGAGGATTCGCGTTCTTTCTACGCTTCACTAGTCTTCATCAGCGCTTTCCCGAGACGGCTTCTCTCATGTCCGCTTGGCTAGGTCTACGATAGAAGACCGGCACGGAGAAGCTATAGCCGGACGAGCATCGTACCGTGACATCGGTCACACGCTACGCGCGTGCGCGCCCACGCATCTTAAAAGACGCAGCGCGAAGCATATAGCCGCGCCCGGCGCGCTAGCGCGCTCGTTCCCTGACCTCGCGTCCGAAGAGTCGACGTCTTGAGCTGAGGCGCCTATTCTGGGCCCCCGCCGCCACCGGGGAGGCATATAAGACAGCGTGTATCCTTTCTCCGGGAGCCTCGTAGCGTGAAAAACATTGCTCGCCGCCGTCGCAGCGCCCGCGCGAGGGTTCTTGACACTGCTCCAGTTTGGCCCGCCGCCACCGACGCAGCCAACAGGTGAAAGCAATTTCGCGCGCGCGCGAGCGCGGCCCCGTCTGAAGACGCCGCCTTCTTTCACGGTTGCGCGCGATGTCGAGGGCTGCAGGGAGGGTGTATACGCTGGAGCATAGATAGGGTGAAGGGTGGAGGGTGGAAAATGGGGGGGGGGGGGGGGGGGGGGGGGATGGAAAGAGCATGTCTCGGCACTGTCACTTCGCACCTGACCAGGTTAACGCTCTTTGCGGCGCTCTCGGAAGTTGTGTCGCGATAAGGGGACAAGGGGTCGCTCTCTTTAATTACCGGCAATCAAGGAGAATTAGGCGCCTCGACGCGTGCAGCGTTTAAGCGCTGGGAAGCTGCGCACGTAGAAACTAGCCTCCGGACAGAGAAGAGAAAGAGAGAAGTATAACTGAATACAGCTCCGAGTCTGGTGGGAGCGGGTCGAGGTTGGGAGATTGTCTGGGATAAGGTGTCCGCGATTAGTTACCAGTGGGAAATGTCTTTTACTGCGACAGCAGTGATAGTGTACCCCCCCCCCCCCCCTTTTTTTTTTCTGTCGTGAATGTAATGTACCCCCTTTGCCAAAAGTAACCGAGCAACAGGTTTTTGCATCTCAACCTTATAATGGAGCCTTTACGGCATCCCTAAAGACTGAAAGGTGTCACAACGTCAGGACAAGGGTTCACCTTACTTTGCACGGATTCGGAGATTAAAGGTGCACTGAAGTGGAATCTGAACTCGTTTTTTTGCCGCGGGAACTCGATCTACACGTTCCGAGCATTCTTAGAAACTTCGACTTAATTCCCTGCATGGCCGATTTCCCTAATTAAATCGAATTAACGTCCGGCTCCCGCCTTTATTTTTTGAATTCTTCCCGTACGATGGGCGGAGTCGACCAACGCCTGCAGTGCCTTTCAGCCAGCTCCGTGGAGGCTTTGCTTTCGCTTTATTTTTTTTTTTTAGGTTTCCGTGAATAAATAGTTTCATTCGCAGATAATATAGCCGCAAAATAAGCCCGCAGAAATAAAAATACGCGCGGACTATTTGCTTCTACGGATTACTACGTATTACTCCGCCGGTGGCAGAGCGGCAAGCCGCCACGGGACTGGGTGAAAAGCACTCCGCGCGTTGGTCGACTCCGCCCACCGTACGGGGAGAATTAAAAAAAAGGCGGGAGCCGGACGTTAATCCGATTTAATTAGGGAAATCGGCCACACAGGGCAATAAATCGAAGTTTCTGAGAATGCTCGGAACGTGTAGATCGAGTTCCCGCGGCAAAAAGACGAGTTCAGATTCCTCTTCAGTGCACCTTGAAGGGCTGCCATAAGTGCTTCGCTACGACACTTAGAAACAAACCATAGTTGCCAGGTTACTTTTTGGCAAACACTGTACATAGAAGTGAATCCTCCATCCTTTAGGAACACCACTACCAGCCACCCCTGTAGCTATCACACCAATCCACCTCCATCGTCTATTCACTTACCCCCCCCCCCCCCCCCTTAGCTAGGAGGCTGCTCACCCACCTTGACCTTCTTCCGCCCACCTTCTCCTTCTCAATTACATCTTCCAACCGAAAACTATCCCATGGTTGATAACGGATGTGAAGTTTCCTTCAGGTCCGGATTTCACTGCCTTGAGGTTGTGCTGTACTTGTTTGTACATGTGGATCGTTTTCCGCTGAATGTAATCGACTATAAGAGGTTCACGCGTCATGATCTCTCGTCACCCTCCTTCAAGCGATTACATGAGAGCATTAAAAAAACATTCTTCCGCAAATCTTTGAATATGATCCCTTGTGCTGTATTAGCGATGTCGGATCTAGAGATGAGATGAATGCCGTACAGAAGATCAGTGTGTGATGACGGGCCTCTGAAGGAGGTAGTGAACGCCCGGCCGCAACAATAGGCTGTTTTGTGAGCTATCGAACCAGCGCTCAGAGTGCTACATCTGTAATCAATTACTTCACTTTTTTCGCGTACTGATAAGGTTGTTTGTAGTTTATGGTTTATTGGTTTTAACGTCCCAAAGCGACTTAGGCTATGAGGGATGCCGTAGTTGAGGGCTCCGGATAATTTCTACCATCTGGGGTTCTTTATCGTGCAATGGCAACGCACAGTACATGAGCCGCCAGCATTTCGCCTCCATCGAAATGAGACCGCCACGGCCGGGCTCACCAGCGGAGTACCACAACCACTGAGCCACCGCGGCGGCTTACGAACTGATAATAGATATATCTCCTTGTAACAAGTAGGAAACAGAATTGATTAATTGATTGATGATTGATTGATTGATTCATTCATTCATTGATCGCATCTATCGTGTCTGAGCGCAACTGCTTACCAGACGTCCACGTGCACAAGAACGCGCTTTCGTGCGCTCACTCATGAGGCCAAAAATTTCAAAAATTTCGAACACGTGAGCCACCACAACTTTCCCTTGAAAGAGAATATTCAGGGTTTGATTTGCTGACTTCAGCTTTCGCTGCACTTGGACGTGCATGTGCACGTGCATGTGAAGCGACAACTTTTCTGCCTAAAGCATACTTGATTCAAGGAGGTCGCTGGCAACTTCTAATAAAGGAGTGATTGCTCATTAGCATACACCCAAGTGCAGCCTAAAGCTACAAGGAAAGGTATACACCGTTCACAGAAACTTCGTAGTTGAAAACAAATTCGTCCTGGTCCGCGGGTCATACCCGGACCACTGCCTTCCGAATCAGTTGCTCTACCGAATGAGCTAAGCAGGAAAGCTATTTCTAACCTGTGAATGCATTGGAACAGGTTCGAACCACAGACCAGTACGAATTTTTCTTCAACCCTGACGTTTCTGTGAAAACTATATCTTTCCTTGTACATGCATGGCTGCAGTTTAGTGAATGCTAATAAGTAATCGCTCCTTATTAGGGGATTACCTTAACACATTGAACCACTACTGCTATGGTCCCCCATGTCTCTAAACGTTCACGCAGCCTCAGGGGCGCGATGCGTTCCTCCCACGTTTCATCGCAACGTCTCGGGCCTCGTAATAAACTTTTCCTCCGCCCTCCCACTCGCATCAAGCTCGAAAAGAAAAACAAACAGATCGCTCCCTCCATCGCGAGTACGCGCAAAAAGAACGAGCAGCCGCGTACACCTGCTTTGCGGCCGTGCGATGCTTGAGGGGCGCGAGCGCGTCCGCAGAAGCTCTTCGGCGAAATCGGTGCGCAGGCATGCGGCTATCTGCAGCTGGAGCAGAATAAACGGCCCGAGAGCAAACAAAGAGTCGCAACAAACTTTCTTTCTTCCGCCCAGTTTGCTCGAGACGCCCCTTGTTTCGGGCCTCCCTCCGCGGCCTCCTTCTTTCCTTCTATCGCAGAGCCAGATAACGCTGGCGTTCATTCACCACCCACGTATTCGCGGCCAAGGGAGAATAGAATGGAACAGACGAGCGGAAAAGAAAGAAAAGGAAGACGGCAGAGAGTAGCGAGAAAGCGAGCCGAAAGGTGGGGCAATGAGAAGATCCCAGCTCGGGCAAGACGGATTGTTCTTTTAGAAAGCAATTTTCTTTGCGTCGAGAGACTCGCTACGCAACCGACTATAGGTATTGTGGGGGCCTATGCGTACGCGCGAAAGCGAGAGGCATGGAAATAAAGCTGTAGAAGAAGCGGCGAAGGAAGGGAGTGGGGAGACTTCCGGATGCGGAGATTGTTGTCGGTGGTGAATCTGCGAGAGTATTTATCAATCTGCTTCCCTCGTGTATTTAATCAACACGTTCCTCTTCATCCACTTCTTCTTCTGGGTGTGTGCGATTCGCCTTTTGTACTAGAACAGGATGCGCCGCCAAATTAGCCGGTGAGGTCAGCCTGAGGGTTGGACGAAGGCAGCATGTTTGTTCACTGGTTGTGTACGTAAAAAGCTGCTCGCTAACAGTGAAGATGTTTCTGCATACATCCAAACATGTTCAAAGCACTGAGAAGGCAAAATAAAGACTGCAGTGAGCCCTTCTCTCCATAACAACCTTTCGGCTAACGCACGAAACACGCATCAAAAGAAGACTTAATCTGCATGCAGTTTCAGTTGAAGGATCTTCAAGCATTTGGGTGCACCTTTCGAGGTGTACATTGAAAGTATCTCTGACAATGCTGCTATTTGTGCGAAGATTTAGACATCGAGAGTAAAAAAAAAAAAAAAAACTGTAGGTTGGGATGTTAGAAAAGACTTGCACAACGTACCAACGAATGATATCGGTGGATTGACGTATTGCTTTTGAGCATAGAACACAAACATTAGTGCCTTTCAGTGTCGAGAGGGTCCGCCTACTTGTGAGCTCAGACCATGTACATCACCAAAACGACAATCTGGCGACCCTTTCCTACGGGGAACTGATCATGCGCGACAGAAACGCATTTGCGCGGAGGAAAGACAGAAGACGCAGAAAAAAAATAAAGGAAGTGTGACAGAGTGCAGCCGCGTTTTCAATTCACACGTCCGGCCGCAGACGTCTGCGCTGACAGCAGCTGCCGTCGAAAACGTCTGGCCTTGAAGCGCGCTGACTGGGATGAAGATGAACGACTGTCAGCGTTCCCCTTTCCATCGCAGAACGTCTCCCCTCGGAGGGAACCCTTCTGGGAAAGACGACGAGGCTCGCTCCTGTGCCTCGGGTCGCAACCGCCCATTTTACACAGTCTGCCTCACTAAGAGAACAGTGCAGTGTAGCAGAAGCTACACAGCTGGAATCAGTATCCCCTCTCTGCGTACCCGCCCCAACGAAGTCAGCTTGCCAAAAGCAAACGAGATGGCGCTGCAGGTAGTGAACTTTACACAAAGCCGTGCGTCGGGGCACAACTAAGGCACAAACTCCGTGGTCGCTCGTTACAAAGCGAACAGCCGTACCAACCGCAGCCTGTGAGACCAAATACTAATGCATTATGGTCCCCCAATACAAAGGATAACGGCCTCATAGTCGTCGGCATCACCAACGTCATCATCATCATCAAATTTAGTTGTAATACGCTTTTCAAGCGAGAAATCTGCAGTGCTGTGAGAGCTTGTTACAGCCCGGTGATGCATTCTGCTGAGCACCCTGAGCACTGCTCAGAGCGCCTCTCAGCTTCGAACACGCTGTACCGATTTAGTATAAGACAAAGTTACACCCGTAGACCTCGAGCCTTACTCCTGTTTGCGCCCAACAGCGGGGCCCGGCGTGTGCTGCGAAGGCACGCCACGTGCAGGAGCAGCAATGCACGAGGGCTGCAGCAGCAACGTGCACAATGCCAGTGCGCCGCGCATCACTTTCTTTCGCCGCTTTTCACTCGAGTATTGACGCCGCTGTACGCGGCCGAGTGCGACGTGTAAGCGCGCAGACGCAGCTGCTTGGAAGCTCTATTTTAAACGCGTTAAAAAAGAAAAAAAAAGAAAAGAGGAAAACGAAAGTGACGAAGATGCGGTTAGAAGTTGGAAGCGGCGCGTGAGTCACGCGAACCGTCTCTGGATGCTCCTCTCGTCGCGGAGAAACGTTGAACAAAGAATTAAGAGAAAGACCGGGAAAAGTGAAGAGTGCGATACACTCTAAGAAAAAAAGGTGTGATCTTAGTCTTTTTGGGGGGTAAAACACTTGTCGCTGAGCTGACACCTTTTTGGGGGTAAGGTTACGCTGTTTCTTGGAGACTAAGTATTTATGCTCTCGCACGTAGAGTAATGTTACGCTCTAATAACCTAAACTTGCACTGACATAAGAAGAGTAACTTTAAACCAGTTAGGTATAACATTACGCCTTTCTAAAAGGGGTAAATGTTAGCCTGAGGAAAGCATAAACATATCCTAGCATGCAAGGTGCAAGTTTGCACCTTTAGCAGGTAAATTTATGCTATGTATAGAAGTGCAAAGTTACTTTGTCAAAGACTAAACTTATACCGTCATAAACAGAGCAAAGTTTGCACCACTGTGGTGCAAGCTTATACCCTTACATGATGGATAAAGTTACCCTTCTAGTGGTACAAAGTAATGCCCTACTGCAAAGGGTATCTATGCACTACTCGGTGGTGTATTTATACTGTCCACACGAGAGCATTATTACCCTTCTGTAGCGTAAACCTGCCCACTGAATGCAGGACTAAAGTTGACCCACATGGTAGAAGCCCGAGTCTTTCTGGAAGCGCAAGCAGTGTCCGAATGTTGCGACGAATCTCATGTGAGATGGTCTGTGTAATTGTGTGTTCAGGTGCAGGTACTACTGCAGAATGTACACAAAGAATTCATAAACGAATCGGTGAAAGAAACATACCGTCATATTTATTTTGTCACATGCTACACCATATTACAGCAATGACCCTGGCAGTCTTCTTCGTACAGGTGGAGGCAGTATGTACCATGTATTTGACCTGCACAGAGAAGAAAACATATAATGAATTTTGCAACCACAAAGCACAGACGACGTGACCATGGACTTAGTTAATTCAGGTCTAAAAGTGTAAAACCACACAAAAGGCAGGGATAAAGGGAGATGCATGAAAACAATTCCACAAGTGCAGGCTTCTGTTTATTAATGAGAACCAAAATCAGAAACGATATGAAGGAAAAACAAAACATGTCCTAAATGGCAGCTACTTAATCCCTCACATATGCTGACATTATCACAAGCACACTGGCTTCTCAGGAAAAATCCAGAATATTGTGCCCAGCTGCACGGTCAGGCTGTAGGCATCCCGGATGCCAGACTAAGAAGAGGGTCATATCAAGAAACAGAAAAACATGTGCATGAAATGGAAACTACTAAAAGGTGATAAAATGAAATGCCGTTTAACAAACCCTTCTCTCCATTCTCGTGTGTTTAGTTCTCCATATCTAGAGTTGTTAAGGTTTCATGCAGCCCTTGCTAACAATATGTCTCTAGTCTCTGATGCCATTTTATGTTTGTTGCCCATACAGTGAATTTTCTTCCTAAAAGGGAAGTGTAGGTGATTATCTGAGCATCAATGAGCGATACCTCCAACAGTAATTTTCCCTGCATATATTACCTGTGAATTCATTTCCGATTAGCAAACAGCAGGAAGCTTGTGCCTGTGATGGCATTTCTGGGTGCATTCCATTGTCACAGCCTTTCGATACAGTTTAAATACCTGGTGAAAGGCCTATACACAAAGGCTATGCACTATAAATTTTAGTGTACTGCTCCTGTAAAACAAGGAAGAGCTTTGGGCTAAACGTGAAATAATAGCAAGGGCAACTTACACATCTAAAGAGTTGTCTCCACTCATGAGATAGCGTCATACCAAAAAATTATTTGGACCACATTATAATAAAGGTACCTTTTATTCACGTTCATAGCCTGTTTCATACTACACCTCTACATTATGCCTATGCAAAAAGCTTTTGTTATGGACTGGCCTTCACTGACAGACTACATTAACTACACAAGCAGCATAGAACAGTCCTTCTAAAGCACTATTTTTGCTTGAGGAAATTACAAATCTCGTCTTTTTATTTAGACAGTGCTGCTTCATCCAATGCTTGGAGCATATGCAGCAGCAGTAATTCCCATGAATTACATTTTGCCGGCACAATAGAATGTAACCTTTACACATCTTTTCAGATGCTCAGCATAATGAAATTGTAAACACTGACTGACAGCATGCAAGAATGGCTATTAAAACAGTTGCCTTCCATATCTGCTGTCACATGCAGGGCACGTGAGCTTAATTAAATTTTAAGTTCACTCCGATGTGAAATAAAACTAATATGGGTTCATGTTAGTTATTGGAAATTATTCACATCAGCGAACAGCACCTTCCTACTCAAAAAGAAGTGTGAACAGTGCAAAGAAGATTAACAGCCTCACGTAGCTGCGTATCACATTAAGCTTCACATGCATAAACGGTGCTAGTCCTATAAGCTTGGTAGCATGCCACCCTGCCAAGCATTACCATAACTGTGTGTCATTTTTTTCTGACGCCAGCAACATGAATTGTAGGCAGCACCTCTCAAACTAATTCAATATGAAATTTTTGCTTAAGTCCAGCCTACTTTTGCAGAAAAAAAACTGCACTTATACTTCATGCCAAAAAAAGTGATCACGATTATTCAAACCATTATTTAAAAATTCTTTCAGAACTAAGTCCTTGAAAACACTGAAAAGCTCTAAAATCTCTAATAGAATGGCTGTAGCTGTGCAACATAGAACACTATGTTCACGGATGGACATCAAGAGATGATGAACTTGCAACAATGTCCCAATTACATAAAAACATACATACCACACACATCTATTCCCGGCCACTTGTACGGTTTTGAAGAATCCAGGCTGAACTTCGGTGCTAGGAGTGACAATGGCTGTGCACCTTTGCATCCCTCCTTCTCCCAGGTGGACTGCAATAGAAGCGTCATTTATAGTATTAGTGTAATGGTTAGTGATAACTTATATGTTCATTAAACCACGTAATGGCAGCACACATGCTCAAAAAACGACAGGAATGGTTTGAAAATGAGAAACAACTTTTTATTCTAAATTTTATCCATTACAGCACTTGCCACATATTTATAAGAGGCATAATTGATGCAATGCACTGGCACAACAAGCCTAGACAAACTTCTACAGCACAATGGCCTATTACCAGTGAATTGTCACTAAGTGCCTAACATAATTAACATATTTTCTAACAGCCACTGTAGAAAAAGGAAAGAACTATACTGTTACTGCTTACGAGATTGACAGTATTCATTACAGAATTTTTTTTTCGTCGACAGATTACAGTAGTGCAACCAAAATCCTTATTGTTCTAAACAGAAAAGCTTAGAGACTAGCGTATTCTTCTATTCAAGCTCTTACAGCGACATCAAACTTAACGTCTCTCTTTCACAAGAGAATACAAGAGCACGAAAAGAGGTGACATAGACTGTACGCTTTTGTGAGCTAATGTTTGGCCACCAACTAGCCCCGACCTTTTCACTAGTAAAAAGAACTAAACAAGTCTACTTTTCTCTATTAGTTCGCAGCCTGAGTGAAGAGCCAGCTACATATCAACTTAACACCATTAGCACTCGCATCTTGCCATTCGAATGCAGTAAAACTGCTGTCATGATAAGTCACATTCTGGGTTAGCAAAAATATTGCAAGGTGTGAGCGAAAACGGCCGCATGCCAGGAAGCGCAGAGCACAAATGAGCTGCTAATTTCTTGCCTATGAATAAATAAATTTCACGTTTACTGTTTTATCGTTTGCTGCTACTCCGTGGTAAAGAGAAAAAAAAATTGACGCCGTCCATTCGCAAAAAAAAAAAAAGCGGCCTGGCAGAAGGAGTTGCCTTGTAGCGCTGAAATTATAAAGGGATTACTGTCCAATAAGAATCACATACAGTGCTGCGGTAGATGTGAGCACTGCGCGCAGTACGTACCACAGAAGCGCGCACACTAATTTACTCGCCCCTTTTTGAACGGAGACTGCGGTTTGGACTTACCTTACTGAATGGTCGTGAGCAGGGACGAATACTTTGCGTTGAAGAGACGACCGGCAATGTTCTTTCGCACAGCAGACGAAGGATCAGAGCCTGCAGCGAAAGAAAGCATGAGAAAGACGCCTGCATATTGCGCCGCTGCGATCGTGTGTTGTACACGATAGGCTCCCTCCGGCCGCACGCGACCGGCTCAAAACAAGAAATAGCAACAAGTAGCGGCTCGCGCGCACAATCCATGATAAAGCATCTTTACAGAATACACCATAATCTGATGGCAGGAAACAACCCGAATGACCAAACGAATAGATCACTTACTTGTAGGGTTGGAATTTGGCGCGAAGAATCCGTACGATGAGCTGCGCCCCGACGACCTGGCGTGCGCTGTTTCTTCCAGGCGTTCACTCTTTCGCGAAGATGTCGCCCACTGCAGCCTCACACATCGATGAAGCGTGCACGATGAAGTAATCGCTGAGCACAAGCGAACACGAACGCACACGGGCCACACAGCTCAAAATGAGGAACGCGCGCCCTGACTCGCACGCACGACACCCTGCAACAACTACGACGAGCGTCACGTGTAAGCAGCGGCTTCGTCTTCGACTCTAGGGGAGGAAATAGCCAATCCAAATAGACAGGCACGTGACCGAAAAAGAGAAGGAAAAAAAAACTACAAGCCACTGCCATTGCTTTGCGCCTTCTTTTGTTCGGCGAGGCAACGCGATTCCCCTCATCCCTTTTTCTCCGCTGACTGAGGGAACCAGTGCTCCAAGGTCATGCCGCCCGCGTGCGGGGCAACAGCCTTTGGAGCTTGCAATGCGCGGGTTCGCTTCTTTTTGCGTGCGCCGCTCTGTCCATGTGGTACTGATTTTTCCGCGCTCTCCGCGTGCTCACAGCTCTTTCGTTCTCGGGTACAACGAGCGCCTTGCAGTATGCGTTTGAAATATTTAGTGCAGCCGGCTGTTACGCAGATGCTGCCGTAAATCTACGGTGTATGCAACAGAATAGTTTTCAGAGTAGTGGAACGTACGTTCTCGTCAGCTCTCATTTACTGCCGCACGCGGAAGGCACTGCGAAATATATATCAATAAACTGCCCTTCCTGCACTGCTAAGTCATTCATAGAACTATCTAAAAAAGCGATGTAAATGCTAGAGCATTACTGATTCCACGTCAGATACATACAGTTTGCAATTTTGGTATGACATTTCAGCTTTCTTTTTGCTTATGAGGCCGCACGTGTTAGGAGAATTCGAAAAAAGCAAAAAACCAGCTCTAGTTCAAAAATATTTTAGCTCACGCGAAATAGACACAGCCATAGAAATATGGATTTATTAAAGCCGCACCGAGTAGAAAGAAGTTTCAGGCAAAAAAAGGGGATTCACGAGATTTGAACTTTTGAAGAATTGGCGCAGAAGAGGGTTTCAAGCGGCAGCCGACCACTGCTGATGCAGCAGTTCTCACCTCTCATCGTTCCAGAGTTCGCGAAGTTCTCAAAATATTTTCAAAATGGGTCAACAGAGCAGAAATGGAGCACTGGCAACGCTATGGCAGCAAGCACCCGTTAAGACGCTTCAACCGACTGGTTATTCGGGCGATTCCGTCTATTATACGCGCTTTCATTTTATTCAATATAGGCAGTTGCCACCGCTGAATTTATGTTTTTGTTAAAGATTGGTTCGTCAGTGCGATACAATGTGTCCTTTAGCTCAGTTTTATTTGTGCGTACAAGACAAAAGTCTCAGTCATCCGAAGCAACTTACGATGATGAAGGAAAACCTGCCAGTTTATACGCCGTAGCTTCATTTATTTTCGAGCTTGGGTCTTCGGGCTGCGTCTATCTAGTGCAATATACTGTTTAGTGCTTATCATTAGCCTCTAAAAGAAAGAGTTATTTCCTGACGCATGAACCATTCCATAAGAATTCACAATGCACTGCCGCAATATAAGCGCCTTGATTACTGTTTCCTCTGGCACCCGGTTTGTTGCGGAATTCGATGCTTCCATAGCGCCACAGTTCGAAAAAAAAAATTGGAGGCAGTCAACTTCATTTCTGACTATCAGTACTACTTGACTGCATTAAAGCTGCGCGGAACAACCTAAAAGCTAAAAGTTACGTACACGTACACTGAGTTTAAGCTAATTTCTGCTCTTGTAGGCGTGCAGCACAATTTCATACGCAAGAGAAGTTCGAATAGACTTAAATCGCGTTAGTCACCTCGCTCCCTGTTTATAAATTTAAAATAAGCTGAAATTGAACTGCTTCTATGTGAAATACTTGAATGCGCCAAAACATGATCAGGAAATGCAGCTATCTCGAAAACTGATTACTATAGGCTTCGCTATCTTGTGCCGAGAGAAAGGATCCGTACATTTGTTGGAAAGGAAACGTAGAAATGTCTTTTACGCTGCGTTGAGGAATTTACGAGCAGATGTACAAATGCTGGTGATCTCATAGTAGACCAGCAAAAGTGCGACTCTGGTAAAAGTGCTCTAAACAAAAAAGTACCTATATATATGGAATGTTCAGGCCACGTTCACAACTCAGTTCGGATGCAGAATTATTCCTTCCCTAGTTTCTTGCATTTTTGTTTTTCAGCGTTGTCAATATTAGTGGTGAAGATCACGCATTTATCAGCGAGTAGGGCTCTGTTTTGTTGTTGAAATGGAGCCGAAATATGAGAGTGCAATTTATTCGGGATTTGCGTTACACTGCATCTTCAGCTAACATAAAATTACTGCGTCAACAATCTCGCTCGTTCGTCCGATTTTGATTTATTAACTTGTATGCACGTTAACCTGAACCCTTTCTGTTATTCGTCTGTTATTTGCTCAGGAACATGTGCCACAACGAGGGGTTATTCGAAAAGCAGTGCACGTTATTCGAAATTGTACGGAGGGAATTAAGCCCCCTGGTGTTTATCGTATACGCTATTAGAAAATGAAGAACAGCGCTGACTAATAGCGCTTACGCTAGCTGTGAAGCAAAACTGTTCCTTTTAAAGCTTTTATTACCGCTTTAATAAAAGCTTAACCACAAGCCGAAATTATAAGCGCAATAATTTTCATGCCTCTGGTGTGTTGAAGCGCTAAACTGTTGATTTCGTTCAGAGCTGCGATTGGTCAAAGGAGTAGCAGCACCGATCATGCCGTCTGTCTTTGCTGACTTACTTCTTTTTTAAAATGATATCCAATCATGAGTATGAGAGCACATGCACCGAATATTAGTGATTATTTTGGCCGTTAGCAACCAAGAGCATGTTTGCAGGCGTGATGGTTGTCGTGGCCTATCGCGGCCAATGCACCTTTTTTCAGTAACGTTCTGTGCATCCGCCAAGCCGCCTCGTCCGCCATTATTGCCGACCATGTCAGGCGGAGATGGGCAGAAGATCGCTGTACGTGTTCTTCGAAGAAATAGCTTCTGGTCCCTTGAAGAAGCGAGGAGGCGCGGTCAGTTTCGCCAGCGCGGATGAAAGGATCAATGCAGTGGGGGAGCGTGAGCCAGAGTAGCTCTTAACTATTGTCCTCAAAATAACCCCGCCACCCCGCTTTCGGGAGAGGGCCGTCTTCGAGAGGGGAGGCGGTGAGGGCTGCATACTTTGCTGTACATGTCTTCGCGCAGAGGGAACACAGCTGGTTTGAAGAGTAAAAAAAGGGGTAAGTTTTCTCAAAGAGACTAACGGCCTCCACCACCTCCACACGGGTGTAACGATGCACTCCGCAAAGTGCATCGTTAGTCCATGCGCCTTCAGATAGCATAAGTCGTGAAGATGCACCCTTCTTACACCCTTTTTTCTTAGAGTGTAGAATGAAGGCAGAGAGAGAACCCGCTATTGGCAAGCCAGGTCACGTCGAAGGGTAGACTCGAGAATGTGTTCTTTCTCGCTCTCCCGCGTGTATTGTACTACGCGAATGAAGTCTGGAAAGTCGTGTCTACGCCACCACCCGACAGAGTGGAGAACATTGCATGCAGTTTGCAACTCAATGGGCCGCATTTAACAGTGGATGTTGTTTGCCTGTGTACATCGCTGAGCTTGTGTTACTTTTGTGGTGATGTTTTGTTTGTTTAAGAAGCGTACGTAGCGTGGAGCACGGTAATGGTGTTGATGTAACTTCAATGTAATAGCGACGGTTTGAACAACAAGTCCGAGCAGAGCTCTTCAGTGTCTTCGGGCTCGCAGTTATACCTTCAGCCGTATACCAGCGTGAAGCTTCACTGCATCACGTTCGCAAGTTACACCTCTTCAAGGCGCATCTCGTATCATTTTCTAAACATACCACGTAGCTGAGGCGGCATAAACTGTCAGAACAACACAGACCTAAATAGAAAGTATTTCTACTGTACAGAAACCCTGTCACGAACACATCATAGTAGCGCGTATTTCAGTGCCATTGCAGTTTCGAATGCGAGATCTGTCGAAATGACGTCAGCGACACGTAACGCGAATCGTGGTGAAGGCATTATGGTATGTACCGGCTCTGTCAAAAGTAACCAGACTTCATGGTTTGCTTCTAGCTTACGCAGTGGAGCCCTTGTGGGTTTCCTAAAGATCAAAAGGTGTTGCAAGGTAAGAAGACCCCCCAGTCCTTACCTTTAACGACCATTTCAGCTTCAGGGAAGCTGTAAGGGCTCCGCTGTACAAGCTAGAAGCAAACCATGCAGCCTAGTTACTTTTGACAAAGACTGCATGAAAGTGTGCCAGAAATAATGAAGAGTGCTGCGCCCTCTGGACTCTTTGCTTGGCAAGAGATGTGGAAGGAACACTTAGGCAGTTGTTCCAGGCGCACATTAGGACTCCTCCCAATTGCATTTAGTTCTTCTCGATGTTGAGGTGCTTATTTTTGTGATTCCAGGTTAGAACCCTTCGTCGAGTGAGAGCTGCAGGCTCGTTAGGAGCAACGGCATGCGAGAACATTGTGTGTAGAAATGAACATCCGTGCACCGGATTGTTTGTTAAGTGAGACACATTTCACGAGTAGAGCGATTACTCGCGATAAATCGTTGGGTTCTTGCTTTAGGCCTCGAGACTGACAGACCAACAGCTAAATGCCGCCCAATTTCCTTACGTCCAGAGAACATCTGCATAAGCAAATTAAGAATAAACTGATTGCTTGTCGTCGTTTTACGAACCTCGGGGAAATCGTTTGCTAAGAATTCAAAATACTGTGTTAAACAGCAGGTCGCCATTAAGGAAATTCTTGATCATTTGAGGAAGAGGGTTGTGTGCTTACTCGGTGAGGTAACGGCTTCGTGGATTCTTCATCACCATGACGCCCCAATTCACACATCAAACGCTGTACAAGTGGCTTGAAGTCCACCTTATAAAATCCGCACTGGGCTGCACGAACATGGTTTGTTACATAAGGCGAGGGCACATTTGAAAGAGAGCAGTCACTGCAGCACAGGCTCTGAACATGTTCACAGTCTCATGGCGGCTTTAAGGTTGCGCTAAGACGCTAACTAGCCCAAGTTTTATCTTTTCTTTTGTGTGATGACAGTCATGGTGGCTAACATTTGAAACTCTACACGAGTAGCAAGGTTCGACTGATAAAAGGAAGCGCTGGAAACAATGTGTGGATTTTCAAGAGTGATGCTTAGAAGGATACTACAGCACACTATAGCATAGACGTGTAAGTTCTCCTCAGCAGAGCAATCTTTAAAATAATTTTCGTCATCTTCCGCTAAATCTGTTGTCTTGCGCCCAAAGGCACCTTCTGTCACACAGCAAGCGGGTTACGAACTTCCGGGGAAAAAAAAAAACGGTAGATCAACACATTGTACGCATACGTTTTATTATTATGGTTTTTCATATGCTTTAGTATTTCCCATAAGAATTTCCTGTAGTAATATGTCCTGTTTTTCTGCACACTGCTGTTCAAAATGAGTTTCCTGGTGTGATATGATGAACTGCTAATCATAACGAGTGTGACTGCAACCTGGAAAGTATCGGCGCGTCCAATAAACTGCAAAAGACCACGGGACATGGGAACAGTGACAAAGAAAAAATAGGCCGCATTTACCCGCATAGTGAACCCACCTTTCTTTTCCAAAAAAATCTCTGAGAATTTCGGAGGTGCGTTCAGTATGTGCGGTAATATATTGAGAAGAAAAATTTCAAGTGAAAAAAAGAAAAGAACGGTACAAAAGTAGGCTGTCGAAATAACACTTCATTCGGTACGATACACCGAAATAAAACCAAACACATTGATCAGCCCGGTTTCCATGCTCGAGAGTATGCGGTCAACTTTTATCTTACACCCGCCTGTACAATTCGTGTAGCGGGCCATAAGTCCAACAAGAGCTCAGCTACAGAGTTTACTCTAGCACAACTCACGTGGAGCACTCAGCTCGAAGCCTAACCACAAGTTGCTAAAGTCTTCAATGGGGCAGATCTAACAGAGAAACCCTTTGTGACGAAATGCGGCTTCTATTATTTCTCGGATTCCTCGTTGCCCATTCTGCAGCCTGCACTTGCCTGTGCACTTCTGAAGATTTCTATTTTTTTTTTTTACGACCCGTGCATTCCAAAGATTTCACGTACGCAGCGGGGGTAGGAAATGTAAGCCTTTACTGTAAGCTCACGTGTTGTCACGCCCTCTGACATCTTCGCGACGACGCACCTAACGGCTCAAAACTTGCTGCGAACAAAGAAAAGAAACTACGCGGAAACGCGCGCCGCGCCGCTTCTCCGGCCCCTCCGTACCATTGTAGTGACACCTGCAGCAGAATGGCGACCGAGGGAGTTCGTGCGAGCGCGAGCGTGAAGCGAGGCGTGGTACGGCCGACCACAAAGGGCCGTTTCACATGCTGCGACTAGAACGAATATCGTCGGCCTAGTCGGTGACGCCGCAGTGCGATTTTCGCACAGTGCTTTCACATGCAACGCGTACCCAGCGAATTCGGTCGGAGGGACACGCAAGGTTGCTCGATGTTCGCATAGGCAACCCACGATTAAACCCGACAGAAACACTGCACGGAATGTGTTGATGATGTAATGACCAGCTTGTTTTTAGATGCAAGGCAATATTTCGTATGTTTTGATTAGAATAAACAGTTTTGCTTACGCCGCGGGAACAGCTCCCACGTGACCCCACGCCGAGACGGCGCGTGACGTCACGTCACGTGCGAGTTGTTGCCGCGGCAGGTCTCGACGCACGTGCGCTCTCGCTCGCGCGCCTGGAGACCGGTCGTGGCCGCGGCAGCTGCTCCCGCGTGACGTCACGTCACGTGCCGACTCGGCGCTGCCCATTGGTCAGTCGCAGAGCGACCACACCGACGCTGCGACTGGATTCCAACCGGACGGAACTTGGTCGCAGGCCGTCTGCGGCTAGACCGACGGCCCTCCCCAGTCGCAGACCGACCGAATTCGCAGCGTCGCAGGCGAGAATCGCATGCATGTGAAACGGCCCAGAGCCGTAAAACGCACCGCCGCTACCGGGTGCCGCCGATCTCTCGCTCCTTTACGGCCTCACGACCATTCTCGCCCGCTTGCCCGCCTGCGGCAGAATGCTCTCTCATGTGAGCGCGCGTTTTCGATGGCACGGTTTCGCAGCCAGCCTTCCCTTATAAAAGTGGCCTCTAGATTGTCTATAAACTTCTTATAGACTCCACTGCCTTCCCATGGATATTTGCTTTTGTCTATTCATTGTCTATAGACTGTCTGTAGAAAAAAATCTACAAAAATTGTATGGTTTTGGCTTTCTATAAACAAATTCTATGGACGAGTATACCAACCCTATGGACAGTCTATAGGCAATCTATAGATACAAAGCCATACACTTTTAGTAAACTTTTGTCTATTCATGTCTATAGACTGTTTATAGACAAGTCTACTAAAGGTGCATGACTCTGTACCTATAGGTTGCCTATATACACTGTCTATAGGGTTGGATTGTCTATAGACTAGCCCATACAATATGTTTATAGAAAGTCTATAGAATTTATAGACAAAAGTTTATGCACAGTCTATAGACTCTCTAAATATATTTTTGTGAGGTTGGATTCATTGCGAGTGTACATGGCGCATGACAAGGCAAGTAGTTAGTATTAACAGCATTCGCAAAGCTTGAGGATGAAAAAAAAAAGTGGTAGGGTTTTAACGTAGTTAGGCTCTGATCGAGGTTGAGGTTAAGCTGACCTGATCTGTTCGCGCCGAAGATGGAAGTTCATGAAGACGACGAAGTGCGATGCACAGCGCGAGAACCCCAGGTG
The DNA here is from genome assembly GCF_055824585.1 of Amblyomma mixtum. Lineage (NCBI taxonomy): Eukaryota > Metazoa > Arthropoda > Arachnida > Ixodida > Ixodidae > Amblyomma > Amblyomma mixtum. Next base: position 52,129,558 of record NC_143016.1, on the reverse strand, counting down.
GTCGAAATTTCCGGAGCCCTCCACTACGGCGTCTCTCATAGCATCAGTCGCTTTGGGACGTTAAACCCCATAAACCAAACCAAACCAGAATGTGTTGCTCTTTAACACGAGCGGTGATCGGCTGCCGCTACAGCGTAGTGCTCTCGTGCAGTGGCCAGCGAAGCTGATCTGTTCGCACAGCTGCGGGAGCAAAACCCAGTCCCGTAAATATTTATTTTATTTCTGCATCTTGAAGGTCAGGGACGACGCAAGATTCTTGGTTGGGTTTGACCCCGTGAAGTAGTGCTCTTGCACCAAAAATTCTTAGAGGAGAGCAAAGGCTGAGGGCCGTTTGTCCGATACCTGACTAATTCGTTAAGACAACTGTTATCGCGGCGGCCTGGTTGCCTGGTTCAATTGGCGCGACAACACAATTGAATCAGAAATTTGTGTTGCTAGAACTTGAACTCTGGCTTCTCTTTTGCGCATCCGCCCTTGTAACAGATATGTGCATTGATTTAAATGTGAGGAGTTATTGTAGTTTTCAATGTTCACGGTTTCCTCGATGGTAAGATCCACGTCATATTTACGAAAGGGCGCTTGACACAGGCGAGCAAAGTATGGTTATTGGTTGGTTTATGGGGGTTTAACGTCCCAAAGCGACTCAGGCTATGAGGGACGCCGTAGTGAAGGGCTCCGGAAATTTCGACCATTTGGGGTTCTTTAACATGTTATTCAATAATGTAAGCATTAACGAGGGAAAGAAATTGGACACTCGTTGTGGCCAATCCCCCAAATTTATGTCCCATACTCCGAGCAGTTGACTATCGCAATGTGCTGCACGACCGGGCTTAGTGGCAGCAGTCGCAAGATCAAAGAACTAGCTCTCGTCGTCCTCGCGTAAGAGGCGCGACAGGTACCTTGAAGCGATAAAACAAAGCAAAAGAAAAAGTCTACGGCACACAAAATAAGAATTGACTTCCCAGCTTTGTTCTCAGCTTCGGTTACTACATTTCGAATGCTAAGCTCTTCCTGTCGTCCATCGGCCCAGCAAAGCGATGAGCGAACCTCAGGACGGCGTCTCGTAGCCATCTTTCTGGTCCTTTTCCTGGAATCAGCCCGCTGCCGCTTCAACGGAACGCTTCGACAGCCGAAGAAACAAGAAAAAAAAAATCAAATGGAAAACTTGGCGGGAAGCCGACTAAGAAAGAGAGAGAGCAAAGCGCGAATGGATGTGGAGGCAAAAGGAAGAAAAGAGAGAGGATGAGGAGAAAGGTGGGGAGAGTACCAGCGTCGTGGTGAGGGGTGGAGGTAAATGGAGGCTGGGGGCATGCGTGCGCCTGTCTGTGCCGCTGGACGAGCCGAAAGAGGACGAGGCGTCCAGGCCCGCACCACCTCGGGACAATGGAACCGCGGCCACCCACGGATAGCCTCCCCCGCGCGATGGAAGCGGAGGTGACTGTCGCTGCCATGCACGTGCGAAAAGAAGCCCTTGCAGCGCAGCTCGGCTCTGGCCAGCGCTTCTCCGCGTTTCTTCCGCCCGAACGAGCAGCCTCTCTCCTCGGTAGCTGCCGTGCTTGTTGCTCGCTCCTGCATTTTTGCGGATATCGCTGTCGAGTACGCTGCTGCTGCACGGATATAGCTTTTCCGGGGGTCCTACTCCGAGTGAGAATGCATCGCACCGGCCGCCATATCAGTCACCAGAGATCAGTAGATCTCTTTTCGTTTAACCTGGCTTCTGTTAGTGTCCACGTATTCGCTTGAACGGCCAGCACCGCTGCTTGTGCCGTTCCCATTTACATCGTGTGAGCGGTCGCACTGTACCAAGCACTCTACTCTCTTCAAATTTATGAATACGTAGCCAGTCAAGATTTAACATGCTGTGCGACCCTTAAAGGTCCCTGCCATGTCGGCCTTTGCTCCCGACTGGACAGCATGCTCGCATACAGTAAACATTTTTTTAATTACTTATTCATTTCTGAAATTACACAGCTTTTCGTGACAAAGCTGCCTTGTGAGCTGTGAGGCACACTATGGAAGGGATCCTGAATAATTTACACTATATCTGGGGATTTTGAACGCATGCCGAAATCTCAGTACGCCAGCGTTTCTACATTTCCGATTCTACCAAAAATGTGGCCGCCGCAGCCGAGAACCGAATCCACGACCATGTAGCAACAAAGTTACCACAGCGGGTAGCATTCAAGATAGCAAAAAAAAAAAAAAAAAGAAACAGACAAGAGGTTAATGGCTATCCAAAAACCACTTAACTTTTAACGTCTGCCGCAAGGAGAGGTAACTTTGCACCAACTCCAACGAACATTATTCGTTACGAGTGCCGGCTTGTCCATGTTTGGTTCTGATACGTGTTCTATGACATGGACTCAGCATCCTCACGCGTCAGACTCATTACGCAAAAGACGTGTACAGCATACTCTCAGCGCTAATAAAATCACTGGCGGTTAAGAGGTTCCTCCCTGTATCATTCCTCATGCGCACTCCCTTTCCTGTTGCTTGTATTATTAACAGAGGGGTCTTACCGCAACGGCTGATCTGACTGCTAAATGAGCTTTCTCTAGTGCCCTCGACGCTCACCAGCGGCAGGTAGCTTCATCTTTAAAAGCAAACTGCACAGGTAGATAGGAAGAAGGAAAAACGAAAGTAAAGGCAGCGTTAAAAACTGTGTGCACTCGCGTCTACAAGCATGCAGATAGACAGAAGAAATGTGGCAGAGAGAGAAAGAAGAGTACAACATAATGAATCGGAACAAGTTAAGCAGTGGAGGCGCTCCTTGACACAGCGAGCGAGCAGCTACCGTATTTTCTCGTATAACGGACGCACTTTCTATTTTGTAAAAAAACTTAGTGCCTAATTTGAGAGGCGCGTATTTTACGTGGGGCAGAATGTACACTGTCGCCAATTAAATTTTACCTAATTTAAATGACCTACATTTCTGAAATTTAAATGAAGAGAAACGGGGCGGGGTGTTCATTACGTGGGGGCATCTGTTACGCGAGTGAATACGGTATAAGGACCGGTCATTTCGCAGTCCGCGCCGGCCAGATCGCCGGCGGACTGAAGGGGACGTCGCTATCCCCTCGCCGTAACACAATAAATGCGAGGCAATTAAGGCGAGATTATTGCGCGATCTTTTCCTTGATAAATGTATCCCCCTCCTCGCCTACTCGTTCTACGAGCACGGTCGCTCCGGGGAAGCGCGCGATCGAGGCCGACTCCACGTCGTCTTCTCCACGCCGCGCCGAAGTTTCCCACCGAGCGGATGATCCCTGCGCAGTTCCGGCTTGCTTAGCTCGTATTTATTTTTATCCTTTTCATACCATGTAGATGAGTAGCGAATAGATGCACTTTTCGAATTTAGATGGCGTTGATCCCGTGAGTGTCCTGAACGTCGCGGGCAGAATGGTTTCACTGTTTTTCTATATTTTTCACGGAACTCTGTGAGACCACGACTGTTCGCACACTCATTAGTTGACGTTGTTTGCCCCCTAGTTGAGCTGCTACTATTTCATCTAACCATTCTGAACGGTTTTTAATAAATCCGTTAGCTATACGGTTACTCTTGTCTTTCCAGGATCTCGATCAAGTACGTTGCTGAGGTGACGCAGTGGTCAGGTCGCTTGGTTAGCAAGCATGATGATTCGTTCGCCGGCAGATATCCAGCCTCATTTGTGGAGAGTTTGACCTTTTGATTAGGTGTACATGCACACGCATTCCCCGAAACGTTCTCAATTCAAGGCCCTTCAGTACGGCGTGCCTGACAGCTGGACTCCGTCACTGAGTCTACAAGCCCACTTCACGCATTACACAAAATCCTATGGCTATTTCCATGTCTTAAGTCTTTATCTCTCACGCTCTTTTTGATGAAAGAGCACAGGATAACCGTTTCATAGAAGCTTCTGCTCAACGGACTGCACATGCGTGCTCCATCGTCCCCCTTTCCCAATTTGTTTTTTTTTTCTTGGATACGCCTTTGTTACATGAAAATAAACCACAAAACGTATATTCGCCACAAACTTCTCGCACATTGCTTATTGGCTAAGATTTTCGCCTATGCTTTTCCATTAATGGTTGTCAGGAAGCCTGCGTCAATGGAATATGATAACTGTTCAACAGTGATCATACAGTGAACAGTAAAGGCTTTGCTGCGGTCAAATTACTTTGCCCAATTACTTTGGCCAGTTACTTTACCCAATTACTTTGCCCAGTTTTTGGTTCGATAATGTGCAGCTTGAAGAGCACCATGAGTCAGATTACAATTAACACTAATCGCTTTACAATTATAATTGCTACTAAAGAGAATTTGCCGTTCATGCACTATCGACTCATTTTCATCCCAGCGTTTTACGTGCTGAAGAATGTGTATTGCCGGTACCACATTCTAAAAAGTTGAGTGTTCCTTTCTAAATAAACAGAAGCTGAAGAACCACTTCTGTGGGACTATAGCTTTTTTATAGGTGGGCAGAGCTGCTGAGATTAGGTGCCAGCACACATAGAGATTCTTGTCTCGAACAGGCACATGCTGAAGGCTGATGCCTTCGTAACTAACTGATTAAAAGGCTCACGGACGGCAGGGCAAACATTCACGACCTACGTTGTAACTGTAACATGGGCACTTCGTCTCCCCCCCTTCACTCCCTCCACAGATTTCTTCCGCATTACAATTTGTGCTTCGTATCACGCATCCCGCATCATTCGGAAGATCCCTGACGGAGACCTAACTTTACTGAACCCAGTCAGGGCACTCCGAGCGCTCACTCCTTCGACGGCAGTCGATCGCAGTGTATGAACAATAAAACGAAACCTCGTAACCGTATGATTTACGGCCACTATCACAATTTGTGCCTCGTATCACGCATCCCACATCACCCGGAAGATCCCTGACGCAGACCTAACTTTACTGAACGCAGTCAGAACACTCCGAGAGCTCACTCTTCCGACGGCAGTCGATCGCAGTGAATGAGTAAGAAAACGAAACCCCGTGGCGGTATGATTTACGGCCGCTGCGGTAGGTAAGCTTAGGTATAATGCATCGCGTATCCAGTGGCGGAAACGCTTGCCGCACGCGCTGTTACCTGATCGGGTCACGTGATTTGGCGCTTAATACGAGCATGTGACGCTAATATCAAATGAGATATCTACATGGCGGCGCGTGAATGTCCGCCTGGGGCGCCGCAGTGCGGCGGCCTCTTGTGTGGCTTTTAAAGATTTCTCGTGTGCCCTCCCGCGGCATGGGCGGCGGACAACGGTACGTCTTTGGGCGAGCAGGACCCGTCGGCCCGGTGAGCTGTAACCGGTTTAACGCTAATGATACGCGCATGGAGGCCTTTAGTGCAGGGCTTGCTTTTATTGCGTGGTTTATTTCTCGACCGCTTCCCCGTGGCAGGTTAAAGCTGTAAGCTTCGTAATCAGTTCTTTTTCGCGTGTGCTGTTGTGTATTCAGGGAACTCTGAGGTTCAGCGCAACAGATTCTGTCAGGTGATTATGCACTGCAAGGAAGCCGATTTCGCGGGCTCGTATATCCGCGTAACTATATCCTGTGTCAGGTGTCTACTGCAGCTTATCATATGGTTACTAGCCAGTCGCAAATCGCACCGTTCTGGATGTACAGTGAACTTCATTTTCAAGAAGAGGCGGTAGTCGGGCTGTTTGGTGCATGTTGATGGAAACGACTGAGCTGCACTAACAGACGGCACGGAAGAGAAAAACATGCTGCATTTTGCGCTACGAGACCTGGAGGCAGGTGGGGTTCTACACTGAGTTCCTGTGCAGGCGCTACGTCTCACTGGCTATCAAACATTTTGATAACATCGATGCCTCTTTCCACATCGTCACCGACTCTCAACAAGCCTGCCGCGATTACACGACACACTCCTAGAAAAAGGGCAGTAGTACTTATTAACTTTTTGGGTAGTAGCTGGTTGTCACTTATGTTACTACCCTGTTAGTAACTGCTAGTAATGGGAAGGTTAGTAACAGTTACTAACCCACTGAGTTAGTAACGGCTGCTACCCACAGTTAGTAACAGGAACCTAGTATTTACTAAAAAAATGAATAGAAACTCACATATGTTGCCAGATTCATCGTACGGTGTGTTGGCGTTGCTTGTCAAATTTATGCGTACTCGAAAAATAAAAAGACGCGCGAACTTGAAAATTTCTGGAATCCAGACAGAGCTATCAGAGTGTGGTGGCCGTAAATCACACTATTAGGTTTAAGCCTATCACGCATTACATGTACAAATTATGCGAGGTGATGGCTTCCACAACCTTACCGTGCGCACACAAGGGTTCAGAATGTATGAAAAGCACAAATCAGAAAGAGTCACACTCGCGCACTGCGCGTGCACAGGTAAATCTTTCTCCGTCTTATATACTTCGTAAATCAGAGTCTCACTTACGGGCTAGTGGCTCTTACCGGTTGAGCTAAGATAGCAGCGTTAATTATGAAGTTGAGACTGTAGAAACAGCTTAGCCTATCTAACCATATGCCCCTGCAGAAATGTTTAATTACAAAACCAATTTATTGGCACGACAGTCTGTGTCAGTTATAATTGACTTTATTTTAGGGTTAAAGGAACGGTTACTAAGTAGTAATTAGCGACCATAGTTAGTAAGAAGGTAGCAAGGGTTACTTTTACTAACTATACCTTGAAGAGGGTAGTAAATAGATGATAAAAAGTAGTAAAACGAAGTCAGAGTTAGTAACTGTTGCACTTACTACCTTTCTTGCTAACTTTTTTTTAAGAGTGCTGGCCGACTTCCGACTCGAGTGAGGATAATGTTGGGTGGCCGCCTCACCGAACATCATTGCTTTACGTGGACCCCAGGCCAAGAGAGCCTGGAGGTGAACGAAAGGGTTTAACTCGCGATCATATCAACCGAACGGCGCTGCCTATACCTCCACCTTGTTCCGCTACCACCCAACTATTCGAATGCCTTGAGACCTAGCGGCTTAACCGCCGGTCTTATCCACCACCACTACAGAGGCGCCTCGCCTCAGAGGAAGGCTACGCCATGCGTGAAGTTCAAGCAAATACTTTTCCAAAACTTTCATGGGGGTGCCAGGCTAAACCGCGACATTTATAGACACCGGACACGTCATTCGAGCAGCGGGAGCATACAAAATGACCAATGTCGTCTTGGAGAGCCGACGAACGCGTACCCAACTGGTGCGCTCGTCTTCCAAGGCCACTGGAGTCCTGGATTGAGGACTCCAACCACCAGTTCAGTCAACACCTTCTTTTGGTCATTAAATTCTTTCCTCCTCCTCCTCTTCCGAACAAGTGTGAAGAAGATTCCATTACTGCACATGTGTCTGTATTCTTCTATTTCGTCCTGTCTGTTATACGATCAGTATAGTTGCCATCAGGCTTCATTTTGACGTCTGCTCGCAGCTGAGTAAGCTTAAAAGAAAGAAACAGACAAGAAGGCGCGAGTTTTTATGCGAATAACTTAGGCAGTCCAAAAGTAGTGCTTGTAAGTGATACTTATTGTTAGACAGAAAAACTCGCTTGGAGGAGAAGCCGAAATGTGTTTTGCTCTTGGGGGATGGGAAGGGGGTGTTATTCTATGTTAGACCACATTCTTGATTTGTGGACCAGCCCAGCCAGCCTGTCACTTTATAGGCCGCTAAGTCATTAGTTCTTACACGAGTTTCTATTATCTCCTTCTCTGGTCATAATGAATATGTTAATGTAAGAAGACATTACGATACCCCCTTTTTTTAAAGTCCGACTCTCTCTGCACCCAACCCTATTGTTTGATACTCGTATGGTCGAAATATTCTTGTTATTCACCCGCGCACACGCGCTGGCTCCTCCGAAGAATGTTGATTGCTGCAAATGTTTCGAAACCGAAAAAAAAAAAAAGTGACCAGCCCAGCGCCGCCTTCGGCGGAACTCAAAGGAACCTCTATTAATAAACCTGGCACAAGTGCGCGTTCCTGTAATAATGAGAAAGTCTTCGTGTATACACCACGGACAGAGGTCCACTCTTTAAAGGTGGAAACCAAACAAACTTAAGGGCTTTATTCTTCGGATCCTTCCTCAACAGACCCTGTAGCAGCCACACGCGATCATCGTTAATTGGCCTCCTGGCCTGCTCGCTGTGTTCCCCGTCATGCTAATTCCGTGCACTCCCGAACAAGCTCACGCTGCTGCTATAGCCCGGTCGGGAGAAAAAATAATGTTTCGCTACCGTTTTACGCAGCCGTCCGCTTCTTTTTTGTCCAGAGCAGATCCGCCTTTCAAGAAGATGCTGTGGAATTATAGACATAAACGACAAAAGCTTCGGGAATTCTCCTTCCGTTCATGTTTAATACGTTCGGCTTTGCTTATATCTCAGCACTGTCGGCGTCTGTAAAGGACGTCGCCCGTAACCCTAGGGCACCTCATGTGCTCATATTTCTTTGAACTGCACTAAATTTCGGAGGTGATTAAGAGCCTCTTTGCCTGAGCAAGAAGGAACTGCAGGCACGAGGCTATACGGGTGGACGCTCAAGGCATTGTTTATGGTGTGTATACAAATAGGAGAGTCTGTTCGTTTCCAGAGGAATGTGGTGAAATCACCGCCTCACTGCCCGTTCAAGATAAACCGGTCTGTGATGCGCGCATTGCGGTCAAGAGCGGCAGCGATCGGAATGTGCGCAGCTTGGGGTGAACTTGGCAATGCTCCACCGGCAATCAGCACAGCAATACAGCTCACTCAAATAGAAACGAAAAATCAACTAAGCCACACGCGCTGCACCGCCTCCTCGATTCTGTTCGCCCCCTTTTTTCTTCAGCTTTCACCGCTTCCTTTTGAACATCCCCTCCAGAGCCACCGCTTGAGGCACCTTGCGCAGACGCTCTTCTCTCTCGCCCCGGCTGACAGACACCGCTCCTGGATGCTCACACAGCCCCACGCTCAGTGGAGCGGCCGGAAAAGCGCGAACCTTCCCGAGCTCCACGACGAACATGCACGAACAGCAAGCAGCGGCGGTATACACGCAAGAAGCGACGGCGTTGGCGGGCGCCGTGTCGGAAGCCGTTTCCTTCCTCCCTCGGCGCGCTCCATCAGCATCCGTCTTTGCGGCGGGACAAGCAAAGCAGGCCCGTGGCATCCCGGTATCCAGGCGGCGTATATAGCCAACCATGCATGCGCCGCCGCTGTAGCCCTACGTGTATATCGTATGTGTCCGTGCATGCAAGCTCCCGCCCTATACTGCAGGTATACACAGAGAATCCCTGCGGTGAGGCGTAATCAATTCCCCGAGGGCCGTGCGCGCATGCGACTCCCTGTAGGCGGCGCCACCAGACCGCACGCTTCCTCCCTATAAAAAGTGGCCTTTTCTTTCTATACCTATGCATAGCTGAAGCATCTCTCCTGTCGGCTGTTTCACGGTGAGGAATGCGTCACCAGGCTTCCCACGTGCGGCGGCTTCGCTGTCCGAGGAGCGCACGTAATCGAGGTGCGACTCCTGCGTCCGGTGAGTGTGTGGCGCGCGCGCAACGCTCCGTGTCGCGAGATGGAGGATCACCTCCCCTCCGACCCTCCCCATCCCTGGTGCGTGTGAACGACGGGGAGGAGAGGGTGGGGAGACGTCGTTATTACATCAAAACTTTGCTGTCAAACTCCTGATTGGTTGGGCGCGGCAGTGCATATACTGCATGGCCTCGCGACGTATACGGTTCGGCGTGAAATGCGGCTTGCGCTAAGCAAGGAAGGTCGTTAATTATTACTTTCTTTTGTAAAACGCCGCTTCTTCTCTCGGAAGTAAGGATGCCCTTCGTGATCAGTTGGAGGGTAGTGTATAACTGACATGAAGTAAAAGTCGTTCCACCGGATGCACTTCTTACAGAGTAATGTGTTCCACTCCTGACTGAAACGCGAACTCTCGTTTTTACAGCGCTCGACTAGCGCGTTTCCCCCAAAGACGTTAAATAAAATGAGCGCGAGAGCTCTTTTAATATAACGTTTCGGTTACAAGAGCGAAAAGGAGATCGCAAAAATCTTGAAGACGCTAAAGGCTTGAATAATTAAAGGTGCACTAATGAAGAATCTGAACTCGTCTTTTTACAGCGGGAACTCGACCTACGCGCTCCGAGCATTCTTAAAAACTTCGAATCATTGCCCTGTGTGGCCGGCTTCTCTAATTTAAATAGGATAAAGGGCGACCCACATGGAGCGAACTTGCGCTGCGGATTTTGAGCGGCGCGGCGGAACGCGGACGCACCGCCGCTGTGCCGCACCACAAGAGGCGGAAAACGGGCGGCTGCCGCCAAACCGCTGCCGACAAAAAAAACAAAAAAGATCTGTAAGCTTACTCTAAAGCCATTGTTTATTGGAGGGCGCATTCTCACTTTTTAGTTCAGCGTATGCTATCTCCCCTCTCCACTCCACCCCCACTCGGTTTCACCCTGCGCGCCGAGCCACCGGCAGCTGCTGCTAGCAGAGACGCAAAAATAGACTCAGCCTATAGACCAGAATTTTGAGCCTCTCCTGAGCGCGGCCATTTTGCACCGACTGGCGCGCCGCGGTGCGGGCGTTTCTTTGGGGACTGCGGGGCTGCGGCAGTTCCGCGGCCGCGCCTGCATATAGCCGCGCTTCGGGCGCAAAAAAAACATTGTCGAGCATACTTCCGCTGCGTGGCTGTGTTGCACGAAGTATTTACATTATCAAAGCGATAACATTGACGCGTTTTAATGACATTTAGTTTGACATTCAAGTTAATTGTGCCGGCGCTTAGAACGCGCTCGTGCTTATATCGAATTCCGTCTTAGTGCTCCACCGCAAAGAAACTTTTTGTTCAATATCAAGCATTAGGTGTGCGGCTAGCATGCAGTTCCAATTCCCATGCACTCTTATTCCTTCCTGCCGGCCGGCCATAAAGCCTCCCCTCCAAAAACAGGGCTTTCTTGTCGCCGCGCCAGTTTATCAACAAATTACCGCTGTGAGCTCAGCTGAGTCGCAGCGCCAACAGAAAACAAATTTTGTCATGGTTTATGCAACCTGGTGCATAAAAACGTACTTTCGCTTAATTTATCAAAGCTTGAATAGATATGAGCAGCTAATCCAGCTTTCACTAATTCTGACGTCCGAAGTCGCGTTATTTTATTCAGGAGCTCTCTGCGTGTGAGAGCGTTGCGTAGTCGTTTGGCTAAGTGTGTAAAATGTAATGAAATCGCGCATAGTATTTTCCTGTGAATAAGGTAGATACCGCACCGCTGCGGTGGCTCAGTGGTTACGGCTCTCGGCTCTGGCCATCCCGGCCGCGGCGGCCGAATTTCGATGGAGGCGAAATTCTAGAGGCCCGTGTACTGTGCGATGTCAGTGCACGTTAAATAACCCCAGGTGGTCGAAATTTCCGGAGCCCTTCACTACGGCGTCCCTCATAGCCTGAGTCGCTTTGGGACGTAAAACATTAATAAACCAAACCAAACTAGTGTAGGTATACCAACAGCAGAAAGATACTATAGATAAACCTTTACCCCCCAGATCCCTCTGACATGCGTGCGGAAAAAGCAGCTGAAATCGGTAGCGGTCGTGCTTACAATCCTGTGCATGAAATGTGTTTAATGGGAACAAGAGCAAGCTCAGCGCGAGGGTGCCGAACACGTACTGGTGATCGAAAACACGCGCTCCGTCGGGACAACCTTCAGTCTGCAGCTTGCCTATCCAGTTACTACTCCACTGAATCAAATCAATAGATCTACAATCTGATGCATAAAAGTATCATAGAAGATATCGCACAGTAAAAGGCGACAACAAACGACATGACAGCGCAGAAATCTGCTTAGAAGTGCCGGTTTCCAGTCCGTACACTACCTGGTCGACTACCCTCGAATGTCACGTTAACGAGTAACTGCGCACAAGATAACGGCAGTACTGTCTGGAAGAGGGAAAATATGAGTAGTGACGCGCAGCACACACCCTCATACGTTAGCTGATGGAGCACAACAACGGCAGAAGCGAGCACGTAAACATGCGTTTTACGCGCGGCGCCGGCGCGACCCGCAGTCCCTCGGGCCGCGCGCGCCGACAGATGGCGACTGGTGTCGAGAGTAGGAGCGCGCCCGCAGCCTGCGTGTGAGGGTAAAAAAATCTGGTCTATAGTAGCGCCATCTGGTTCTCGGGACAGGAACCATTATTGTAAACTAACCGGCTCTCCTCTTAAGCCTAGAAGTGGGAGAATCGTCACTCTAAATAAAAAAATAAGGCAAATTTATCACTTATAAGTTTTATTATAGGCAAGGCGAGACGAAGCGAAAAACCGGTGCTCCATTTACGGCCAGTGAACGCAGTGAAAAAGGCAGCAACAACGAGAATTCAGTCCAAAGCGAGGGGTCCGGCTTCGAAAGGCGCCGCCATGTTTGTCGCCGCGCGCGGGCGGAAGCTAGATGCGGGAAGAGAGCGCCCTCATTGGTCCGCGCTGACAGCTCGCATTCGCCGCTTCCGGTGAGCGGCTGACCGCCGGGCGAACGTATCTAGCACTGCTTGGTCGGCGGCGAACGGCCGCCGGCGGCCAAGCGGCCGCCGCCGGGCGGCCGTACGCAGGTTTTCCGCGAGAAAACCGCTCCATGTGGGTCGGGCTTTAAACGTCCGGGCTCTCGCTTTTTTTTTTTTAACTCACCGCTGATGGTAGGAGGAGTCAATTAACGCGTGGAGTGCCTTTCAGGCAGTCGCGTGGCGGCTACGCTTTCGCTTTTATTTTATTTTTTAGGTTTCCTTGAATAAATAGATCTAGTCAGAGACTACACAGCTGCAAATTAGGCCCACGGAAATAAACATACGCGTGAACTCTTTGCTTTCGCCGATCGCTACGCATCACTCCGCCGATGGCAGAACGGCAAGCCGACACGGGACTGGCTGTAAGGTTGGTTGACTCCTCCTGCCATCAGCGGTAAGTTCAAAAAAAGGCAGGAGCCGGGAAGTTTAATCCGATGTAATTAGGGAAATCGGCCGCACAGGACAATAATTCGAAGTTTATAACAATGCTCGGAACGTGTAGATCGGGTTCCCGCGGTAAAAAGGCGAGTTCATAATCATCTTTAGTGAACCTTTACCTATGACAAAAAGAGCGAACTGGCGGCCTTTTCTGTGCGAGCTTGCACCAAAGTTTTAGCATACGTAGTGGTTAACAAGTTTACGGGTCAAACTAACGAGTTGATGGATCAACGGCAGCGGCATGTCAACGGCGTACGAACCAGGCGCGATGGACGCTGATCAATTCATGCCACAGCCCGCCAGCCAATAGATCCACCGGACACAAGAGAAATGTATGAGGCTTAAAAAGCAACAGCAAAAGAAACTTTTTTTTTTTTTTCGGGAAACGCATGCCATTTGCGACAAAATGCCTCTCAGTACGCGCATTGGCTCAAATTGGGGTTCGGCTCGGCTAATCGCTTTTCCATAACAATGCTTCGACCTGCTCTCTCGTGCGGCGCCCGTGCGCCCTGCTAATGGACAACAGATCGTCGGTGGGACGGGTACGGAGCAACAAATAGGCGTCAAATTGCCTCCGCTAATGCCATTCGGTCCTATAAGCAACTGCTTGCCAGGCGACGCGGCTATCTCGCCCGTAATGAGGAGGGAAGGGGGTGCCTGCCGGTTAATGATATCTCCTGATTAACGCGACGAGCCTTAATTACATCGTTATGAGCTCTCGTATGTACGATGTCAGATTGAGCCAGTAATTGTACAACGGCGAAAGCGCGAGACGTTACGAAAATAATATAAAAGCATTCGGCCGATTTATTTATCCGTCGCATCATTTCTTTTTTCTACGACCAGGCATTCCCAGAGCGGTTCATCGCGGTTGCTACGGATACCTGGGCGTTCAGGGCAATCAAACACGTTGGCCTGTGTAGACGAGGCCAGGAGAAAGAAAGGACCGAGTGGAATGGCGCACTCTTATTAGCCTCGTTTACGTGACGATGCGCTTTTAGTTTTTCGTTTAGTTCAGTTATGTCAGACATCATATGGCTTCCTCTCATCGATAAGGCCGAATATTGCTTCCAGGCTGAGGAGGAACTAAACTTGGTCTATATTATCAATGAAAACATTCTTAAGAAAAGAAGGCCATACTTTCTCTGAATACAAAGCTTTTATGGGCAAAAACTTAAATACAGGTATCGCCGCACAGGAGCGCACTGGCGTCCCCTACCAGCATGCACACACCATAGCTGGAGATTTCACTGTGGCAGCGCGTGAAAAACGTTATAAGACAATAGCGTGCGCTGTTTACTTTTGTCCGCGCCTGTATGTCCAAATAAATTGATGAGTGAATGAATGACCGGGAAAAGGCAAGGAATTAACAAGGACGAAACAATACACGCGAGGCGCTGCAATGACATACCAACTAGCTCATCAGAGACCTCTGCTTCTCCCTTATATAACCTTTTGTTTATTTTGTTTTCTTCTATTCTAAATTGGCAAATGCCCCTTTACACCACGTGGCACGGGTGGGCCGGTAATGTTGCAGTGAATTCTGCAACAACGTAAAGCCCTATTCGAAAGCGGAAAAGCATCGATTGTAGTAGTACCACAAAGTTCGTCAACAGCGCGCGCATCACGAGTTCCGTACACAATCCTTATCGAAATTTCTCAGATCTGCGCCCAGGTGACCGAAGCAGCCATTGCCCGCTGCAGTGTAACCCGGACGTTCTAAAACAATGAGGTGGGTTACGTGCCCCTTGTTCCGGCAAAGGCGACGTGGTAGCCGCAGAAATCTCATAAATGCTTATGTTCCACGCAAGGCGACGCGGCGAAAATTTAAGTGCTAGTCTAGTAGTGAATAAACTCCCTACTCCTCTCCCGGAGGCCTGTGTGCCGAGCGGGAGAGAGTAGTTAAGAGGGCCGGTTGAAATAACGAAGTTATTCTGAATCTGAATTTGACGACAGCTCTGAGTGCACGGGTTTGGTCCACCACGCTTATTTCTCGGGCATTCAACTCGCCGAAAAAACAAGCTCTTCCTTGGAAAAGGCTCCTTGAAGTTACTGGGAAACTAGACGTAACTCTAACAAACAGAAGCTGTGCGGCGCATCGCCGTATCTAAAGAGAGCCTGAAACCACAACGCCTCCACCTCAAGGATGTTCTGTTCTTCGTATCTATGTAGTATTGAACGACTAGACTCGATAGCTAGGAAAGGGGACTTGGACTGATAGAAGAACGCTGTATTTTAGAAAAAAAGAAAAGATGACGCAAAAAAGAATAAACCAAACTGTAAAAAAAGTGAGCGTGCGAAGGCTGCAAGAGGGGACTTAGTATGATCCAAAACGAAGCAAAGACACTCCGACTCGTTTGTCTGGCTCCTCACAGCTGATGTCAACTCCAACACCACCGCGCCGCACGCGGGATTTATCTCGGGTATAGACCGGCTTAAGCACGTCTGTGTGGGACGGCATTTGGACTGCATACTGCGCACCCGTTCGGAGATTGCGAGGACCGGCGTTGCGACAGAGCGCGATGCTTCGTGTGGAATGGATCCCGTCCGTGCTTCGGGCAGCCTGCACGCTTCAGGCACGACGAGACGTCGGGTGATGCCACGGCTTTTATACCGCATATATACACTCCGGCGGTGTATACATACATGACACGCCGCGCCTTCCGCGAGAAGGCGTCGCACCTTCCTCGTAGGCTGACTTGAGTAATGACCCACGTGTCATAGCAAACACAAGAATAAAAAAAACTGCTTAGCTTTAAGTGCGACTTCTTTTGCCTTTTGAGTTTTCTTATTTTCGCATTTTATTCTCTTGGAGGAGACGGTGAAGTTGCACCGATTAACCGAACCTGCTTGTGCCGGTCTGCTGCGTGTTTCGGTGCTAACGAACGTTGCGACTTGAGCTGAGGGAGCCCTGAGCCATAGATGGCTGGTGTATACAGAAAATATAATAATAAAGAACGAGCCTCCAAGGAAGCGCTGGATGATTGCTCTAAGTTCCTGGTTACGCAATATGCTCGCGGAGAAACCTGTGGGAGATAATGCCGGAATCGAGCCCAGAGTGTGCGGAGAATAACAAATTATATGCGATGGCTTCACGAAGCCGACGCGTGAGCGGACAGTCGATGATGGCGTGGTGGCACGAATATACCGAGTGGCCCAGTCAGCTTTCGCCATACACGATGATGCACCGTGAAGGAAAGCTATTGCGTGCAAAAGCGTGACGGAGGGGCTGTCTATCTCTCGGCATGAAGTCACTGGTGGCGCTGGTCTCTCTTTCCCCGTTGCGGGTATCTTGTGTCTGTGTCGCGATCACAGACTCTCTTGCATGCTGCCATCCCTTGTTCCGTGTTTGTCTTTGATGCGTCTGTGCAGGCTTCATGCAGCTAGTGTGCGGGCTTCCCGTTTTGCGTTGATGTTTGTGATGTATATGAACTCTGCCCTTGCGATTAGTTCCAGAGGTATGACTTACATGACGTGAAAAATGATACGGGATGCGCATTTTCGTCTTTACCCTATACCCTATGATGTTCCTCGAGCTGAGATACGCATATTCAAACGGTATTGCGCCCAAAATGACGCATAAGCTGCCGCGCATAGTGAAAGATTGCTCGCCGCGTATTTAGCACACAAGCGATGCATTATTTTGTGAGCATGCTCAAGTGATGAATGTAATCCATCCCATGTTCACACTCGTTATTCTTTGGACAATTGCACTCTCTTCTTTTGCTCGGTCGCACTTGCTCTTTTCGCACACACACAAAAAATGACAAAGTTTATGATGGGGAATTTCGAAAAAAAAATATAAAATTGTCTCGCCCGCCTAAAAAAAAATAGACAGCCACGGGTGTCTAAATGAACCAGTTTTAGCCCGAACAGTCCTGAGTGGTGCGGCCAGATAGACTTTTTTGGAGTCATCACAGCCGAGGAAAATTATAACGCCCTCGTTACAACCTCCTTAACTCTCTACTGTGCGCCATTTCGAACACTCACTAGGCGGCAAAGGGACCGTACACGCCGCGAGTCCAGCGCTTGTACGTGCGTGCCAGAGGCTCTTTCTGAGTGTGCATCGCTTCATTCGTATCATCCTAATCATAAAAAAGCCAGCCAGGCATACTATGAGGTCTGCATCTGCAGTTTAGACCAAAGTGCGCCTCCTCTTCTAGCTTTCGTAGACTCGTTGCGAAGCCCTTTGTACATGGAGAACGGTTGGCACGCAATGGGAGGGACATACGTATACCCCGTAGACACAGAAAAAAAGCCTCGCACCGAACCACGCGATGTCTGGGCTCATTAGGCCGGAAGTAAACTTCCGTGGCATTACCTAAAGACAGCGAAGGCCCAAACGGCGGAAACAGCGCCGCAAGAATGTTACGACCTGCGGCCATCTCGACTGATGTGTATTAGCCAGTACAAGCATCTATACTCTACGCTGAGAGTGTACTCAGAGCGAGGCCGGTGCAGTAGCACTTGTCTGCGGCATTTCCGCCGGGCACTTCCCTTAAAGCCCCACACGACCGCATGTATAGCATGTTTCACGTTTACGAAAACTGCCTTGAGGAAACAACGCTTTGCATGGACCACGCGGTAACCCAAAGCGCGCCAAGGCAAGTCACCGCAAGCCACCGCTACATCATGGGGCCGAACTTTCTCCGGTTTACTATAGAAACTACTGTTTTACGGGCGCTTCTTTCTTCTTTAATTTTTTCTTTCCTTTTGTGAAATGCAGTGTCGTTGAAGTGCTGCCTTTTGTACCGTAACGTACCAAAGCAGTACAGGTTCAGTAGAGATAACAACAAAGAAGAAAATAATTTCCATTGTTTTCTTGCTTTACTGAAGGTTTCGCGTAACTAGCTTGAGCGTTGTTTCATTCTTCTTGAATGCTTTTTCTTGCAACTGAAAGAAAAAAAAAAACGGGGAAGAAAGAGAGACACCGGCACAACGAAACCTGGCGACGCAAACTTAAATATTGAAATCCTCATTTTCTAACTTTACACATAAGCCGAAATGTCTCTGATGTGTAACCAACTCCTCTTTCGACACGACTGCACGGCGACCGGACTTCATCGACACTCTTGCTTCGAGTCGTGTCTCCGAGAGTCCCCGCAAAGAGGCTACGTTTCTCCTCTATCCGGGAATTACACTCGTCCCTCATCGCGGCAATCGGATACTCCGCATACGTGTAGTGGTGCACCCGTCGGTCGGGGAACGCCATCCGCCCACGCATATGCACACACACGGAGACTTGCCGAGTAAAAGGACCCGACCGCTCAGAGCGTCTCGTTTTGTTCCGGGCACGAGTACAGGGTATAGAGAGAGAGGGGGAAAAGAAGGGCAGTCGTGGCATGCACCGCGTCGGTGTATACGAGGCCCGATTTGTCTTCATTCGGGATCACACACCGCGCGGGGCTTTCACTCTGGCCGGGAGAAGAAGATGCCCGGGAGAGTGGCACAACGATCCGCTGACTGCGTGCCAGCCAATCGTTCACGCGGCGACGGGAGCTGAAGTGAGCTCTCGCTCGACTCTCTCGCGGATCCACCCGCGAAGCTCGGTTCACTGCCTCCTCTGCCTCCCAGCACCCCCACCCCACCTTCCCCTTCCTCGGCGATCGGAGTGGTGGTGGTCTTGGTGGGAGTGTTGGTGGTTCCTTTTGTCTTTTCCGGCTTTTCTGCCAGCCTGCATATGCTCCGTTATGCACATAGAGGCGGCGTTGGCAATCGCGCGCCGCTCGTCGTTTCGCGTGCTTCTTCTCGAGCGTTTAGCTCTTTGCGTGCTCGGTGGTCGTGAATATTTTACCTTTAGGGTGATGGGTCTGCGCGCCGTCGTGAAACGTGCTCATTGCCATGGCCGCCGCGTCGTCATGGGTGGAAACGTGATCCAAAAAAGCCGGACGTGTACACATGTGCGCGTGTGTGTGTACGCGTTCGCGTGCGTACGAGTATGTTTTGTGTGTTTTGTTGAAGCTAGTTCGGCCCCAGGCCAGATTATATAGTCAAGATGTCGTTCGTGATCAGTTCATTGGATTGTTTAGGAAGACCTCGTCTCGAGACCAAAGGAAATCGTTTTCGAAACGGATATCTTCATTTGTGCTATCTTCGCTCGCCAGCTGTGGCCTGTTATACAAATTTGCGCCAACTGAGCCGGTGCTTACAAACTCAACGTTGAGTCGTTCAGTGCTCAAGGATCATTAGGATTAGTAAGTTTATTTCGAAGGAGCGGTGTTTGAGAACCGTACTATAGGTGTTTCGAAAGGCTCAGGTGCTGCTAAAGCATACAGGCTATGGACCTGCAAACTCGAGAAACAAATGTATGCACACTGAGATTCGTTGCAGCGAAAATGAGGCAGGTGGTGCGCTGTGTTGCCCAGAAGCGCGGCACAGTGTTCTGAACCTTATTTAACGGGCTCAGATACCAGTGTCTGGGCAAGGCATAAGAGGAAACCAGGAGGAATACGCGATTTGCTCGGTCGCAGTAAAAATCTTTTCTTGCCAGCTTGAAGCTTTTGCTACCCTTCTGCTGACTTTTGTTATGGGTTAGCGTATTCAGTAGGCGATTTAGTCGAGTAAGTTATCCCCTCACACTGATAAAAGAAAATCCCCCACACTTCCTTTGTGCGAACTCCTGGTCTTTTTTTTTTTCTTCTTCTTTTCAATAAAGCTATATCTCGCAGCATATTGCATGGATGTTCGTGGCAGCTTTTCACTGAGAAACCTTTGTTCTGGGCCGCACTTCGGTCACAATGCTTGCTGATCGTGGTGCCTATAAGTTACAACGCCCGCTTAAATACATAAGAGTGCGGATAGTTTGGCAGAAACAATAAGAAGGCAGCACATTAATTCGTGCAGCTTTCGCAACGTGCACCATTTCCACACATAGACCTCGGGTCAACTTTTGCGGATGGTATAGCGGGCGGTGCGGCTAACGCAGGACTTGATTTCTGCTGTCTCGTATCACTGCTGAGTGATCGGAATGCCGCAAAGCGTTCAGGCTCCGAGGCTTATCGCAAGGCGCAGCGCACAACGACGTAATTTCGAACTTGTCCGTCTCGTGACGTCACCGATGCGCCTTCCGGACGTCTCGAGAGCAGCTGCGAAGCCCCAGTCACCCCCTCCCTCTTCCTTTTCCCTTGCCCTGTCCAGGAGGCGATGATATAGGAACCGGGGTCGCGGCTTCGAGTCCAAAGCAAAGAGACGCGGTTGGTCCAGCTGCGTTCGGCGAGGTCCCACATCGTCTGCGGGTGGGAACTTCTCCCGATCTCGATCTGTTTGTCGGTGAATAATTTATGAGCGAGACTCGAAAGATTGAGACAGACAGAGAGGGGAATGAGAGAGAGCGTCTGGTGCGCTGTCTGGTAAGCAAGAAGCAACAGCAACGTTGGGTCTTTGGTGGGCGAGCGACGCTGGCGCGTAGGATTCGGCCTGGCCTCGCGCGGCACGCTGTCTGACTTCGCGAGTGTGCAGACTTGACCGACTGGTACGTTTCGGTGGAGAAAGAAGCGCATGCTGTTTCGCCTCCTCCTCTCGCACTGTAAGGCCATCCTCCTCTGGGAGAGATCGGGGAAGAAGACAAGTGAAACAGCGCAAAAAAAAAAAATAATAATAATAAGGGCAATGAGCGGGCTGGTTGTCTTTAACTTCCACTTTACCACGGCTCCGGGAAACATTGACAAACCTTACTGTGTTTCGGTGTGAAGTTGCTTCTCATCTTGACGCGAAAGTGATTTATGGAGCCCTTAAAGCCCCGTTGCGAAATCGTATTACCCTATCTTTGCTTGCAGTGCCGCTTTGGAAAGCGCAATATCATCATTATGCCTGCGAACGAGCTCTGCTGTTGCTGATCAGAGGCCAGTTTCCTCCTGTAGGCCTGCTTCGTTGGCAATACTTGCGTATAACTGCCCAACGAAAATCGCAAGAGCTGCTCACCCGCTTGAGTCACCGTTCCGAAGCAATATAATTTCCATTGAGGAACTACACCGGCCTCATTATCTTCTGCGAATGCAGTTCAAACAACTGCTGGTTCCTTTCAGACTGCCCTCTGCAAGAGTTGCTCGTAAATCCGACCTTGTGTGCCACCGAAAAAAAAAAAGAAAAAGAAACATTCAAAGGGACACCTAATTCTATCATATGTTGGCAATGGGATAGCGCTAGCAGCTTTTGTTGCCTTTACCGGAAGCGACGTCAAGGTCGGTCTAGTGACGTCGTTTCCCTCCAGCCAATGGGCGAATTTTATGACCGGCGATGCATTTTGGCATTAAAAATACGCTGCGTCATTTTCTGCCCCCGGCATGTACATACTCGATTAGCAGCAATAACGCCAGTCAGTAAAGGGGCTAAACAAAGGAGAGGGTGAAAGGCTGAGCTGAAGGGAGAAAGGGCAATTAGTGGCATGAATTGGGTTGCATCCAACTTCGAGTGCACGCAGCGTTTTGGAGTCATGGAGCATTGTTGGATCTAATAAATTACGCAGCATCCATGTCCTGCGAAAGCAAAACGAATTAGCGGAAACGAAGTGACGGAGAGAAATCGCGATGAAACTATAAGCTCAATTCAGCTTTGCTTTCACCTTTATCACGCCTCGGTTCATTATGCGAATGACATTCTCGATCAGTGCAACTTTGCTGGGAGCATATATACAAAAGCAAATCGTCAATAGTGATTTGCAAAATTTTTATTATGTTATAGAACCCCAGGACTCATCAGCAGCTGTGAAAGGGGTTTATATTAATAATACAGTAGCAGAATACGATTCAGTATGCAGTTACACATCGAAGATGGCCAGTAACAGCGTTCTGTGTACGGGTAGTCAAGCAGTGCAAGCTCAACAAGCTCGACTTGCTCCAGAAAGAAAGAACACTATTATGCAGGAGAGTAATCAGAGGCGCGTGCGTGCTCGTGTGCAGCGCAAGATGCACGGGCGCAGTGTAATGCAGGGCCAACTTGAAGCACTGCAAAGCGGAGAAGAAACAGAGGCAGCGTGCTCTGAAGAGTCCATGCACCCTTTGACGACCCGCCGCCGCTACATAACGCCAAGCTTGCTCCTTACCGGAAATCGCGCAGTGCCCTCTTCCGCTTCAAGGCATGGCGAGTCTGCGCATCCGCCTTGAAGCTATCCGCGCACTTTTCATAAGAGGAAGTGCGTCGTCTCAGGCACCCCGATTATCCGTCCGCTGCAGGACACATGCTCTTGTGAGAAGGAGAAAGAGGAAGAGGGGAAGTGGGCGGCCATTTGTTATTCGATAGCCGCCGCAGATAAAGACGCCGCAGATGAAAGAGCGACGGTGCGACGAAGTTTCCGCGACGGTCGAGTGCTGAGCGAAAAGATGCAGAGGCTGTTCTTCCTGCCCATAAGTGCTGGCATCTGCCCTTCGAGCACTGACCGCCTCCCTCTCTTCTCTCGTTGGGAAATAGATAGGTGCCACACCAGCACAGCATGCTTTTGCGGCATTTTCGGGTCTTGCGTAAGAAAATGGTGAAGAGCTCTGATGATGGGCGGTGTCTGAGTCAGTAGTTAGTGTCGCGAATGATCGACTGTGCTTTAAATTAAAGCGTTCCGCAATGGGGAACTACGTGCTATTGTTACAGAGTTAGCTGACAATAAGTCACTACTCACTACACGTATGTATGTATACGTAGTAGTGAACAGTCTTGTGCGTAGCAATCTTTGCCCTGTGTTTTTTTATATGACAGCGTCTCATCCAATTGAGGTCCATGGAGCAGTGCGATTGTAGTTGCGGTTATGCGTGGGCCATCCTTGGCATCGGCTGTCATTGTTTGATGCTGTATTTCTCTGGAGTTTTTAACGTTGTGCTATACGTTCGTTTCCCCCTTCTGTAGTTTCGCTTTCTCTTATCGCAGCAGGACTTAATTGGCGCTTCCTCAAGGAGACGGTTTTCGCTCTGGCTTCTGTTCCTATTTTGTCACTTAATGCATGAACTCGATGTGAACTGTATCCCGATTACTCCGATAGCAAATATAATGATAGTAATGCTGCTGTCTACAAACCGCAGTAGAAGCACTAATTTGAAGGGTAAAAGAAAGGGGGGATTACCAACCAACGGTCTGCGCTGTGACATATTTTTTTGTTTTGCTGTTTTCTTTTCTGTACGTTTTTATGCGTAACCTTGTCAGGCGATTCTGACAACACACACACTCGCATACGTACCCGCGAGAAATGAATTCATAAGGCAGGATTCCTTGCCCTGAGGTACCCCACCTAGTATATAGTAAGCTAAACAAATAAACAAAACAGAAAAAAATGGGTCGTACTATTCTAGATGTCGCATATAGCACATGTGACTACAGAGAAAAGTTTTTTTCAATATCGGCATCCACTGATTTTTACTAGGAGTCACGTGCCATAAAAATCTATTTATGATACGAAAAAGTATTTCTTTTAAAGAAACGCGCATATGACATCGCGCGTAAAAGAAAATGCGATGTATGCAAGTTGAGCTTGGGTTCTTCTTGAGTGAAACTGTCGGGCATGAAAATGCCTGTCGAGTCTTGTACGTCGCTTCACTGCGCAAAGGCGTTCCTTTACTAGAACGTCTCTGGGACGTGTCTGAACGCATCTGCGCCGTGAAGTGCAAATTCAGGCGCGTGACCTGAAACCCGGAAAGACGAAAGCGGCTCGCTGCAATGTAGCATGAACTTTTCAACGCATGACACAACATGAAAACACCGCCGACGTCTCGCGTCTCCTTTTTGCAGTGACATCACGTGAAAAAGCATTCTGACGCAGGCACAAAACGAATGTGTATGGCACGAGGAAAATAGCTGAGAACAGAGAGCAGTCAGTGTCATTGCGACAGCTACAAACAAATTCATACCCATGTCTCTTTACACCCGACCGTTCCCCCCCGACCGTACACAGGGACACGTGTTCCTGGTGCGGGGAGAAACACCTACATTTTAGCACTACGCATGGGCCTGTCAGAAAATAGATGCAGTACCCATAATCCACAACATCACGCACGAGCATAGGGAGCTGCGCTGTCCAGCTGGGGATCGGAAGACCAGCCTTGGCTTGTTGAACTGGCTGGCGGGGCAGCAAAGGCCGCGGGAGTGCTGCAATGCGGACCCAACTACGGGAGCTGTGCAGGACTTTTTACGAACACATGAAGTATGCTCCCTCCCTCTATCTCTGTGAACAATTGTTACCAGAGAATCTCTTACTGCACGCAACTTCTTTATCGAGGAAATGTATCAATGTCAGTGCACGGCCTTGCATCTTTCCTCTACTACCAACATTTGAATAAAAAATAAATGCATTTTATTGGAGACGGTCCAATAAAAATAAATTGAGATTAAAGCTTAACGGGTGCCAGAGAAGGGGAAGGGATCATGTCCTATTTTTGCGACCGTCGTATAAAAAAACCTTCGGTCGAGTGCAATACATCTATATGCGCGGCTGCTCCATACGCAAGCAGCTGTCTTCTCAGGTTGGTATAAACGTGATACCAAAAGAAAAATTGAGTAACTAAGGTCAAAGTTATTTCCCAAAGGAATGTAGACATTTAAGGCGAACAACTAGAGTGGCAGCAGCTGAAAAGTAACATCAATGCTGCAGCAACGGGTTGACAGTTCTTTGAGCGACTGGACCTTTCTGAACTTCGAGCACCTCCCTGTATAGCTGTACCTACAGAACGTGGTAAAATAAACGAAACAGAATTAATTTACCCTTCATACATATTCGCTCGCACCTTAACCATTTCCTTATTCTCTTCGTTAACTCTCAAGGCATATACAGCCCATTGCAGCCATCGCAATCGCTCCATCTCAATTTCTGCTAAAGAGCGGGCCTTTTAGTACACTACACCTATTCCATTTGCGCAGCAAGGAAAGGCGCCAAATAACGGCTCGGTGTATACTCAGCTCGTCGCCCCGCGCCCGCTGTCCTAATGACCGGGCATTTGGCAAATCGACGCCCATACGCGTATCGACTTGGAGCAAATTTTATATTCGGGTCACTTCCTTGCCAATGGCCGTGCTGTCTGCAAATGTACGAGCAACACACCGACACCGCGTTCCTCGCAAAAACGAACAACCCGCTCCGTGCCACGGCTTATTTTCCTCCCCGCTCGTTAGTGGGCCGCACGAGAGCTGGAAGGGCGAGAGGCAAGGGCGAGGGAGAGAGATACAAGCCCAGGGCTGCGGCCATTAGCATCTCGCGAGCGATTAGGTTTCTGCCGTTGAGAAACGACATAGCTCACCTTGAAGCGAGTGCGTGTGTGTATGTGTACATTCTTTGAGTCGCCGCGTGGCACGTTCGCCCGTTTATTCTCTAAGCGGGACAGCTCGCTGCCGACTTCGTACTTCCGTTTGCCAAGGGTTGAAACGAAGTTAGAATGAGGGAGTGCGCAGGATATGAAGGAGGGGGGGGAGGGGGGGGGGGGGGGGGGGCAGGTGCAGCTAGTTGGCTTGTACAGGCGCGGCCGTTTAATTGTTTTTGCTACCGCAACGCATTGGCTGCGTCGGAGACGTTCGTTCGACAACGCCCTTCGGAACAAAATTTTTCACGCTCACAAGCTCGTACGCTTGCAGCTACGTACGCGGTATTCATTTTCCTCGCCTGATTCGTCACGGGAGATTTGCTATGTGCTACTGCCCGTGGGCTTCCTAGCGCGCTCGGTTTCGAAACGAATGGGACTCGCTGGTCAATTAGCATCGCGTCCTCATTTAACACGCACCCCCAACGTGCGTCGTTTTGTTTGTAGGAAGCCGCTGGCGAAGTTATCGCTTGCATATCTGCCAAAGGGGTGCGTCGGTGATTTTCGCCTCGCTTACACAAGGACTACCGTCCGCCTTTTGAGCATGTACGTGCGGTGATTGAGATATCTGCGAGCAACAGTTGCATAGCTATAGCGATCCCTTTAACGTCGGTTAGATATTATACTGAGCGGTTGTTGCTCAATAAATCTTATTCGTCCTTTCTTTCTATCTGTGCAAAGTAATTGGGAAAATGCAGGTAGGTGTCTATCTATTTTAACATCCCCATATAGCATATAGGTGCATTCACCGAATGAAAAACACCCCTTTTGAAAGCTGAGTTCCAATTAACCCTGTCTTGCGCTAGGTGTGGCCACCTTATTCAGTCACACATCGTTCACTCTCATCCGCTTATGTTGTTCTCTGAAGCCCTTTACTACGCTTACTTTCTCTTGTAATTTATTCCATTACCCTAAGAGACAATTGGTTATCTCCTCTTCGCATTAAATTCCCTACCCATGACAATTTATACTTGATTTCGGCTAGGATATCATTAAAACGCGTTTGTTCCCTAAGCCACTCTGTTCTCTTCATGTCTCTTAAAGGTGCACTGAAGAGGAATCTGAACTTGTCTTTTTGTCGCGAGAACTCGATCTACACGTTCCTAGCATTCTTAGAAACTGCGACTTATTGCCCTGTATGGCCGATTTCCCAAATTAAATCGCATTAGTCGACCAACGCGTGAAGTTCCTTTCAGCCAGCTCCGTAGAGGCTTTGCTTTCGCTTTATTTTGTTTTTTAGGTTTCCATGAATAAATAGTTTCATTCGCAGATAATATAGTCGCAAAATAAGCCCGCAGAAATAAAAATACCCGCGGACTATTTGCTACTACGGACTACTACGTATTACTCCGCCGATGGCAGAGCGGCAAGCCGCCACGGGACTGGGTGAAAGGCACTCCACGCGTTGGTCGACTCCGCTCACCGTACGAGGGAGAATAAAAAAAAAAAGGCGGGAGCCGGACGTTAATTCGATTTAATTAGGGAAATCGGCCATACAGGGCAATAAGTTGCAGTTTCTAAGAATGCTAGGAATGTGTAGATCGAGTTCCCGCGGCAAAAAGACAAGTTCAGAATCCTCTTCAGTGCACCTTCAATGTTGCACCTATAATTTTCCTTTCCATAGCTCACTGCGCTATCCCTAATTAGTTTTAAGCTTTTTCGTGAGCCTCCAGGTTTCAGCCCCATAGGAGAGTATACCTCTTGAGGGATACTGGTAACTGCCAATTCATTACTTAAATGTACCAATGAAATGCACTCCACTCCATTTTTAGTCGACTGCAACGGCGGCCTAGTCGTTTGAACATCCGCCTCGCATGCGGGAGGTGTGGGGTTCGATCCCCAGTGCCGCCGGGTACTCACCGGTGATACAGTGGGCACGGGCTTTCCCCTGGCGTGGTGCTCGACTTATCTCACATGATATGCTTCGGAAATGGTTATGTTACCTGTTGTGTCCCCTTATTGCTTTTGTGTGTGTGCGCCCCCGCATCCTCCTCCTGTTTTGGGAAGCCACTCCCTCCCGTGGACGCTTCTCCGCTCCCTCCTTTCTTCGGGCGGCCAGTTCGGCTCCTGCCTCGGTCGACGCTGGTCGCACCCTCATCGGCTTTAAATAAACGAAGTCTTAAAGTACCGTGTGCGTCTTTCGCTGCATTCAACACAGCGACCGGACACGACAGTGGCGACGAGAAAGTGGATTCGACCCGCGCTACGCAACGCTATTGACAAGCCATGGCTACGCGAGGGTTTCCCAATCAGATACCAGAATTCAACGGCTCATCGTGGTCATCGTGGGTTGGACGCCTTCAGTTCTACTTTGAAGCTAACAACATCACAGACCCAGCCTTGAAGAGGGCCAACCTGCTGACGCTGTGCGGGGAGCAGACCTACGATACTGTCTGCGCCCTTATTCAGCCAAGCACACCAGCGGCAGTGTCTTACGACGACATCGTAAAAGCGCTGCAAAAGCACTACGACCCAAGGCCATCCGAGGTCTACAGCCGGGCTCGCTTCCAACGACGAGATCAACTGGGAGGAGAAACTGTGAGCGCCTACGTAGCCGCGCTCAAGAAGCTCGCTGCCGACTGCAATTTTGGAACGCTGTCGACAACAGCTACCGGGCAGGAGGGAGACGCAGCTTCTTCTGCTAACACCACCATGCTTCCCTTGGACGTGATGTTACGCGACAGATTTGTGTGCGGACTGAGTGACGAGTCACTGCAGCAGCGCCTGTTCGCTGAGAAGGACCTCACATTCAGCAAAGCTTACGACATCGCCGTTCGAGCGGAGAGCGCCGGTCACCAGCAGAGAGGGATTCGCCGGAACACCGAGCCGGTACACCAGACAAGCAACCAGGTGCGCAAGCCTTCTGTTGTTGTAAAATCGGTCAAAAAGGCACAACGCTGCTGGCGGTGTGACGACCAACACAACCCCCAGGGATGTCGATTCCAGTCAGCCACGTGTAATTTTTGCCACAAGCGAGGGCATATCGAAAGAGCATGCATTACGAAACGGAGACTTGCCAAGATAAAGTCACCTTCCCAGCCTAATCACAGCGTCAACGCCTCAGAGAATACGCCGCTATCTGATCTCCATGGAACAACATCAGCAACACCATCTGTGTTGTACGACCTGAACACCATGAATCTCGGCACGCGACCGAAGATTTTTACAGAAGTAAGCGTACATCACCAGCTGATTAAGTTCGAGGTGGACTCCGGCGCAGCCTGTACTCTGATCAGTGAGGACACGTTCCGAACTTCATGGCCATCTGACGCACCCGCCCTGCAACAAGACGACACGCACCTGCGAACGTGGTCAGGACAGAATCTGCCACTATTGGGCTCTGCCAACGTGCAGGTTAACTACAACGGCCAGACCCATACGCTACCTCTGCTTGTTGTGAAGGGCACAGGATCAAGCCTTCTAGGGAGAAATTGGTTTTCTCCACTAGGCGTGATGATATGCGGCATACACCAGACGCCGAGCCAGAACATGGTTGAGCAACTGCAAGAGAAATACGAAAGAGTATTCTCGGAAGAGATTCCAGGAAACGAAGGGCCCCCGGTCACACTGGAGTTGTTGGACAACGCGCAACCCAAATTTCTGAAGGCCAGGCCGGTGCCGTTTGCTCTCCGAGATTCAGTTGAAAAAGAGTTGGACAAACTGGAGCAGCAAGGTGTCATCGAGCCGACGCAGCATTCAGAATGGGCCACACCACTTGTCGTAGTTCGCAAGAAGAACGGAACCATACGCCTCTGCGGAGACTACCGGAGCACCGTCAATCTTGCGACTAAAGCGTCCTCTTACCCGCTACCGACACCTGAAGAAGTATTCAGTGTACTACGTGGCGCAAGAGTCTTCAGCACATTGGACCTCACCCAGGCGTATCAGCAGCTGAAGGTGAGCGAGTCAACTGCTGAATTATTGGCAATTAACACACTGAAAGGCTTGTACAAAGTCAAGCGACTGCCTTTTGGCGTAGCTGCAGCCCCGGCCATATTTCAAAAATTCATGGAGACAGTGCTTCAGGGCATCCCAGGAGTTTGTGTCTACCTTGACGATGTCATCATCAGTGGCACTTCCACTGAAGAGCATGCAGTGCGCCTAGAGCTCGTTCTCGAAAGGCTAGCAAACGCTAATTTGTGCATAAGCAAATCGAAGTGCTGTTTTGCGGTGCCAGAGGTGCAATTTCTGGGACACCGAATTGATGCGGAAGGCATTCACCCTACCGAGGACAAAGTGCGAGCGATCACAGAAGCACGAGCTCCAACAAACAAGCAGGAGCTACAGGCTTTTCTCGGACTCTTGACGTTCTACGACCGGTTCTTGGAACAAAGAGCTACCGTGGCCAACGACTTATACCAACTCCTTCGGAAAGATGTGACATGGACATGGTCGCCACGCCATCAGCAGTCATTCGATGCCCTGAAAGACCTGGTTCGAAGATGTACAGTCCTCCGCCACTACGACGAAAGGAAGCCTCTGCTTTTGGCTTGCGACGCATCACCGTACGGAGTCGGCGCGGTTCTATCGCAAACTGACGAGCAAGGAAGGGAAGCTCCCATCGCCTTCGCCTCACGTACGTTGTCGCAAGCAGAACGCAACTACGCGCAACTTGACAAAGAAGGGCTAGCCATCGTCTACGCGGCGACACATTTTCACCAGTACATTGCCGGCCGGAAGGTGACCTTTATAACCGATCACCGACCGCTATTGGGCATTCTGGGACCACAAAGGCCTATGCCACCAACTTTGTCTCCGCGAATGACACGTTGGTGCATCAAACTCTCAGCGTACGACTACGCTCTGGTCTACCGCAATGGGAGTAAACATCAAAACGCCGATGCGCTAAGCCGTCTGCCACTAGACGCAACTGTTGACGAACCATTTCCACCAGGAGACGTTCTGATGTTCGAAGCACTGCCAGAACCTCCGCTTACAGCAGGCACAGTTGCAGCATCTACGCAGAAGTGCGCAGCTCTCCGGCTAGTTTACACAGCTGTTCAACAAGGCAACGTGCATAAACTCAAAGGGGACAACTTCGACGCTTACCGCAGGCGAGCTACAGAGTTGAGCACCCATCGCGGCTGCATCATATTTGGGTCCCGAGTTGTGATGCCGAGAGAACTACGCGCACAAGCTATGTCTCTCATCCACGCCGGACATCGGGGCATCGTTGCAATGAAAAAGTGTGCCAGAAGCTACATGTGGTGGCCTGGCATTGACAACGACATCGAAACAGTGGTGCGAGAATGCAAGCCTTGCCAGAGCAGCCGGAGCGCCCCGCCGAAAGCTCCTGTCCCAGAATGGGAAAAGCCAGACACACCATGGCACACACTGCACATTGATTTTGCAGGACCAATGGAGGGCTGCACTTTCCTTGTGGTCGTAGATGCCTACACAAAGTGGCTTGAGATAAGGCAAATGGGACAGACGACTTCGGCAGCAGTCATTGACAACCTCCGATCACTATTTGCAACGTTCGGCCTGCCGCGCAAGGTAGTGTCGGACAACGGAACACCGTTTGTGTCTGCGGAGATCCTCAAGTTTTATCGCGACAACGGGATCTCATCAGTTACATCGGCCCCCTACCACCCAGCGACAAACGGACAAGCCGAGCGCTACGTAGCCGAGCTAAAACGCGCCCTTGAAAGAGATCAGACAGGCTCGCTGCAGCGCCGCCTTGCGCGCTTTCTCTTCAAGCAGCACACGACGGTTCAGAGCACAACAGGCGAGACCCCCTCGAAAATGATGTTCGAGCGTGAAATGCGAACCCAGCTCACAGCCATCCTCCCCGAGCCAAAGGCAGAGACGTTCCGGGAAGAAAAAGCAATTCCGCGCTGCGGCACGCTTAATGAGGGGCAGCGCGTCCTCGCCCGACAGTTTCTGAAAAAGCCACGCTGGGAGGAAGCTACAATTGTCAGACGCATAGGCCTGCGCTCTTGGCTCGTCAACATACATGGCACAGTAGCACGCCGACATCTCAACCAGCTGCGTAGATTTACGACGCCGTCTGAGAGCTGTCCGCCAGCGGAGAGAGCACGTGCACCATCTTCCCACATAGCCTGGCACCTCTTCCCGGAAGAAGAGACTTCGCCCAGGACAGACCTAGGAGACACAGCGAACAACAGCCAGCCTACAAGTGTTTCTCCCCCGAGCGCACAAAGCCAGCGCGCCTCCACGCGTGAGCGCCGACCCCCTGCACGATACCAGGCAACTTTCTAAGGGGGAAGGAAGTGTTGTGTCCCCTTATTGCTTTTGTGTGTGTGCGCCCCCGCATCCTCCTCCTGTTTTGGGAAGCCACTCCCTCCCGTGGACGCTTCTCCGCTCCCTCCTTTCTTCGGGCGGCCAGTTCGGCTCCTGCCTCGGTCGACGCTGGTCGCACCCTCATCGGCTTTAAATAAACGAAGTCTTAAAGTACCGTGTGCGTCTTTCGCTGCATTCAACACAGCGACCGGACACGACATTACCCTACCTTTTGTATAGCCGCCGCGGTGGCTCAGTGGCTATGGTGCTCGGCTGCTGGCCCGAAAGACGCGGGTTCGATCCCGGCCGCGGCGGTTGAATTTCTTTGGAGGAGAAATTTGAGGCCCGTGTACTGTGCGATGTCAGTGCACGTTAAAGAACCCCAGGTGGTCGAAATTTCCGGAGCCCTCCACAACGGCGTCTCTCATAGCCTTAGTCGCTTTGGGACGTTAAACCCCATAAACCAAACCAAACCAAACCAAACCTACCTTTTGTATACGAAAATTCCTTGTGTCATGGCACTCTCGCAAGACAAACATCGCCCCACAACAGTGAAGATTTATAAGAACTGGATTCAGCCACAATCTGCGGCGAAAGAGACACAACTTACTGTGGAACTTCGCTTGTAAGGCTTTTATGGTGAGCCACACCTAGCCCCGCCCTACACCCGTTAGACCTCGAGCCAACCACTTTTTCAATAAATTCATCTCTCTTTCTCTCTTTGGCGAAAGCTGCCCTTAAGCCATTAAATTCATCATCATCTTCATCACCACCATCATCATCAGCCTCATCTTCCATTCTTATTCTCCTAGCTATTTCACTCTAGCGGTCCGAATCTGCGTTCATTACGTGCTCGAGATTGATGTTTCTTTTTATAGGCTAGTGTATTTTATAACACACTGCTAACAGGTTTGGTTTGGTTTGGTTTATTGGGGTTTAACGTCCCAAAGCGACTGAGGCTATGAGAGACGCACACTGCTAACAGTACTGTGCGAAAACGGCGCACCGGAGTCACATGCCGGCAAAGTACGTATACCCTGCAGATCGCTATCATTGCGAAGCTGTCGACGAATTAGGAAGGTATGCACGGGCCTTGTATTGGTTTCCTGTGCGGCTTTGTAAGAAAAATGAAAAGAGACGAGCCGCTCAACCCATAGTGCACATAATAATGACTACTGTTCACCGCCTCACGAGAAAACGAAAAAAAAATTAACATTGAGCAAACAAGAAGTAAGATGCAAGAATGCACACTACCACTCGTGCGTGTCGCTGGTCGCCGTTTGGTAGAAAAGGAGAATGCATAACGGACCACCTCGCATTTCTGAGAAAAGAGAAGGCCGGTTTCCCAGAACCTCAGGCGTCGGGTGAAACGCCAAGCTTATATCAGTTCGCGAATCCAGCAGTGCTCAGTTTCGGCGATTCCCGAGAGCAGTCATTCGTCGATATCGGAACTCGGGCGCGGTATATACAGCTGCGGCGGAGATTCCATCATTGCGCGATGTATACGCGGCGGGAGTCCGGCGCGCGGTAGCAGGAATTCCCGTTCGGCGAACGGAGTCTCGAGAACTGAGGCTGATGGGAACAAGAGAGGCTCCAGTGCTCCGTGTGCGCGGCTATACGTGACTACGGATCGCAAGCGCCTCCGCCGTCGCTACTCCGTCTTCTCTCCAAGCATCACTTTCGCGCGGTAATTTTTTTCTTTATTTATTTCTGTCTACGACGAGACGCAGAATTAGAGACTCTCGCGGAATGCGAGCAGGCATGGGGCGGCGATGAATCCACGCCGTGATGGAATGCTAGGATACGACACGAAATACTCGAAGCGTTCTGTTCCCCTTTGCTCTGTTCTGTTATCCTTCTTGTTTTTTTTTTTTGTTTTATCTTTACATGCGCGAAATCTTGTGTTGGAAAAGTGCTGCAGTTTCGGAAGCTTCGGGTGGAACAGAGTCCTGTCGAAGGAGGGGATGTCAAAGGAATCACTTTTTTTTTTTAGACGAGGAAAGGTTCTTTGATCAAAATACACCTTTAAATCTGGCCCGTGTATTCAGTAAGCTACCTTTTTCACGTGCTTTCAGCTCTCTCTGCCTGCACTGGCAAGATCAACCATGCGCTAAGGGGGAAAAAATGCAAGGTGGAAATATTATATACGCTGCAGTCAGCGTATTTTATCTCCGCCCGAGGAGAAGCTCCGGCACCACGCTCAAAAGAAAAAAAAAAGAAGATACAGAAAAAAAGACAAAGATAACTGAATAACGTTGCAGTTTGGGCGTGTTCATATGACACAAGAAAGTTTAAACGCAAAACCAGACGAGGACGGTGAAGAAAGGCAGGGGACACGCGAGCGCTAACTTGCGTCAGTTTATTATGAACTGTATGGTAGTTTAGTATGGTAGTCTGCTAAGGTGGCTCGTGTTACTGTGTTCAGACGTAGGTCAAGTTCGTACTTTCTAACCAGCGTGTCTAAACACATACAGGTCAATTACCACTGCTGTACGCGATCTTTTGAAAAAAGTTCTCTTCAGAGTATCACTGCAGACCTGGATTCACCTGGATTCGGCTGTCTAACTTTGCGAGAAAAAATGCAGAATATGCCTATGAAAATTCTTTGCATCCAAACAACAGCCCCCCCCCCCCCCCCCTAGAAAAGTAAAAATAAAAAGTAGAGATAAACGGTTTCGCATGTGAAAGAGCCACAGAGAAGTCTACGAAATTAAAGTGGCGTGGAAGTGGCGGAAAGAAATGCGAGTTGGATTTTTGGCATATCTGTTCGATTGTGCCCTACGTATGAAAACCATATACGATGGTCATTCATGTCCCGCGGTGAAATGGTCCCGTGGATCCATCAACGAAAATTTCAGAATGACGTTTTATAAAACAGGCTCAACCTTTACCTCAACAGACAAAGAAAAAAAAAAAAGGCTGCAGAGCTTTTTTTTTAGGACAGTAAATCGAGAGCTGCGTCCGCGTAAGATTCTGCACGTTGACATTTCTCGTATACGAAGCTAAACGCAGGAGCGCATTACACAATCATGGAGCGTTTGCATGCCACATGCATGCGCTTCCTTTCTTCCTGAGAGATCATTTTCAAGCCTGCATTGTGGACCGTGCCTCCATTTCTCGGTAGGACTTACGCCTCTCCGGCGGGCCCAGTAATTACGTTATTGCCCGGATTTAAATTCCTCGCAAACTCATTCTCGTCGGGCTGATTCATCCAACATTTCAAAGAAGCTGCACTTCCCGCTATATTATCTCACACACACCCTCCCTCCTGTTTTTTTTTTTTTCTGTAATTTCTTCTGCAATAAATTTTCCTCTTCCGCTCTTTCTCTCTCTCGGTCTATTTTTTTTTACTGCTCCGCAGTGCAGCTAAAAGACCGTAAAACGGTTGCAAAACTAGACGGCTTAGGCGTGAACGACCCGGGAATTCCCCTTTTGTTCGCCAGACCCTTTAAAATGGCTGGGCCGAAAGGGGTTCGCCGTATGCTTTCACTAGCGGGTATAGAAAGAAAACCGTAACAGGGCGTTCCGGGAACCGCCTCGGTGGCTTCATGCATGCGTGCCCGGCTCCTTTGAAGACCTCCTCGACGTTTTAGAAGCGCGCGAACAGCAGACAGAAAACACAAGCGGGCACAAATTTAGTTTGGGCGCGCAGTTTAGGCCGCTATATATACAGGGTGTATAAGAAAAGAAGAAGAAAGCGTACCAACTTGCTCGTCGTCCGTGAAAAGGGAAGGTTCCAAGACGAATGCCCTTTGTCTCAGCGCTGCTGCGCACCCGGCCTTCCGACGTCCGACAAGGAATTTGTCAGGCTTTCTCCTCCGTTCCTCCGCGAGCTCCGTGCTCGGGAGTTCGCCCGAGGAAGCGTACGCGGTCCGGGACACGTCTATCTCTGGCAGCATTCTACGCGAGCACGTCACTGTCTCTCGTGACAAAGGACTGCGTCCCGCGCGGCTCTTACGCGCTACGCAGGAGAGACGTATGCTGCGCCATGCATGCGTATAGCTGAGCCCGTATGCTCGGTCCGCCAAAATTCACAGCGAAATTCTCCTCGCTCGCGCCCACTCGCGGTCTCCCGAGTTCGCCCTCCTCAATGTATACATTACATAGGGCCTCCAAATTTCTGTGCAGCATTGCAGAGAAATTTAGGGCGTGTACTTGGAGGGTTTGGAGGGTTACGAAATGGTCTACAATTTCGGGAAACGTTCGAAGTAGTAGCTCTGAAATCCGTATTCTTACGTGAGAATTTTAAGAGCCGTCGCTGCCAGCTAGAGACCCGTAGGCTACTGTCATAAAGGCGTCTCTAAGCGACGCATGTTTCTTGTGGCTCGGTGGATGAGTGACGCTGCACTCAACTAATCAAGGGCGCGGTACTTCGCAACTCCCAAGTGTGCGATCAAGCTTGTAGATATATATTTTAGTGAGCACTGCAGATAGCACCGCAGGAGGTACGTGTTCGTGTAAATCCCGAAACTTTGGCAGGCGGCGCTGCCGTTCCGGCTGTCGCAAATATCCGAGTGCTCAGGGAAGGAGTTTTTGTCTTCACTGTTCTCACGTACAGAGAGATATCTTTGTCAACCTGGTGACACCATGAAAAAAGAAAGAAAAAAAAAATACATCAGTGACTGAGTTCGAATCGACATGGAAGCTTCTCCGCAGGGCCCGCGTTTACCTATCCGAAGACAGGAATGTCTTTTCTGAGGCACTTAATTAATTATGCGAAACTGCCCCGCCGCGGTGGTTCAGTGGTTACGGCGCTCGGCTGCTGACCCGAAAGACGCGGGTTCGATCCCGGCCGCAGCGGCCGAATTTCGATGGAGGCGAAATTATAGAGGGCCGTGTATTGTGCGATGTTAGTGCACGTTAAAGAACCCCAGATGGTCGAAATTTCCGGAGCCCTCCACTACGGCCTCTCTCATAGCCTGAGTCGCTTTGGGAAGGTATAACCCCAATAAAGCAAGCCAAGCATAACTTTTCGTTGAGCTAGTTGGTCCATTATGACATAAGTGAAACAGCGCGAAAGAAGAAGCCCGAAGGCGAAACGAAGAAAGGACAGGAAAGAGAGCTAAACAGCGCTCTTTCCTGTCCCTTCTTCGTTTCGCCTTCGGGCTTCTTTCGCGCTGTCTCATCAGTAACCAAACCAATTATGCGAAACTTACTTTAGAAGATTGCCTTTTTATCATTCCTTTTGTTTCATTTCTTGCCTCAGAATTTTAGTGTTGCATTTAAAGGCCTTTATTGATTAACTCCCTCAAATTTTCACAGAAGCGTCACAAAGAGGCAGGACAGTCAGTTTCCGGCTGAGGTCGCTGAGGTCATCTTCTCACATTTTTACTTTTCCTCGCTTTCTACAAAGTGCGCAAGGAGTACGGTTTCCATCTAGTGTTTATAACTGTGACACGGTTTCTCATCGAAAGAGCGCGGGATATTTCTTGTAACACTTAATCACATGTTGTTATGTTCGCGTCGTATTTGTCTTGAGCGCCTCATTTCAATATCAAGTCTTAAGTAATCATGGCCAACGCTGACATGCGACGCTTGCGGATAAACTTGTCCGTCGCACACACCAGCACTTTCGGGTCTTGCCCGTCTTGCTTGACTATCGCATCTCGTTCCTCTAGCCGAATACACGGCGCAAGATACTCCTCAAAACTTCCCATCAAACGAGGGGAGAAAGAAAAGGAAGAGAGAACGAAGATAACGAGACGAAATCTCCGCTTGGAAACTGCACGCCGCTCGGAAACTGCACGCCGCTCGCTCCGTTCCCAAGGCTCCCTTCCTCGGAGGCGCGACTGGGGCCGACGCCTCGGCGTGAGGAGCTGGGGTCTTCTCGTATACGGGCCAGCGCGGCCGGGCATGGATACAACATTTATACGGCCCACAAAAGCGCGCTTACAAACTCGTAAAGGCGTCGCGGTACGCAGAGCTGCCGGGACCACCCAGGGGGCAGCCAGACACTATACGAACAGTGCGGCCCGTAGCAGGTCGAAGCGGCAGCACCGGCAGCAAAGCAGCACAGGGCAGAGGCCGGGGGTTCTGTGGCGGCGCCTTTCCCCCTCGTTTTCTTCCCCAGCCCAACGAGAGGCAGCAGCGGTTGCAGTAAGAAGCAGCCGAGCCGTACTACCGCCGCGGCGGCTTCTGCCTCCTGTCGGTCCGAGCTGCTCCCGCCTCTCATCATCCCTGGATCCCCCTCCCTCGCAGCGCGCGCCCCGCAGGTCGCCGTCCACGCTCTGACACGTCTTAATCTTTTAAACGTTACAAACGACGCGAGACGCCGCTGCCACGCGCGTTGCCATCCCCCATCCCTCTTATGACTCCCCTCCCTCCCTCTCGTCCACTGTCCGACAAACAAGCGCACGGTTTGGGTCACCGTGTCTCTCCGGCCTGCATCCTGTCTTCTTCATGCAACATACCGTGCCCTCCTCCCGCATCTACCTTGTCTAGGCGCTCCCTCTGACCAAAGTGCTCGTCACACGTATTTTGTAATAATCCCGCCGGGAAAGAGCGTCTGTGCACAAGGCGTGAGAATTAATTTAGTCTGGCAACAGCTGGGGGAGGGCACGCACCTACCAGACTTTCCTAGCCTTCGTCTTCTAATTCTCCTTCTGCTTTTTCTTTCTTTCTTTCTTTCTTTTCTTTTTATTTGTTGCTTAGACATTTGCCTACGAAGGGGCTGAGGCTAAAGGCACAATGTTGCCTGACGAGGCCTCAGCCCCCTACTACATGACAAACAAACATAAAAATTACAAAAAGTCCGGCGGGCCGGTACAAAATAGTATTGTTGATATGGAGAAAAAAAAACAAAGAAATGTAGGCACAAAAGTAAGCGTTATGCAGAGGAAAATACATACGGAAGAACATACACAGGAAAATACATACACACTCAGCAAAAAAAGACAAAAGCGCTTGACAAAATTTGCATCATAAATGTACGATGAGTATATAAATAAGAAACAAAGTCCGAGACGTCTGCTTCGTGGCATTTCCTGGCATCCTGATTTCGTAAAGTGTTGTTTGGGCGATTTGTCTTTGAAAGGAAAATAATGCGCATGACTGGTCATAGCGTAGTCATAGCTACGCCTGACTTTCACGATGCCTGCGCTGCTGGTAGTTTCATCTTGCGGACAGGGAGATAGTTAAGCATGCCTCCAATATGAAGAGCACTGTGCGCTACCTGGAGATAACAAAATTAAAATATCCCTGCAAGTGTGCCCTTTGCACAGTATATAAGGCGCGGACAAGGTGGTAAAAAAGGTTTATTTCTTCGGCAGAATTTAGACCTATGGACTATACGCTTGGTGCGAACTGTTGTCCAGATTTACGGTAGTTCTATGGTAGACGAAGGTAACTTTAACATATCGTATTGCCGACAAATTTGATTTGAAAATTCTCACAACTGGTTTCGAACCTTTCCCATCGCACTCTATACGACGCTGCCCTCTAGCGGTGTTCGAGAGAGTGACGCAACACCATTTCCAAGGGCGTAATGCAAATAAAGTACGTTTTCAATACCGACCATGTAATATTTTTCATTATTTGCTCACGTAACAGTGATTAAAGCAGAGTCTCATATTAAATGGCGCATTTATCGAACACGTGGTACTATAAAAGCTCCTCTAAGGACTAACGCAAATGGCTTATTTGCAGAACAGCGCCATACTCGTTGCATGGCTGTCATCAGGGAGCACATTTGCAGCCCTCCCGGGACCGTTAGCGGCTTCCACCCAAGTGAAGAAGTCTTGGATTTCACCCTTGCCGCAGTCTTAACGACGTGCCGCTCCATTTGTGGCTCAAGGCTCTGTGGCACGCTGGGGAAACGGGCGAATTAGAGCGCGCTCATATTGCAGGGCGCGACAAGACCCGTCTCATATCTCTTGCTCGTCAGGCGCGTTGGCCCCCTTTGCGCCGCTGGCCGTTTCGTCCACGCCCTTTAAATTGGAACAGCCGATAAGATTTTTTTCCCCCTTTCTACTTCAGGTGCCCGTCGGCTGGTCTGAAACGAATTTATATTTGTTAAAATTTTCCCGTATATAGCCCTGCAGTGCGCTTTCGTTTAATGAGCGAACGAGTAATGCTCGGTAATCAGCATGCAAAACCGGCAATGCCCTACATTTAGTATTTCGTGAGGCGATTCGCGCGGTGCGTCTTACGCAGGCAAAAGTGTTCACTGATAAGGTTTTAAAGTCCTCAATACCAGGAATTCGAGACAGCGCCCAGCCAGAGCAGCTAAGCTATAGTGGCCTATAATGCTTCAGTGGGAGCCACTCGGTCATTCTCTTTCTTTCTTACGTCACGGATGACGTCGGTGTATTATTTTTGAATGTTCAGAATCATGCGCCTCTTGGTAGTAGCCGTGGGAACTAGAAGCGCTTGTCCCGAACTGTTGGTAATGTCGGCCAGCTTGGAAGCGTTTCGTGCCTGATGCACGACCCAAAAAGCAAAAGTGCGCAGTAGTTTACACACCCTGAATGCTTCTTTCATTTCTGCCCCATTTCTACTAAGCCTGTAAGCGCACAAAACTTATTCGCTCAATAATTGAGTTTGCGAAGCTGATGCAGAATAGCATGAACGTGAAGCAGTGCTGCAGCGATACTTCAAACTATCCTGTGATTTCCGCGAGGCAAGGGTCGCGCTTTCAATGTCGCATACCAGTGACTTTTCTTCGCCAATTAAGGCGTTCCCTTGCAAGCGGAATATTTGCGATCAGCTCGCTCACATGCTAGCGAACTATATTATCTGAGCTCAATGTGCACAAACCTAAAGAGACAACAACACTCTGAACGTACGCAGTACATGCATGCGACGCAGCCACACTGCAAGCAAGGAGAGAGCGGTGTGTAAAAAAAAAAAAAGAGAGAGAAATTCCCAAGATTGCGTTATGCAGCTTCTCTGATACATGTTTCCGCATACACAACGTGGCGGCTATCTTTGCAGGCTTGTCGTTCATTCGGCTGCAGTTTGCCGAATGGGCGGCGGAGTACATACCGGACACGCAGTCATAAATTCCCCTGCTGCGAACATATATTCGAGCGAAGCGCGTGGTCTGGGGAGTCCGCTGATATTTGCTGCCGTACAGAAATTTTATACCTTCACGTCGACGGAGCAGTGTGCCTATAGCGAGTGGCATTAACGCTTCACTCTCCGTATCTCTCCCTCTTCTTATTCTTCACATTATTTTGCCCCCTTCCATCCCAAAGCAGATAAGCAGGAATCTTTGCAAGTGCTGTATAGGATACAGACCAACTCCTAACTGTGAGTGCGTGCGCACTGGCGTATATATATATGGGTGTGTGTGTGGGGGGTGGGGGGGGGGACCGCTTCGCTTCTCATAAAGGGATGTATAGATGCTTAGTGCCGAGACAGTTTTACGTCCAGTGCCGCAGACACAACTTCCTCCTCCGCTTTGGTGATGGGGTGCGCGCGGAAACGGCGAGCGGGGTGCAGCGACTTTCTTTACGGCCTTCGCAGCCATCACGTCTAGCTGGATGAGCCTGCACCAGCTAGACGTTCGCCGGGTGTGCAGTCGTACTCAGAAACTGTCGAGGACAAATCGTTCGTTCGATCGAAGCGTCATGGAGCATATCGATATGTTATATTATGAGCGGGAAAAAGGAAGCATTTCGTTAATGACGGCGACGCAAAGTATAACTTGTGAGCAGTCGGATTTTATGATACGAAGGTTTTTTTTTTTGTTCAGTATATGTTTTTGCCTTTGTGTGTACGTGCGCTTTTGTCGAGATTTGTAAGGTGGGGTAAATGCCTGCACAGGAAATAAAGCATTCAAGCGAATAGCGGGAAAGCAAAGCACGGAATAGAATTTCAAGCAAAAAAGGAAGATGAGATCGCCCCTATTAGAGCATGCACCCTGTGGTGCAGGCGCTGGCTAGACGCCGTTTATGGACCGCAGTGGAAAAAAATAATCAACAAGTATACTATTACTTTTTAATTTTACGAGCTGACGCGAGTCGGCTTGTTTAACAGTAGCTAAAGCGGGGCCAGACTTGTCAGAGCTTATGTGCATGCGACCAAAGACTCAACTATAGTTAACCACTATGGGTCCTTGTGAGTGTTTGCACGATGAACCCACAGTTCGGGCTCATTTTATGCCCCATAGCAACTTGCCTATACTTTGCGCATACATAGGAATGGTTTCTGCACTGCGTTGATTCGGCCGCAGTGTTCTTTATTTTTAATTAGAGCACGGGAAATAGCAGGGAGGGACGAAAAATTATCAAGAAAGTAAACAAAAATAAACAAAAAATGTGGGCACATGTATATGTGCTATGCCTTCCTAACGATACAAAAACTACAAGCGAAAATAAGAACTCTGTCTCCTATAATAACGCACAGAAAGAGAGAGAACAAGTAACGCATAGAATAACGCATAGAGTAACGTGTAGAGTAGCGCATAACACAGAGAGTACAGCGCCGGAAAGATGGGCGGGTGGGGGTGGAACTAAAGAGGGAAACTGCCGGCGTAGCACGTGCATGCATGTAGTATACGCAAGACCGGCCCGTAATTGATGAAGGGCTCTCTCGCACCTGCGCAACAAAGCAAACAAAGACGTCGTGAAAGTCTGATGGGGATTTAAGACCGCCGCAACAAGCTGCAGGGAAGGGGCGTCCGTGCCCGGCGTTGCTTGTGTGTATGTGTATACATGTACGCACGCGTCTCTCTGTATACGGATGGCGTCGCGCGGTGCGGGCCATGCAAATGCGTTCCTCGGCGACGTGCGGTTGTTGCCGCGACCAGCTGACTTATGGGCCAAAGCCGGCGTCCCGCACGTGGCTCATTACCACTGATTGTGTTTACAGGGCTCCGCCACGCTACTCTTACTGATTTACCTGCACGCGTGTCCCGTTGCAAGCTCGGGGAGGACGGCGACGGATATCCCACATACACACACGTCGGTCGCTTCCTTTTTTTTTTATTCGCGTATGTCTTTTCATAGTTCAGTTTATGTTTTGCTGCTTGGGATATTACGCAGGTCTGTTTTTGTTTTGTTTTTGTTTTCATCTTCGTCTTAACGTTGCATCGCGTGTTGCAGTGTTTAGCTGGTAGCCCCTGAGTTATGAAGCTTGTTGCGCAGTAGCGACGGTGCTATGAAGCCAACCAGTAACGCGACATTACAGCAAGGTTATGGGGCGTCGTATACGAAAAACCATCTGTAACGATTAGAGGCGTTTCTGCGTGTATGCTGGTGTGTCTTGTGCATGGACCCCGTCATTCCTCGAAGAATTCAGAGTCGACAGCTATAAACCCTCCGGCAACGGTTGCTTCGACGGCCTATTTGGGCCTTCGTAGCTTCTTCGGTTCACATTTTATTCCCTGACTCGCGCAACAGCAAAAATGTACCATGTTTTGTTTTTATTCTGCTGTGGTTCTTGAAGCTTACTTGGTCAAGTGGATGTAGGAAAAGAGGGGGGGGGGGGGGGGAGGCAATGATAGTTAGCAGATTTTTTAGAAGAACTTCTTGCTGGGCTAGTTGGTGCGTTAATGGTTTTGTCGGTGCACATGTATACTCTCTCCACTAGCTTTCCTTCTCTTTATCTTCCTCTCTTCATTTCTGGATGTTGATCTTTGCATTTTCTTATGTAACTTAAAAGTGAGTGACAATCTAGCCACCTAATTTAGGCCGTATTTACTGACTCAATAAGCAATGAAGCAGTATTTTCGAGATGTAACTCCGTCAAGTTCTTGAAAGCCACCATGACCCTTCACATGAATGTATGTTTGATAACAATTTGCGCTGCGAAATGGCTTCGTCTGTCACCACCATCCCATCCCCCCCCCCACACACACACACACTCGCATGCGCACCCCCCCCCCCCCCCCCCCCCCCCCAATACACACACACGCATGCGCACGCCTTGCATTCGAACGCGTAAGAATTCGCGCTCATTATCGAAGTTGAAGCTGCGCAGGCTTCGGCAGCGTTGTGAGAGAGGTTTTAAAGAAGTCCAAAGGGGAGAGGCCACAGAAGAGAGTCGCACAACTCGGCTGACAAGTGATGCGATAACAGCGGCGAGACCGAGGACGGAGTCGTCACAACCGCCCGCGCG
This sequence comes from Amblyomma mixtum, assembly GCF_055824585.1. NCBI lineage: Eukaryota > Metazoa > Arthropoda > Arachnida > Ixodida > Ixodidae > Amblyomma > Amblyomma mixtum. Next base: position 52,086,066 of record NC_143016.1, on the reverse strand, counting down.
GGTCCCTCCTATTTATAATCGGTGCCAAGCGTTCCGCCTCTGAGCCGTGCGACCCGGCTGGCGTCGCTCCAAAACGGTGGCACGCGCCGCGCCGAGCTCGTTCGGACGCAGCCGCGCTGCCTGCCGCGCGCGCTTTCGCGCGGCGCGGAACACAGGAAGACGACACCCTCGCTAGACGGCCGGGTGACGCCGGAGGGGGAAGAAGAAGAGCAATTTCGAGGTTGAAGTCCTCGCGGCGTGTGTGTCGCGCGGCGGCGAGTCCCTCTCTGCCGCCTTCTCCCGTTCTTCGGCGGCTGACTCATCGCTCGCTGGCTGGCAGGGGGCCGCACCGCCGGCCTTGACGGGGCCGCCGACAGTCTGCACCTGAATCGCGCCTTTGTTCGATCCGCGGCTCCTCCGACGTTCAACCTCCTCTTCGTGCGGAAGAGGACAGGGAGCCAGCAACGCCTGCCTCCCTTCGCTCTTTGATGTCTACGCTGGAGCGAGCCATTTGGAAACGAGAATCCGATAGCAGAGCTGCCGGGAGACGCGTCTGAAGGGCCGCTTTCTTCCGCTTTGTACCTACCTGTTTCGTTCGTTTTTTTTTTCTTTTATTATTTAGCTGGTAGAGTGTCATTTCAGACCATTCCGCTGAAAAGTTTTTTTTGTTTTTATTTTTGCACGGCAGGATTTCGTCCGGCACTCTAGGTGTTGTGTCTGTACGTGTCTGTATGTAGACCCTCAGTCCATCCTCGCTAGCCGGTCTTACGCCGGCTTAGTGCGCGTTTCGTACATTTCCGAGAAAGGCGATGTGTAACGTTGAGCCTTCGTTCATGACTCTCTCAATGATCTGGAAAAGGAGGGAAGCGTTGCTTTTACACCTTGAGAAAGGAAAGTGCCTTCTTATTGCTTTCTGATAGTGCTGAGAAATGGCCGGGGGTACATTAAACCTCGCACGTTTCCGCTATACACCAAGTTTGTTTCCCTTGCCGCCGATACTGTCTTCTTGCCACTCCGAATTATATGTACGGCGCACCTTGCACCGTCCATCGAGACGTACGGGCATTGGTCGTGTCTTAGCTTCGATTCCTTCTCGTGCTCAGTTCGTGCGGAACACAGCGGGAGTGATGCATTATATTTCCGAAAATATGTGCGCAGTAAGCAGTAAAACTTCATAACGTTCCGTATGGGGGATACGCAGACACTGGTGTGTTGGTCATCCAGCGCGTTTTCCACCACACCAAGAAACAATAAACGTATTTCCGTTATTGATCAATACCTTACACGATTTCCTTTAGTATACAGAAACACAAGTTATGCCTTAATGGCAAGTGTGCGAAAAAAATAATTGGAGTGTGAATCTCTGTTCCAGTGTTCCCTTACAGCCATTATGCATTTAAAAAACACTCTCGGCAGGCTTCGCTACCACTTACAGACTTTGTCTTCAATAATTTTTTTGTAAGTGTACTGCGGGTGTAGGAATACGGCAGAGCTCAAGCGCTCACAAGACAATGAAACCGTTCGCAGTCAGTTGTGGGCGTCAAACCTATCGTGGCCATTATATCAAACGTAGGGAAGTGCGCGTGGGCATCAACTCTGCATGTAAGCCTTTTCCAATTTATTATTCAGATTTTTGATATTCAGATTTTTTTTTCTGCTCTGAGCAGAAAGTGAATATGCTCTGAATGAAATCTGCCGTTTCTCTCTGTTCTGCAAAAACTGCGTGCTAGTAAACTCCTTCTATATAGCGCAGCTGCCTTTTGACTTCCTTACACCTGTCTTCTCAGCATCTGTAACCATCTGGCCGTCGTCTTATATGTAAACAGCAATCCAACCCCATTTGCTAGGGCCCGCCAACCCTCCAACTCGACTAAGCGCCAAGTTGCAGCCAGCTGCCTTGTACGGCTCCCCTGAGAAAGAGTTCCTGGTTATACGCCTATAATAACGCACCCCTTCAAGCTCGCCAGACAGAACGTGCGTGAAATCGCGAAGCACCATACAACCCCCACGCAACCACCCGCGAACAATAACTCCACGCGTACACGCCAGCTCGGATCCTCCATTCACAACTGCGTGGAAGGAAGACCTCGACAACAACAGCAACAGCAGTCCATACCATTAATCTTTCGAATCCGTCATTGTGCTCATAGAGTCCCCGCCGCCTACGCTCGCGCAGCCAACACCGAGGGCAACAATCCAGCTCCAAGCGCGTACGACTGACTCGTCGTTAGGGAGAAGCGTGCAAGCCACTTTCGCCTCTCCAGCCGTTACCTAGTGTTTCTTTCTACTCTGCCTCCGGGATCTGTTTCTCCATGTGTCTCTGCTCGCTTTAGAAACAGATGAAAACAGCACCTCCCTCTCAATTAGAACAAGTGGATATTTAGGCTCCTTGGAGCGTTCCCTGCCGGATAAGAGGCAGTACGGGAGGCGATACAATCACACAGGTAGGAGCTCGCGAGGAAGAAAACAGAAGAATAACAGAGAGAGAGAGAGAGAGAGAGAGAGAGAGAGAGAGAGAGAGAGAGAGAGAGCGATAGACAGAACGAAAAGGAAAGAACACACCCACACACACACAAAAAAAGAAATCATGTACGCAGTAGCTGTCTCGCTAAATTGGTGCAGTGTTTTAGAAGTGGAGCTTGACAACAGCCAATAAGGAGGACGAACGAATAAGTGCATTGCATTTGTTCCTCCGCGGCTGCTATGTGTTCGTACTACATGCGCAGGTCGTCGTCTTTCTCCGCAGCACGATGAAGCGGGGCTGCAAAGTATGATACATAAAGGTGCATTGTCACGTTTTCTTAGGCAAACGACAAGCACAAGCCAGGCCTTGTAAGAGACTCTACCGTTTACTACAAAGCCTACACAACACGGTGCCCCGTAGCTTCCGCAGTACTGCACCGTTCTGGGGAGACAACGTAGTAGAGAGTAAGCAAAGTAGAACGAAGAAAACTGGGAGGCGGTGGGGTAGCAGGAAAGGAGCTAACCACCGCAGCATCATTAAATGCCCGGCCACTTGGCTCAATTGCTTAGCACGGAACACGCAGAGACGGTGGAGCGTGAGCGAGCATACGCTCGCCCTTCTCGCCAGCGTTTTGGCACCGAGCGGAACCGGCTTGCACCCCCCGCACGATCGAGCACGTGCGTGTGTGCGTGCAGGCAAGGTCGGAATTGGGCTGCACTGGGTCGGGCTTCTTTCTCGTCGACTGCTGCAGTCACAGACACGCACTCACGCGTGTGCGTGTGTGAGCGTGTCTGTGAGTGGGAGCCGGGTTTAACAAAGACGTCTCTGTACGAGCACCGCGCCTGTGGACTCGGTGGCCTCACGTAAATGCTGGGCGCTTCGTTGAACTGTAAGCGAACCGATGACAGCGGGGGGAATGAGTTGGAGTTGTCAGTTTGCGCTGCTGGCTTTTGAGTAGAGTAAATGCCGAGGATGCGCAAAGGAGGTATCGGGAAGGGTTCATTATCGGTGACCTGGTGAAGAGAATTACTCCTATGAATGTCGGGGAAGAATAATGCGTTGGCTCAGCAACTCTGAGCAAGAGAAGACGTCTTACATCGTAACCATGTCTATCAAAAAGAAGAAAAGAGAGGAAGAGATAATAACCGAATAACTAACAGAAGAGTCATCGACGCCACTGTCATGCGTCATCGTAGGACATACATAACTACTGCCGTGCTGTAGTCGATAAGGCTTCCTTACATTGAGTTGAATTTATAAGGTCATTTGTATTGTCACGCAACATTACAGCGAATTTATTTTTAAAACAATCCATTCTTCAGCATAATTTGTGTTCAGGTGCGGTTATTTCAGAAGCGACGATTTTTTCTTTTTGTTTACCGTTCCTTTTGTTAGGTACTGAAAAAAAATTCAGGCGAATTCGGTTCATATGTAGCCTCACCGTTCAATATGTTTCGCAAGAGACCTTCGAAAGCCAGCGAAAACACCACGAATAACTGGAAAAAATGTAGCATTAAATATTTGCGTGCAAAAGCTGCGCCTGGTACATGAGGCAAACCGTGTGTAGTGGAGAACTCCAGATTGTTAGAAGCATTTCATCTCCAACGAAACCCGACCGCCACGGCCGAGAATAGCGCGAACTCTCGCTATATAGTAATGTCATAGTCGCTAAGCTGCCGCCAGGTGGGTCATCACAAGTAACGTCAACACACAAGAAGATCACAGCCGAAGGACCTTTTCTGAAAAAAAAAAGAAATAAACTTGCGACAAAGGAAGCCCTGAAAAGCTTCGGCACGAAAACTGATACAATGAAAGGCGCGAGAGTTGGGAGAGAGCCCGTGTGCTACACACAAGGGCACCTCGCTTCGCAGTGTTACACTCACGCCCGGTTCGCCTGGTATATCATTCTATAGGTGACAGACTCGACAACGCTGTAATGGCCATTTTTGGTCTGAATTATGAAACGTAAACGGGTGCGATGTACCGAAGTAAAAAAAGGAGAAAAGACGAAACGATGTTAAGCGCCTGGATTATGAGGCACGCGTAACACGGCAGGTCGCTCGCCCGAGAAGGAAACTTTGCAACGGCCATCATCTAGCTTCACCCGTCCCGCGCGGCGTCGCTGAATTACGGGCGCTTCTGGCCGAAAGAGACAATGCGAGTGGCTGCTCGTAAACATGGCACCACATATACTATTCGTTATCTGCTCAGAAACAGCGCAGAAGTGCGCCCATGTTACTGCACTTGAAGACGAAAAAAAGAAAGAAGAGAGAGGAAAGGCTGTGATGGGACGCCACGGTTTGTGACTCATATTTCTGACTCCCGGGAGCAAGTCATAAAACGTGGTGGCCGCCAGAAACAAATGGTCTCGGGCCAAAAACGATCGTCTCTCTTTCGCAACAAGGAAGAGTCACTGTGAGTGATTTATCTTTACGGAGGACACACATAAGAGTGGTCCCGGACTTGGCGAGAGAAGTCTGTAAGCCTTTTTCTCTCCAGCATTACCAGCGACAGTTCGACCATTACGTTCTTGTTTTGTTCTGTGTACGAGCGTCGGGATAAAATACTACAATAAGCAGGTAAGGAAGCGAACGCTCATTTATGGATGTCAGGCGAACAATACTGCAGCCAGCGTATGTCATTCCGCTACAAGTTTGGCATAAGTTACGTAATAAGGGAAAGGATGCAGTAGTTCCTTTCGAGGTCAGTGCACTCAGCGAAGTACGTTATACTTTGCGAACTTCACGGTCGATATGATAGCGGAAGCTTCCCTCACTGAAGCTCAGGTTAACTGTACCATGATACCGTCAAGTGCCGACTTGACTAAAAGTACTGAAGTCTATAGCCTTCGAGGTATGGGCAAGCGTGAGCTTAATAGCTCTGTGGCATACAAATAAATACAAAGCACGAAGTCTCAATACACTCATGGCGGAAACCAATGCATGAAAGGTCGTAAGCTTGGGAAAGTTTCCGCGGACCGTGGATAGTGTGTAAATTCGTCCACATTCGTTAGGTCTGCTTAGGTCTTCACATAACGTCACGGTGAGAACCTACGTATGTGTGTGTTGCGTCTCTGTCGGAAACGTGACAAGCATAGCCGTTCATTGCGCAGGAAACCAAGATATCCGCCAGGATTTAAAGATTCAAATACTAAGTAGTTATTCTAATGAAGACTAAGAATGCTTCTTGAGCATGTTCAGTGAAAAAATGCATGCGTGGTAGAATCATGACAAACTCTTAATGAATGAAAATGGAAATAAAATGCTTCTTTACACAATCAAAAATTTTCCACGGAATGAGTGGTTCGGACGCATAATAAGCTCGAAAGCATTTTGGGCGAAGCGTTCGTATCAAGAAAAAAATTGCTCGAGGCACGTTTATTCTTCAAATGAGCTTGCCTGCTCTGATCTAATTAAAGTTAAGGCTCGCAGCAATCTGCTTCTGCTTGGTCTTCGCTTGTAGAACGAAACGCCATGGTGTCAAAACAAAATGGATCAGGGTAATTCGTTTTCGCGCGCGTGTCATGCAGCTGATAATCGAGGTTTAGCGGTGATCCATTAAGGCACCTCAATCAGCGTGCAACAGGCTCGCAAGATGAATCGCCGACGGAAGGGGCAACTCTAGGGAGCACGTACGCCGTTTTGACATTTCAAGGTGAAGGTTGAAGTGATGAATATATAGTAACACTTTGAATGAAACAAAACGAAAAGCAAGAACGAAACTATAGCCAATTATAAGCCACTTAACGATGAATATATAGTAGCGCCTTGAATGGAACAAAACAAGAAAGCAAGAATGAAACTATAGCCAATTATAAGCCACTTAAAAAAATAGCTACATGTTTCCCGCAAACTATAATATTATATATATACTTCTTCACCGTCAGCACGGTTACTTTCATCGCAGGGCAAAACCCTCTGCTACTTATCTCCATTTAACCCTGTCCTCCGCCAGCAACGGCCACCGGAAATTCTCCAATTTGATTCGTCCGCCTGACACTAGGTCTTCCTTCTCTTGCAATGCACTCCGTTTCCGTAACGGATCATCAACTATCTCTTGTCCGCATTACGCATCGCCCCCATGTACAGCCTCTGTCGAAAATTTAGAGCTCAGGAGGGTTTGCTCCAAAGCTGTGTACTGAAGCTCTTGTAGCGTTCGTGAAAGTCCTAACACCCGGAGTGGGGAAAGTTCCTCTTACCTTGATGGGATTTGGAGTAATGGGGATGCATAAAAAGCTACACGGTGCGGCCCAAAAGCACCCCCCCCCCCCCCCCACCCCCGATCCTAAACTTTTGATAACGAGCGTTCTATCAACAACAAACGAAACACGAACAAGACGACTGAACCGCGAACCGCAAAAGAAGCTCTTAGCCGGGGGAAGCTATTCAGTACTATAGCGGAGGATAACTTCACTGTCCTTTAAAAGTTTTAACCTCGCTTGTAGCTCCTCTCCGGGGGCTAATATGTCGGTGTTTTTGCGTTGGCACTTCAGTTCTCTTGTAATAAGGGAGTAATTCCTCATTGACATCCACCCGAGCGCAGCCATACGGCTACAAAGGAAAGCTATACAGCTTTCTCATAAACTTCGCAGTTCAAGAAAAATTCGTCCTGGTCCGGGGTCCGAACCCGGGACCACCGCTTCACCGGAGCAGTCGCTCTACCAATTGAGCTAACCGGGACGGCAAGCTTATGATAGGGCGAGAGCGAATTGATCAAAACTCGAAGTGGGAACTGTGTTGATCAAATATTTAGGGGAATTCCCCAAGGTGGAGTAGATTTGTAATAAGGGAGTAATTCCTCAATGACATCCACCCGAGCGCAGCCATACGACAACAAAGGAAGGCTATACAGCTTTCTATAGCTATACAGCTATACCACGGACCAGGACGAATTTTTCTTGAACTGCGAAGTTTATCAGAAAGCTGTATAGCTTTCCTTTGTAGCCGTATGGCTGCGCTCGGGTGGATGTCATTGAGGAATTACTCCCTTATTACAAATCTACTCCACCTTAGGGTATTCCCCTAAATATTTGACCAATTCAGTTGTCTTGTTCGCGTTTCATTCGTTGCTGATAGTACATTTCCTCATCTTGATTTCAGCTTGTCATTACCTCGTGCTCGCTATCTAATCACGCTGCTCGTTTCTGCGATGTTCGCAACAATAGGAAAATGTGCGCTTAGTGGTTTTGGCTAATTATGCTCGTTCTGCGCTAAGGAGTATCAGAGACACATTCCAAGAAAGCTGTTAAGTATTTCTAAAGTTTGTCATATGCGGTGGTGCACATAATAGCCTGTTTTAGTTGAAGCTCCTAACAGAGCAGCACCCGTATAACTATATTAATTGCTAAAAGAAGGGCAGATAGAGAGATGCCCAATGGATGAGGCAGGAATGCCAGCAAATATGTAAGCGTATGGCTGGTTGTTCCGACGTTAGGAAAAACTATAAAAACCGGAATAAAAGACAAGGGAAGAGAGAAAACAGGCTGTCTTAACGCGCATTTGTACGCGTAAAGCAGACACAGGAGATAATAAAATCCCATTTACTTCAGAAAGACGGGAAACACCTTCCTTTTTGAATAGCTGTAGCAATTAGCTCACTGCAACAGCACGTCTCTTCTTTTGGCTTTGGTGCGTGTACATAAACGATCAGTTAGTTAGTTATTGGGGTTTAACGTCCCAAAGCAACTCAGGCTATGAGGGACGCCTTAGTGATGGGCTGCGGAAATCTCGACCACCTGGGGTTCTTTGACGTGCACTGACATCGCACAGCACACGGGCCTATAGAATTTCGCCTCCATCGAAATTCGATTAGAAAGGGCCACTGGCTACTTTATGAGTCACTGTGACACATTGGCATAGCATAATGCACTTGACATGGTTTAAATATTTCTGACGCGGACGCGTGATGTGACGACTTCGCGCTTTGCTTTCCGCTGGACTTAAATTTTCAGCACATCATGATTGTGCGAAACGTATGCTTCCAAGCAAAACAGCCATTTTTTTTCTTACACTTTGTAATTGGTGCGCAAAATGTCACCCTGTTTATGGCGTTGATGTTCCACAACTTGGTCGTCGACAGAGACTGCGCACGAAGATCAAAATGCAAGCGCCTGTTGAATGCCGGCCGCGGTGTCAGCACGTGCTTGGCGGCAGATGTATCATCCCGTCAAACACGTGTATGTGTTCGGCAAAGGCCTATGGGAAGTGAACCTGGCAGTTTCCATTCAGTCGTGGTTGATGTCACATGTGGCGTCTTGCTTCGGCGGTAAGGATATGATCGTTTCTGTTCACAGGCAGAAGGATATGGCCACAAATAGGTGGGAGAAACAACATGCTTGGGCGCCACCAGTGCTGCAGCTCGAAATGCTTTACACGCGCGTGGGCTCCTTGCCATGAAAGGTGAAGCTTCTCGGCGGCCTTTTATCTCATTTGACGTTTCAGAAAAACTGTTCTGCTTGTTGCAACTATCGAGGGAAGAGCATTCAATTTGTTGGCAGCGGGCTGCCTTGTAGGCTGACATAGCACAAGCAGTCAACGTTCACTTGCTCTGTGGATGGAAAAGAAGTATAGCGCTTAGCGGGGAGTCCTCCCTAAAGGACTCATCTACCATCTGTACCCAATGGAATGCTTCGCCCAGCATGGTTTCATGCAGTGAAAGTGTTAACGAATGGTTGAAGCCCATTCAGAATTACGCATTGTTTGTTTGTTTTTTCGTCAATATAGTACATGTTCCCGGCCACTTAACCTGAAATCACTACATCTATGAGCAGTGAGCTTCAGATAGCGAGCGGGCGCGTAATTGTCGCGGACGTGAATAGCGGAAATCGGAAGCTTGCTACGAGCCCGCTTACAATAAGTTGAAGCAACAGGCAAATCTTGGCGGTGCATATTGAGCAACCAAGGCTTGTCCAGCTGTTGAGAGATCAGGCGGAGTAAACAGAGGACGTGGATGGTACTTACGCACGCACTCGTGGGCGTCGTGTGCCGTCGCCCTGCCCCATGGCCGGTCGTAGTAGAAGGGCTTGCACTTCTCGCAGTCACGGCCGGCCGTGTTGTGCTTGCATTCGCAGGCCAGCTGTCCGTCCCTGTTCTGGACGCAGCGCGAGCCGTGGCCGTTGCACTTGCAGCGACCGCCCACGGCGAAGTCGGACACGGCGTAGTAGTAGGAGGCTTCTCGAGCCGGCACCACGGCCGACTCGTTGTCGGGCTCCGGCAGGGCCCAGTTGGTGAGCCGGTTGAAGACCACCTTGACGTCGGTGGCGGTGACCCACTCCTGGAGCACGGGACTGGAGTCGAACTCGTAGGCCGAGGGCCGCCCTTCGAGCGTCGAGAAGGCGATGCGCGCCCCGGAGAGCTGCTCGGTGCTGGACTGCGGGTCCGTGCACAGCGGCTCCTGCTCGTTGGCCTTCGTGATCAACGCGCGATTCGGGCGGCCGTACATCTTGCGGCACTGGGACGAGTAGAACTGGAACGGCTGCCACGAGCGGCCGTGGTCGGTGCTCTTGTAGATGGCCAGAGAGTCCGGCTTGGCGCCGCAGAACTGCAGGCTCACGTAGGTCAGCTCGTACTTCTTGCCCAGGCTGAGCATCAGCGAGACGTTGTGCACCGGCTGCTGGAAGGGCTCGGACATCCAGCAGGTCACGTTGTTGGGGTTGTTCAAGTCGGTCAGGTATGCGGCCGGATGCCGGCGCTTGGGGTTTCCGGAGTCGCATATCTGGCAGTTGCGCACGATCTCGCCCTTCTCGTCGGTGGCCGTGGTGCAGTAGCGCGACGGCGGGTTGCCGCACTCGGAGCTGGTGCGCACCTCCTTGCCGAACGCGGCGTTCACGAAGTCCGGGATGCACCGGCGCGGGTTGTTCATCTCGTCGTAGCACGGGTCCTGCTGGGTCTGCGCGGCGAACATGGAGCTGAGGAAAGCGGACGAGGCCGCCCGCGCAGCCGCGCTCGCTGCCAGGCCGAGTAGAAGCAGCAACAGCAGCGGCGGCGGGCCGCCGCCGGACACCGTGGTGGGGGCCCCCATTCACAGGAGACAAGCGGCGTGCCGCGCTCCCGGCGCGCTCCTCATACTGCCGCTGCCGCTCGGCCGCTTCGAATGGGGCCGCCGTCCCGCACCGCGCCGCTTCCCATTGGTCGCGCGCGGGCTGGGGCGCGAGGGCGCTGGAGCGCGCGCGCTCACCGGCCGGGCCCCGTCCCCCCTCCAGCGTCAGGTACTACCTCTCCCTTCTTGCCCTCCGCCGCCGTTTTGTCGCGCCCGCGGGCGAGGGGACGCGGGTCCGCACGCTGTTGCGCCTCCGACGAGAACACCGGAGCGGCGCGGTTCGACGCGAAGGGCCCCGCGCAGGCCGGGTTCCGACCAGTGCGCCTGCGGGAGAGAAACATTGGATCCGAGAGAGGACAGGTATTTTGCTCTGAAGCAAAGTTAAGCAAAAATTTGACTTGAGGAAAGCTGTGCTGTTTATAGGTACAGTAGATTATCATCTGTACTCGATACAAGCGCGGTAACGTTCGACTGCAGCGAATAGCCAATTTGGTAAATCAAACCCGAACAGACCTAAAGCGTACCTTCTTTGTTGTATTCGTCAAAATTGCGGATATATACTGAAGTGCAAAATGTTGCCGTATCTCACCGTGCTTATCCCGATGAAAATTAATTTCGTCCTCCTGCATACGCGTTCTCTATTTCACCTTTTAGCTATCATGATGAACTCAACAAACTAGGATGAACAAATGCACTTTTCTCATTCTACGATTCAGAATCCATCAGGATGTCCTCACCACAGGGAAGACAAAGATAGAAATGCAGCCCAGTCAGTGATCGTGGTCTGCGAGAACGCAGCGGGGTGGACAAAATCGCGAGCGTCCTGCCTATCGTGTTTCTAAAATGAAAACGGTCATGGTATAGGTCAATATATCAGCGCAGCCGGTGGCCACTGAACGGAACCGTCATGGGAGCCATTTTTGTTGGAATTATAGAGCAGAAGCAAAAATTGCCGACAGGAAGCTGTTAAGCCAGCGCCGGAAGAAAATGCTCGCAGCGCTTCTGTATAGCCTCTTCACTGCTCGTAGAAAGAGACAAGTAAAGCGTAGTTACTAGTCAGGGGTACTAGTGAAAGAGAATGAAAGTGACAGCGGGGCACTGCCAGGATGGAAAAGCCAAAATCGGCAGAAAAGACACCGAGTGACACTAACGGCCTGTAGTGTACAAGAAACCAGTACAAAAAAACAAACTTCCCCGTACAAGAAGAAGCTAAGCAAAAAGAAAAAGAATATATAACGAAAGAAAGAAGGAAGGAGAAAGGGCGTGAGTCGGGAGGAGGCGCATGAAAGGAGGAGTCGGTTGCAGAAAAGCGAAGCAAGCGCACTAAAGAAAGCTGGACAGAAGCCATCCGTCAAGAGTGCGCTCCACTCTTTCTTTTCCTGTCCTCTGGCCTGTGAATAACAGGCGTTCAAAATGTGAGTAGTTGGGCACACTGGTTCCGCGACATCGCTGCCGCCCTCTCCCTGCCGCCTTTGTTCCGGTGACAAATGACGCCGTGCACTTGCCAGCCTAACCAGGGGTATTGTCGAGCGGCGAAGAGAATGTCAACGTAACAAACTTCTGATGTTAATTTTCCGGGATGCATTCCAACTGAAGTGTAAACTGCCAATTAACACCTACCTGCGCAGTGATGAGCGTGACCACCTACACTGCCAATCCAAGATCAGAGCCTTTTACTGCGTTACAGGTATAGTCATCTTTCCTCGAAATGCCGCTGTCAGTGTGTTCGTGCGAGCCACCACCCCCAGCGCACCTAGCGGATCAGAGCGGATCGGTGCAACATCCGGGGATCCTCCGGAACCGGAAGCTGACTCCTCCGGGGCACCTTCCGGTGGATGCCTGGAAAAAATTAATCTACGATTCTCCACCCGCCTCGGCTCATCACTCACCCATCCACATGCACCATGCAGTAGCTCCTACTCTGAACAGAAATGAGTAAACATGGAGTAAGCTATCCTTTAGCGCACTCCCTTTTAGAAGAAAGAGTGCGCTACAGGACAACGTATTCCCTTTTCACTCCCTCGGGCGTATTCGTGTTTGAGTGTACCCACCAGGACCTACGGTGAAATCAGATGGTGCTCAGCAGATGAAATCAGCAGATGGTACGGTGAAATCGGTTATGGTGCTCGGCTGCTGACCCAAAAGACGCGGGTTCGATCCCGGCCGCGGCGGCTAGAATTTCTTTGGAGGAGAAATTCTAGAGGCCCGTGTGCTGTGCGATGTCAGTGCACGTTAAAGAACCCCAGGTGGTCGAAATTTCCGGAGCCCTCCACTACGGCGTCTCTCATAGCCTTAGTGGCTTTGGGACGTTAAACCCCATAAACTAAACTAAACTAACCAAAGACGCAATGGGAAAGCGATAAACGTTAAAAGAAGAGAGGCGTGTAAGGAACACTGCTAACGTAGATTTGCTGCATCACATTGTATGATTGCCTTTACATTTTTTAAATTTACTTCTTTCGTAAGTTTTGCAGTGACTTGCAATTTAAGTGTACAGGGGGGATGGAAAGAAATGCGAACAGAGCTGAGCGTGTACGAGATCCGCTATTCGCGTTTCTTGTCATCACGATTTTACTTTGATGGTAGCAGGAAGACGCTTGAGTCGTCCATGATGCATTCTGGAACGACTTTAAAGGGCAACTGCATAGGTTTAAGAAATCGACGAGCTTAAAAGGGTCGAATGCGTGAAACTTCCAGGTAAAGTATGCAAAGTCCTTTTTGGCCTAGCATTTGAAACGGTGACGTAATCACAAATTAAAACTGCGACGGCTTTCAAGCTTCTCCGCAGCGCACAACGCCAAGTAGGGGACGCAAGATGACGTCATCGAAGGTATCGGTACATTTCTAACGCATAAATGCCTGCTTTGAAGTAAAAAAACCAACTCCACCGAAGGCAAAGCCCGCCGAAAGTTGTTTGGCAGTGTCGAACGAGGCACGGCAGGGCGTGGCTCACGGCAGCGGTAATTTAAAATCATACCTTCCGTGACGTCACACTGAACTTCCCCGCACTCCTCTGGTGCTTTGAGGTGAACTGCAAAATTTAATCGTCGATTACGTCACTATTTTAAGTGTAGGGCAAAAAAAAAAATTACTTGGCATGCTTTACCTACAGCTTATATAAATTTGAATCCTTGAGTATCGCGAAACTCTCAAAAAGTGGCGCAGTTGCCCTTTAACGTATTTTTCTTACCACCTATTGACAAGCGCGATGAAAAGTAGTACGAACAGCGGAGTGCGTAAGCGCCGCGTTGTT